>NC_056563.1:22204091-22283613 GCF_013358625.1 Macadamia integrifolia | reverse complement strand
TTTTTTTCGGCCTTATTCCTTCGGCCTTGGCATTGCTGGCTACCGTGGCTTATGGTCGATCGAGGGAAAGACCTTCGGTCGACTCGGCTCGGCCTTACACCGAGCCCCCTGCCGAGGTGGGGACCTTTGGTCAGGTCCGTTCAGCTTTGGCCGCACTTCCATCAGAGAGGGGAACCCTCGGTCAGGTCCGTTCGGCTTTGGCCGAACTCCCAACCGAGAGGTGGACCTTCTGTGAGGTCCGTTCGGGCGCAAACCTCGAGGCTTCGTACCCTGACGTGGCGATGCCATTAATGCTCGGGTAGTTGTACCACCCTTCTCCCCATCTATATAGTGTGGGGGGCCATTTGTGGGGCACTTTTCTTTTCCCTTCGGAGAGCTCACCTTCGGCCTCGGTGTTCCTTCGTCTTCGTCTTGACTTCCCCTAGTTTAGCGACACTCACAAAAGTAAGTGATGTCTTCCTCGTCGGGCTACAGCCCGTCGTCTCCACGATGGACGAGCCGAAACGTAGGCATAGGAGTCCAGGGGAAGTCCGAGGGATGTCCTCGGATTCCACCGAATCTCCCTCCTCCCGCCACTCATCGTCTGCGGCCTAGCCATCGGGGTCCAGGGGTGGCTCCAACGGCGAGGGGTTCAGGGAGAGGGTGCTCGATTCCCGAGCCCAGACCCAGGAGCCCTTAGAAGTGGAGGCTCTCAACATCGTCTCCACGATGGACGAGCCAGAAATGGAGGAGCTGAGGGCCTCCTTCGGTGTCTCAGACGCTTTCGAGCTCCGTCTACCCAGACCATCCGATCGAGCCAGCTATCGGAACTCCGAGGAGCTGTGCTTGTACAAGGAGGCCTTTAAGGCCGGCCTTCGGCTGCCCCTCCACCCTTTCTTCACCCAAGTGTTTCAGCACTATGGGGTATGCCCGACCCAGCTAACGCCGAACGAGTGGTGACAAGTGCTAAGCTTCGTCGTCTTCTTCGTAAGGCACCAGAGGCCCCTCTCCCTCCCCCTCTTCATTAATTGTTTTCTCCTCCAAGCCTGCAAGGGGCTTTCGGGTTGGTATTATTTTTTCCCCCGAAAGGACCTTTGTCTACTGAAGGGTTACCCGACTTCCATCCACGGGTGGAAGGAAAAGTTTTTCTTTGTGAGGTCGTCCGAGGGGGTGCCCTTCGGCATGGTTTGGGATATCCCGGACCTTAAGGAGGTGAACTCTGCCCCTACCCTATTCGGGACAGATGCGGAGTCGTTGGCAATGGCGAGGCGGCAAGAAGACTGTTCTCCAGTCGAGGCCGACTGCCTCAAGTCTGACGCCATACTCTTCAGATTCGGGCTTAGCCCAGGTGAGTTAGGCTAGCCCCCGCTTGCTTCCTTCGGGTGTCGGTTCTTCGTACTGATTCTCATGTTTCTTTTTGCAGTGCAAGTCACCAGGGCCGAGGCTAAGGCCACCGTCGCGGTAAGGCAGGCACAAATCAAGGAGAACAAGGCGCAAGATGCCCAACAACAGCCAAGGCCGAAGCGGAAGGAGAAGAAGGGGCCATCCTCTGAGACCCCGAAGAAGAGGTCCAGAATCGAAGGGCCGAGCACCGAGGCGGTCCAGGCCCTCGCTGCTCCGGACCGAGACAGGCCTGCGCAAGACCCCTCCCCTACCGCGGCCTCCCGAGGCCCGAGCGTGGCGACGACGAGGGCCGAAGTGGGGTTCGTACCTTCAATGGTCAGTGAAGGAGGACGACACGCTGGCCGTCGGGCGGGTCGCTCGTGAGTTGGTGATGAAGGGGAGTCTTCCCCGAGATGCCACCGAGGCTCAGAAGCAAGGGACGACGGCCATGATCACGAATGCTTGCATCTTCATGGCCGGGGTAAGCTTCGGTCCCCCTACCCTCTTCTTCTTCTTCTTCTTCTTTTTTTTATCTTAGCATTCTGACCTTCGGTGTTTCATGCAGGCACAAAATCAGATGGGTCAACTGGCTGCTCGAGCCGAGGCTATGTGTCGAGACCTCGAGGTCGTCGAGAGGCAGAAGGTCACCCTGGAGAACGAGCGCTCCCTCCTCCTCGAGAAGGTGGAGCACTTGGAGAAAGAGCTCGTCTTCGAGCGCCGAGAGTGCGATCGGAAGCTCGCGGAGCTGAAGTCGCAGATGAAGGCTCGAATTCAGGAAGCCGAGGCCCGAGGGGTCGAGGAGTATCGGTCCTCCGAGGACTTCAGGGAGGAGATAAAGCGCGCCATCGCCCCGGGGTTCACAATGGGCGCTACCGAGGTCCCAGATTGGGTCCTCGAGCGTTACCCCGGGGTCTCCTTCGAGGACAACGGCCTCATCTTCGAGGACGATGACGTGGAGGCAGCCCCATCAGCCACCGAGGTTGTCGATGCCGATGGCGGAGGCTACAGCGAGGAAGGTGAGGTCCAGCTGCACCGAGAAGTCCCCCCGACTCCCGGCCATGGAGGTTCGGATCAGGAGACCCTCCAAGCCGAAGACGAGGCCGCGAACCCGATGGACGCTCCTTGAGGTCACCTCGGGCCTCAGCTCAGACCACCCCCTTTTTGTTATGTAATCAGCCTTCGGGCTCCTTGTAGTCTTGGCCTTTAGGCCTTATGTAGTTGGCCTTCGGGCTTTGAATGTAACTACGGCCTTCGGGCCTGTCTTGTAATCTTTGCCTTCGGGCTTTATGAATGCATGAATCCTTTTTGTTTTTCATCTCTCTCACCTTCCGTGCCCCTCTTAGTAAGATAGTTTTTAATCCGTAGCTAGGTGCAAAGAGGCCGAAACCCCTAGTTGCCTGCCTTAGGGTCCGCTTTCCTACTTAAGCATGGCTCGGTCCTCTCCCCTCGGCTTATTGGATAGGTTTCCTGAGTCCGAGGACGGAACTTGAGGGACCTGGAGGGTCTGTTAGATGTATGGATCCAAGACTTGGCCGAAGGCTGACCCTTCGATAGTCAGACGAAGGCCGACCCTACGAACATCAAGCAATTTTTACCAAGTGTTCACCCTCGGCTCCAGCCGAAGGGTCTCTTAGACCCATGGATCCGAGACTTGGCCAAAGGCCGACCCTTCGATAGTCAGACGAAGGCTGACCCTACGAACATCAAGCAATTTTTACCAAGTGTTCACCCTCGGCTCCAGCCGAATGGTCTCTTAGACGCATGGATCCGAGACTTGGCCGAAGGCCGACCCTTCGATAGTCAGACAAAGGCCGACCCTGCGAACATCAAGCAATTTTTACCAAGTGTTCACCCTCGGCTCTAGCCAAAGGGTCTCTTAGACGCATGGATCCGAGACTTGGCCGAAGGCCGACCCTTTGATAGTCGTCGCTCCCGACAGTGGATTGCCTTTGGTAAGTTCCTTCGGCCCTGGAGTTGGGTCACAAGCTGACGGTGGGACCCTCGGCCAGGTCAGCCCAGCCTTGCTCATGCCTCAGCCGAGGAGTGGGTGCTAGCCCTGCAGAGCTTGTTCTCTGCCTGAGGCCCCTGACCAAGGCGAACACCGTCAGCCAGTTCGGCTAGGCCTTTGCCCGAGGCCCCGGTCGAGGTGATGACTTTCGACCAGTTCGGTTCGGCCTCCGCTAGGGCCTTGACCGAGGTGTGGCCCATCGGTAAGCTTGGCTCGGCCTCCATTGCCGAGGCCCTGACCGAGGTGAAGACCTTCAGTTATAGCCGTTCAGCAGAGTTAAAGGTCATCAGACTGGAGAATTCCTCTCAATTGCCGTAAACCAGCTTTCGTATTATCCATGAATGAAATCTTCCGGAGTTTAGGACGAAGAATTACAACTTAAAAGTGCACAAGGGCGAGAATTGCAAAAAACTACAAACGACAAGTGTGCGTGCTCGCCACTTCACTACTGATGGAATTTTCTTAAGTTCTGAGAGTTCCACGATCGGGGTATCCTTCCTCCCCCCGTAGTCTCCAGGTGATAGGACCCTGGTCGTATTACCCTCGAGACTCTGTAGGGCCCTTCCCAATTTGGATCTAGCTTCCCTTGATATCTTGGGTCCGACACTTCTGCCCTTCTGAGGACGAGGTCACCCTTCCTGAATTCGTTCTTCCGAACTTTGGTGTTGTAGTGCCTCGCGACCCTCTGTTGGTAAGCGGCGATCCTTTCTTGCGAAGTGTCTGTGGTCTCTACCAAGTGGTCTAGATTCGCTCGGAGCCCTTCGTCGTTTTCGTCTTCATTGTAGTACCGAATCCGATGGGTAATGGCCCCTATCTCCACTGGGAGTACAACTTCAGTGCCGTATGTTAACATGAAGGGTGTTTCTCCGGTAGCTAACCTTTCAGTAGTGCAGCAAGCCCACAGGATGTGGTGCAACTCGTTTGCCCATGGTCCTTTGGAATCATCTAGCCTCTTTTTTATTCCTTGAAGTAGTGTACGGTTGGTTACTTCTGTTTGCCCGTTGGTCGGTGGATACCCAATGGAGATTTTCCTGTGGTCGATGCCGAGGGCCTCATAGAACGCGTCGACTGCCACCACGGCAAACTTCCTTTGTCTCGTGGCCACAACCTGGGGGATTCTAAATCTATATACTACCACCCTTTGGAAGAAGTCCCTTATGTTCTTTAGGGTTATCGTCGCTAGGGCTTCGGCTTCTGCCCACTTCGTGAAGTAGTCGACTGCCACCACGGCAAACTTCCTTTGTCTCGGCCAGGGCCCGGGCCTAGGATGTCGATCCCCCACATGGCGAATGGTACTGGGCTCGATAAGGATGAGAGCTCGGTAGAATGTAGCCTAGGCACGGAGGTGAACATCTGGCACTTGACACACTTCCTGACTAATGATTCCGCGTCCTTCCTCATTGTCGGCCAGTACAGGCCCTGCCTTAGTACTTTATGCGCCAGGGCCCGGGCTCCAAGGTGTTGGTCGCATATCCCTTCATGCACTTCCCGGAGTGCGTATTCACTGTCGGAGGAATCCAGGCACTTGAGGTATGGCAAAGTGAACCCTATCTTATATAGCGTCGCGTCCTTCAGGAAGAAGCGCGCTGACCTCATTCTTATTTTTCTTGCCTTGTCCCTATTCTCTGGGAGCTTTCCCTCTTTGAGGTATTCTATTATGGCATTCATCCAGCTTTGGCCATTTTCACCTACGGGTAATACCTCTCGAGGTTTTTCGATGCTTGGCTGTGATAGCACTTCAAAATACACTGCTCGTATTCTCCATTCACCTGTCGCAAGTCGGAGGTGGCGACTTGTGACAGTGCGTCTGCACTAGCATTCTCTTCTCGTGACACCTGCCTTACCTCAAATTCCTTGAAAGCCGCTAACCTGTCTCACACCGTGTTCAAGTATTCGGCCATCCTTTGCTCTTTGGCCTCGTATTCTCCATTCACCTGTCGCACCACGAGTTGGGAGTCACTATGCACTACCAGTTCCTTCACCATCAAAGCCCGAGCCAGATTAATTCTGGCTATTATCGCTTCGTATTCTGCTTTGTTGTTGGAGGTGTCGAAGTCGAACCGTAGGGTGTATTCTACTTTGAAACCCTCAGGGCTTACCAACACGATTCCTGCGTCGCTTCCTTCGCTGTTGGAAGCCCCATCCACGTACAATGTCCAAGCCTCATCTCCTCGTTCCTCAGCAGATTCCTGTGGGTCATCGGGGAGTGTCGTCTCCGCTATAAAGTCTGCGAGGGCCTGTGCTTTAATTGCGGTTCTCGGCTTGTACTGGATGTCGAATTCTCCCAACTCTATGGCCCAATTTACCAGGCGACCCGACATATTCGACCGCTACAGTGTCTTCTTCAGGGGCTGGTCGGTGAGTACGCATACCGTATGTGACTGAAAATATGGTCTCAGCTTTCTTGCCGCTGTCACGAGGGCGTACGCCACTTTCTCTACCTTTCTGTATCTTGTTTCAACATCTAGAAGGGTTCGGCTGACATAGTATATTGGCCGCTGTTGCCTTCCTTCCTCCTTCGTCAGTTGGCGCTTACTGCCACTGCCGATACAGCAAGGTATAGCTACAAGGTATCCCCAGTGTTCGGCTTCGTCAGCAGCGGGGGTGCGGCCAAGTACTCCTTCAATTCCTTCAAAAGACTTTTCGTACTCCTCCATCCACTCGAACTTTTTGGTCCCTTTTAGTGCTTTGAAGAAGGGGAGGCATCTATCTGCAGACCGAGACATGAATCGCCCGAGGGCGATAACCTGACCTATTAGCTCCTGGACTTGCTTCACATTCTGGGGTGACCTCATGTCCCGAATGGCTTGTATTTTGACTGGGTTGGCTTCAATTCCTCTCTCCGAGATGATGAAGCCGAGGAACTTTCCCGAGGCTACTCCGAATGCACATTTTACCGGGTTCAGCTTCATGCCGTACCGTCTCAGCACCTGGAACGCCTCTTCCAAGTCTTGGATGTGTCTTTCCGCCTTCAGGCTTTTTACAAGCATTTCGTCCACATATACTTCCATGGTTTTTCCGATCATCCCTTTGAAAATTTTATTCACCAATCTTTGATAGGTGGCCCCTGTGTTTTTTAGTCCAAAATGCATGACCTCATAGTAGTACAGCCCACCCTCGGTTATGAAGGATGTTTTCGGGACATTGGCCTCGGACATTTTGATTTGATTGTACCCCGAGTATGCATCCCTGAAACTCAGCGCCTCGTATCCCGTCGTGGTGTCAATGAGGAGGTCTATCTTCGGTAGGGGGTATGCATCCTTCGGGCAGGCCTTATTCAGGTCGGTGAAGTCGATGCAGATCCTCCACTTCCCGTTTGCCTTCGGGACCATTACCACGTTAGATATCCACTCCAGGTACTGGATCTCGCAGATGAACTGGGCCTTCAGCAACTTCTCCACTTCCTCGTCTATTTTCTTCTGTCTTTCGGGGGCAAAAGTCCTCTTCTTCTGCTGCACCGGCTTCTTCATTGGGCTAACATTCAGATGATGTTCTATCACCTCTCGATCTATCCCAGGCATATCCGAAGCCGACCAAGCGAAGACGTCAGCGTTGTTCCGTAGGAATGAGACGAGTCTTTCTCGCTGCAAACTTGGCATGGTAGCCGCAATCTAAAATTACCGAGTGTCATCCCCTTCTTTGGCTTTAACTTGCACCAAATCTTCGGCCGGCTCCCCCTGTTGATAACTGGCATCATTGCGTAGATCCTCTATCGGGAGCGCCTCGCCCGCCTTTTCCTTTCCCCATAGGGTAGTGGCGTAACACCTCCAGATGCCTCCTGATCGCCCCGACACTCCCTGACACTATTCTTGGTTGGGAATTTCATCTTGAGATGGGGAGTGGAGACGACAGCCTTTAATAGGTTCAATCCGACCCTTCCTAGTATGACATTGTATGCCGATGTAATGCCCACCACCAGGAAGTTGATCATGACCGTCGCTTGGCAATCTCCGGTGCCAGCTCTTACCGGCAACTCAATCGACCCTTCCACCTTCACTGGGACACTGGAGAATCCCTGCAATGGGTGTTCGACCTTCTTTAACTTTCCCTCGTCTAGGCCCATCTTCCGGAAAGCTTCGAGGAATAGGATATCAACTGAACTGCCGTTATCCACTAAGATCCTCTTCACTTTACAATCCTCTATGGTCATGGTGATAACCAAGGCATCGTCATGCGGGGTCTGTACCCCTTCCAGATCATCATCTGAGAAGGAGATAACTGTCCCCGTCTTCGCCTTCTTATTTGGCTATTCTGCCATATGTACGCTTCTCGCGTAGGCCTTCGCTTTCCTGGCAGAGACTGAACTCTCTCCAGCGGCTGGGCCTCCACAGATGGTCGCTATAACTCTAGTTGGGCTCTTATTCTCAACTCGGGGGCGACGCTCAGCTTCCTCGGGTGTCCGGTTCCTTCGCCGTTCCTGATTGCCTCTGCGGACGAGCCCCCTTCTCTCATAACGACCTCCGCCATCTATCTGACGGTTATCCCTCTGGCCATTGCCGTCTAGGGCCACCTCCTTTTCCCGGTTTACAAATCGGCCTAGGTATCCCCTTCGGATCATTCCTTCTATCTCCCCCTTGAGATGCCAATAGTCCTCGGTATCATGGCCATGGTCTCTGTGGAAGTGGCAATATTTGTCCACGTTGCGTCTCTCGGGGTGTCGCCCCATCTTTCCTGGCCACGTCATGGCTCTGGCATCTGGGTAATCTTTTATCTGCATTAGTACCTCCGTTCGCCTTCAGTTCAGGGGTGCGTACTTCTCAAACTTCCTTAGTGGACTGGGGGCCCGACCGCACTCCGACTTTTGTCTTTTGCCTTCTTCGCTAGGGACCTCTTCAACTCCTTGTCCTTGACGCCTCTTTCTCGCCGCCTTCCTTTCGACTTCTTCATCGGCCTGGAGGGTTTCTTCCATCTGGATGTACTTATCGCATCGTGCCCTCAGCTCGGCCAGATTCCTAGGTGTATGCTTCGCTAGGGACCTCTTCAACTCCTTGTCCTTGACGCCTCCTAACAGGGCCGTGAACTTCTCCTTCGGGTCTAGGCCTCTGATTGTGATCTTCTCTTGTTGGAATCGCTTCATGTAGTTCCGCAGCGATTCCCCTTCTTGCTGCTTGACGTTGTTCAGGTTCAACGTAGTCTTTTGAAGGGGCTGGCTATTAGAGAATCCATTCACAAAGAAGTAACTTAGGTCGCTGAAGCTATGGATCGACTTCGTCGGCAGTCGGTTGTACCATAGCCTCGCCGCTCCTCTGAACGTCAATGGAAGGGCACAACACATGATGTTTTCCGAGACCCGATGGACCTGCATGGCGACCTTAAAGCCGTCCAGGTGATCGACGGGGTCCCCTGACCCGTCATAAGTGTCATACTTGGGTAGGCGAAAGCCGATCGGGAGCGGGTCCTTCATGACCTCGTCAGCTAGGGCCGTGTCATTGGTGAGGTCTGGCTCGCGATTTCCCATCTGGTTTTCTGCCACCTTCCTGATCTCATCCTTTAGGTCTAGGATCATCCGCTTTAATCCTGAGTCCTCGGGCCTCTGTTTGTCTCCTTGGTGCGGATCCCCATGTGGGTCTCTGGCGGCACATTGCGTCCTGCCTTGGGGCACGGGACTCTCCCTCGCTCGGTTTTGAGGGTTACGATCGGCCCTTGTCGATCCTGTACTGCTCCGATCTTCATCTCGAGCTCTCTCAAACTGGACGTGGGGACCTGGGGGTGTTCCGCCGGTCTTATGAGAGACAGCTTTGGAGACCTCCCTCATAGTCTCGGCCATCCGGTTATATTTGTCCTGGAGGTCTTCGAATTGCTGCCTCGTCACGTACTCCTGAGCTACAGGAGGCTGATGATCACTATCTTCACGTACTGAATATCCAGCCGAACGCTGGTACCTGACGGACACTTCCCGGTCGTCATTGCCCCTTTCTCGTCCTATCTCCGCCGAGGGAGGAAGCTCCCCTGAAGGTTCTTCCCCCATGTCCATGTTGGACGTCGCTCTTATCCTCTTACGGTTATAGGTTCTCCCCACCATTACCGTCGATTCCCACAGACTGCGCCAATCTGTTGCTGCCAAAAAACCCCGAGAGTTGGTCCTGCACAAGCACAGACGGCGAAGGCCCGGAGCTTTGTCCGGGGTTAGTCCTCCGACGCTCAAGTTAAGGTCGGTCGCACAGTTTTCAGTAAGGGAGTAATGTTGAGGGTCTGAGAGCTTACCTCCTTCCTTCCTCTCAGCCTCCTTATATCCTTCTTCGGGGCTAGGGTTTCTTTCTTGTCTTTTCCTCTGTCATTCTCCCATACCACCGTCCTTCTTGTGGGGAATATTTTCCTCATGCAAACAACGTGATCGAGCGTGATTAAGTCCTTGGAATCCTTATCTGGTGGAGGACACGTGTCTCAGGGGCGACATGTGTCATTTTTCCACCGAGGGATCAATTTGGCTGTATCAGAAATAAAGAAGAAAATGGAAGAAATGCATAAATAAATGCTGATAGGTTGATGTGAAGGAAAATAAATATAGAGGTCAACGAAGGCTGCTGTAGAGAGAAAAGTGATATACAGTTTCAAGATGGTGTAGCGGCAATGGTTTTGGTCATATGACTGCAAAACAGAATCCCTGGAGGTGATGGGCCGTTAAAGGAGATTTAAATGATGGTAATTATGATAGAAATTGATGGAGGAAATAAGTAATTAATCAGATAAAGAGCAAAACTAAACAGAGGCAGAATCAACCCAGTTGGTATGCTTATATATGCAGAATGATGACACTGGACACAACAGAAATAAAATTAGAGATTAGTTAAATCCCAAACTGATCTGATCCGTTGGAGGAACAAGTGCAGAAACTGATTCTGTAAAACTAGATGACAGAAGTCAATAAGATGAGAAGATAAGAGATAATGGAGAGAATCAAGGAGACTACCTATCACTTTGCTATATTATAGCCAAGATAAATCTCTAGAAGGTGAGTATACAAATGAATAACACAAGTAGTGATTCTCACAAGATGGGCACTAAGGAGACTGAAAGACGTTCAATTTCAAGCACTAAGTGTCTTGCCAAAAGGCCCCAACTAAGTTCTTAAATAACGCTTCAAGGGGGCTAAAAAACCCTTATCAATGCAAGGTCTAACAGGCAAAAAATGGCCTAACCGGTCGACCAGTATCCCAGTCGGTCGTCCGGATGTCAGTGACCTTTGTATATAGCTATTTGAATAGTAACTGGATCGAAACCGGTGGACCGCCCAAGCGACCTGATGACCTCTGGCTGTTGTTGGTACAAGAGTCGAAAAGTGTCTGCTCTTTGGAGGTTTGCCGCTGGCTGCTGCCGGCGAGCCAGTGAAGCGACCGATTGCTCCTCTAAGCGATCAGATGCCTTTAGATTTAATCCTAATTCTGATTTTGATTGTAACTTGATTCCAATATTATACCAATATGTTCAAAGTCAAAACCACTCAATTTAGGTCATGCAAAATCTCGAGGTCAGTGTCTATGGTGTGACAATCACTTTATACAGGATTTTACAAGATATATGCATATATACGTGAAAAATACTAAATCTAGAGATGTCTTCGAATATGGTCCTTGATGAATGTATCCTCTAAAGCTCTTGATCCAATGTTGGAAAGCAGCATCTCCGACAACTTGGTCTTACATAAGGCACATGATCATCATTGAGTTTTCAATTGCTGCCAGTGATTGAAGGTCAAGAACCTTGACCAACCATTAAGCATTGCCACAAACCATCTAGCATTCTTACACACAATACGCAACTGGGGATAAATACAACGCCAATTGTCACGACTCAAACCCAAATGTCAGGTAAGGGTACAATCTGCACTAGTGCTGATCAAATGACTGATAAACATACACAATCAAGCATAGGAAAATTCATCAAATTCAAGTTTCAACAAAAATAACTAGGTTATAAGTCTCAAACCCCAAATAACACTTACTGGTGGCAATCTAAGGTATGAATACACATTAAGATTTCAAAATCACTCTATTAGAGTTTACATAAAGTAGCTCCCTATTGCAACCATTTACTAAAAATAAAAACAAACTGAAAGAAAACTTTGCGTTGCCTTTGAACTCCGCTGCAACACGTGCTTTCATTCTATTCATTTGCATAATTATCAAGGCATCGCCAAGGCATTGCCTTAGCATCCAGGCAGTTTGCTTGGGGCCTAGGCAACTGTCGCCTCATTATACTGCATGTCACCTTATGTTTTGGCACTTCTTTATGCCAAATGTCATTTAAGTAATTATTTAAGATATTGTTCATAAACAAAAAAAATACCCCTTATTTAAATCCAATAAAAATAATAAAAAAATATTATCATGAGAGGAATTGGAAATAAAAAAAGTCAACCCCAGTCTAAGAAGAAAAAATGGATTTTTAGTTGTAGGGATGATTTTCAACTTTCGAATGTTGGGGTTTTTTCTCAATTTTGAAAAAAATATTATCATGATAAAACATTGCTGAAAACCTAAAGTTGGGTAAACTAATCTTTTGTTTTGATGTCTATAAAATTTTTTTTTTTCATTCAGGAAATTTTAATAGCATTCGCGTACTTTAAAATAAGTTTGACTAGAACATAACTTTGTCATTATAAATTAGATTTAAGTTATTTTAGATTTTTTGGAAAGCTGGTTTTGGTTTATACCTAATACAAAAACTCTCATGTAAAACTAAAATCATTTGACTAGTCAAACTTATTATCGAACAAAAGCATTTCTATAAAAGTTAATTTCTTGTGACTTGGTGTGACTTAATGCTAATTTTTGAGGATTTGACATGGCTTAATGTTAATTTTTGATAACTTGATGTGACTTAATGCTGATTTTTTATGATACAAAGAATATGTAGCATACTAAATAATGTAAGAGAAGAGGGAAAATAAAAAATAATACTTAGTCGCCTTAAGGTGGGCGACTTGTCGCCTAAGCGCTTAGGCAACCCTCCAAAGCCTTTGTTCGCCTTGGCGCCATGACAACTATCTTAATCTGTGGTGTCAAAATAATGGGTTAAGATTAACAACCCAATAAGAGGAAAATAATAAGAGCACAACCCAACACGAACCAAACAAAAGCCAACGCCCATAATACGGGAGCCAAACTAGGCCCCCACAATCACACAATCACAATTTCATTATCACTATGTTACTAATATAAACGCCATTGTGCACAATGGATATAAGTTTCACGGTTTAATGGAAACCCCTCTCTGGTCCAGAACGGAGCATTCTATTTACCTTCATACACTTCCTCAGTTTCACACTCACAAGATATCACACTTTAGTTTTACATGTGAAAATACCGATAAAATTTCAAAGTATCGACTAAAACCACTTCCACATTTACACAACAACACTTCCATACGGGAGCGAAACTAGGCCCCCACAATCACACAATCACAATTTCATTACCACTATGTTACTAAATATACGCCATTGTGCACAATGGATATAAGTTTCACGGTTTAATGGAAACCCCTCTCTGGTCCAGAACGGAGCATTCTATTTACCTTCATACACTTCCTCAGTTTCACACTCACAAGATATCACACTTTAGTTTCACATGTGAAAATACCGATAAAATTTCAAAGTATCGACTAAAACCACTTCCACATTTACACAACAACACTTCCATCATAGTTTGAGATTCACTTACGTAACATATGTTACATATGATCACAAATCCAATCACTACATATCAGTAAATACCGTACAAATACCACAATTTATGACAATCATCCCACACAATCACCCTTGTCA
Organism: Macadamia integrifolia; assembly: GCF_013358625.1. Taxonomy (NCBI): domain Eukaryota; kingdom Viridiplantae; phylum Streptophyta; class Magnoliopsida; order Proteales; family Proteaceae; genus Macadamia; species Macadamia integrifolia. Next base: position 22,270,480 of record NC_056563.1, on the reverse strand, counting down.
AGCATACCACACCTGTGGTGTATAGTCAAGGTTCAAAGTATCAGTTTTGACCATTGGGGAGACCGAAATTTCTGTTGAAACCTGAAAAATTTCGAGAAAATCGGGGAAATTTTTCTGGTTTGGTAGAAACTTTGGTTTCGACCCCCAAAATGTGTTTTTTCCTTTGCCTCATTGTTTGTGTATGTCCTATTTTAGACATTTCTAACCCATTTGCATAATTAGATTCATGAAAAAAGCACCTAAAGTCGTACTTGTGGTGTTGACCAAAGTTTGTTAATGTACGTTGAGTCGTCGACTGAAACTATACTACATAAGTACATATATAAGTTACTAACAAAAAATGTGAAATACATTATTAAAAGTTTAAAACAAACAAAAAATAATGTAAAAGACCCAAAATAAAGAATAAAATTACATAATTGTGAGCCTTCTCTCAAGTCTCAAGTCTCAACAGTCAATAGTCAATTCCAAGTAGAGATAGGTGATTCTAGTCCATGAGCTGTTTATCATTACAGATGTCATAGTTGCTCTTCTGAATGCACCACAAATGAGTCCCATGATATGTTTTGGCTCCAATTGTTTTGGTAGTCCGTCATTGTCAATCTATAAGATGCATCATTAACATCAAACTAGGTATCCCAATCACGGGAATGACTCAGTCATAGAGATAGGATGTAGATGTGGCACACAAGGTTGAGATGGATACCCAAAGATATTGTCAACAAAAGATGACCCACCACCACCTTTGGTTCTCACACTAGAAATCCACCATGCTATCCATAACAAGCGCATACACTCCAATTTAGTGTTGAGCCCTATGTATGTGTTATCCAATAAAACGATATTGTTCGTAAAAAGCGTACGCCATGGAACCTCACTTTGAATGTTTTTGGTCAACTCATCCATAACAAGCGCATACAGATAAGGGCTTAGTAACATGAGAGGAATTGGAAATTCGCTTCCTTGACCACCTTTGGTTCTCACACTAGTCACCAGGTCAGTATACATATCTTAATTATGTTGAAGTATTTTCTTGATACCTTTCTCATGGCCCCATTTTGTCCCAAATCATGTGACATAGTAGACTCTACCTCTCTTTTTCTCATTTCCAGGTCAATATCAAATACATCCCCATGGTTTAGTTGTCACTAAAAATGAAATAGACAATCCCCATACATGTTTGACTCATTTGAAATCACATATAGACCACATGATGTTGACGGTTGACGTAGTTGAATAGCTTAGTGCTAGGCTTTCTCATGGCCCCATTTTGTCCCAAATCATGTGACATAGTAGACTCTACCTCTCTTTTTCTCATTTTTCTTCCCTTATTAGTTTTCACTGTTAAACTTTCATTGGTCAGTCTATATATATATATATATATATTCTCTATGTTTGCACCCATTATCTTGTACGCCATTTAATTTGTATGTCTGTATGAACGGGTCTCTGACATTATGAATGGAACAGGCATAAAATGTGCTTAAATTTTAACAGAATATATCATGCAGTATTTATGGAACAGGCATCCGCATCATGTTCATCTTGATAGTCAACTCTCTCTCTTCAAGGAAGGAAAAGAAAGTACGGTTTTCATCCAAACTAGGACCCAGGAGAGAAGATTAGAAGTGGTAGAGACCATCTTGGAAGGATTGGACTTATTGGAAACATCAGGACCTTGAAGAATGATTTGGTTGATAGTACCATGAGAGGAATGGCTAAATCTTACATGAGGTGCTTCATCGGCCATAGCAGTAAGTTGGGGCTTGCCTCTAGTGGTGGAGCAAATCATAGAGTCATTGGTAGTAGATGTTAGGGGTAGTGTCACAAAAGATGAAGGTAGGAAAGTAAATTGAGGAGTGTAAATTGGTTAGTTAGTGAACGAGGAATGCGAAGGCAAAGGGGCAGTTGAGAGATTACAAGGTTCGGATAACACCGGAGTAGAAATATGGATCGGGACTTCCATTAGAAGATAAAAAATGATCTCCAATAGGTGAGACGAGGAGATATTATATTTGGGAACAGGCAGGGGGTTGGCTGCTATTTCAAAAACAATCATTGAATTAAGGACCTTTTGCCCCCCAACAAGATCAATATCCATGTCGGATCCGCCAATTGAAACTGAGACATTGTTGTTAGTGATTCTACTGAGATCTTCTGCAACCTCTTACTATGGGATCTTCTCTCTGTCTCTACACTAGCTCTGTGAGAAAGCAGTGCTCCCAAAATATTATTATGAAAGCAATAGCTACAGGGACCGTTGAGCGTGAATAAAGTCCCTAAATCAAGGTTGACGCTTGTACCACGAATTATGATGAAGAACCACACAATAGAATAGGGCTAGAGTTTCTGCAGCCTCTTACTATGGGATCTTCTCTCTGTCTCTACACTAGCTCTGTGAGAAAGCAGTGCTCCCAAAATATTATAATGAAAGCAATAGCTACAGGGACGGTCAGTATTCTATATATAATAGAATTCCTAAACCCTAATCCATTCCCACAATAGAATAGGGCTAGAAGTTTCCTAATTAGAGTGGTCCTTATTCTCTTGGGCCCAATGGGTCAATCAATATCAGTTAAGCCCACATAAGAGTCCTAACAATCTCCCACTTGGGCTACACTGATACTGATGTCTTCCCATTAACATCTGGCCAAATAATCCCAAGATTGAATACCACTCAAAACAAACTTTGATCCAATCAATAATCTCCATTGTTGAACAATAGTAGAAAATACACCTCAATACTTAGGCAAACCGCCATATCTTGTATTAATATCTACAGACAACATCTCCATGGATTTAGGCTAAATACCGCCATGGAAACATAGATATAAGGAATTATATCATAACTGTGATCACATAAGATATATCCTTCCTTATAGGTCCGTTATTGATCTAAAGACCAGCTTACCTTGAAAACCTCACAGGTAGAGAACTTTGATATTAATCAATACTTAGGCAAACCGCCATTTTCTTGTATTAATATCTCACTTTGGCATACAGCCTATGGTTAACAACCATCTCCATGGATTTAGGCTAAATACCGCCATAAATCACGAAACTTGGCTAAACACCGCCACTAACTGTGGCATGTCAAAGTAAACCACAATAATGCTTATTACAATACCAATGATGAGAAATATAAATGAACACTATACTGGAAAGTAAACATCCTCAATGTAGATTGTGCTCATAATGTATGATATAACAAAATAATGCTTATTACAATACCACTATGGATAAGTAAACTCCCACTAAACAAGCATATCAAAAGATTCCATCACACCACAATGTTAGAAACATGAGTCTTAAAAATTCTCACTGGAAGAGCTTTGGTCAGAGGATCAGAAACCATCTCTTCAGTAATAATATGCTCAACAGCGATCTCCCCAGTGTTGATCTTCTCGCGAACCACAAGATATTTAATCTCAATGTGTTTGGAGCTGCTAGATCTCTTGTTATTCTTTGCAAAGAAAACAGCAGAAATATTGTCACACCACAAATACAAAGGCTTAGAAATGGAATCTACAACTTTCGGTTCAGATATAAAATTCCTCAGTCACACTGCCTGCTTGGTAGCTTCATAAAGTGCCACAAACTCAGCTTGCATAGTGGATGAAGCTAAAATAGTTTGTTTGGCACTCTTCCAAGAAATAGCTCCTCCTCCCAATATAAAAATGTATCCAGAGGTAGACTTTCTATCATCAGTACACCCACTGAAGTCCGAGTCAGAATACCCCATAACTTCAAACATTTACTGAGGCATAAGGCTTGTCATTCATTTGTCCGCTGCAAATAGCGCATGACCTTCTTGGTTGCAGTCCAATGAGCCAAACCAATATCAGATTGAAACCTGCCAAGTAACTAATTGCAAAGGCAATGTCAGGGCAAGTAACAATCTTGTGCATACATCAAACTTCCAAGCAGAGGCATAAGGCTTGTTATTCATTGAGCTCCTCTCAATAATTCTTTGGACATTGTTGCTTGTTCAACTTGTCTCCTTTACTGATGGGTGCTTCACCACCAGAACATTTAGACATGTTAAACCTCTTTAAAACTTTATCAAGATATGCCTGTTGTGATAGCCCAAGTAACCCCCGCGGCCTATCATGATTAATCTCGATTCCAAGCACATAACTTGCTTCACCCATGTCCTTCATTTTAAAGTTTTCTGAAAGAAAACCCTTGGTCTCCATCAATAAGGTTTTGTTGCTGCTAGCCAACAGAATGTCATCCACATAGAGTACAAGAAAGATGAAACTACTCCCACTGAGTTTCAGATATATGCACTGATCAATTGGATTCTCTGACAAAATCAAAAGAAGTCACAACTCGATCAAATTTTAAGTATCATTGTCGAGATGCTTGCTTTAACCCATAAAGAGACTTTTTCAGCATACAAACAAAGTCCTCTTTACTATTTTCCTTGTAATCTATCAGGTTGTCTCATGTACACCTTCTCTGACAGCTCTCCATTTAGAAATGTTGTTTTCACATCCATCTGATGTAACTCTAGGTCAAAATGGGCAACAATGGCCATGATAATTCTGAATGAGTCCTTTGGAATTTGACTAGGTGAGAAGGTTTCCTTGTAATCTATCCCCTCTCGCTGAGTAAAACCCTTTGCCACGAGTCTAGCTTTGTAGCGTTCTACTCTACCTTGAGAATCTGTCTTGGTTTTGAAAACCACTTAAATGCAATAGCCTTACAATCCTTTGGAATTTGTACTAATTCCCATACTCCATTGTTGCTAATGGATAACAGTTCTTCCTTCATTGCTTCTACCCATTTGTCTGAATACTTATGATTAACTGCTTGAAGAAAAGTACCAGGGTCTTCTTCTTATCCTATGTCAAACTCAACACTCATTCAATTGGAGTTTGAGTGACTGTATCATCAGACAGGATGGGATTGAGATCTAGTAGACCTCCTTATAGGTTCAGGTGGAAGCCTACCAATATTAGCGGTATCAGGAGTGTGATACTCCCCTTCTTCAAAAGAGAAATTGTCCCAACTTGCAAATCATATTCAATTAGCATGAGTGGTATCATCAGACAGGATGGGATTGAGATCAATAAGTGAATTTCTCAACTCAACAGGTGCTATCTCAGGAGTGTCACACTCCCCTTCTTCAAAAGACTTTTTCTTGAGGAGTTCAAAGACTTTCTTCATTCAACAAATCTAGTATGAGTGGTCTCTATAATTTTGTGTTCTGGACCAGGACAATAGAATCTAAGGCTAGGTATTCTGCTACTCCCACAAAATAGCAACTTGTAGTCCTTGAGTCAAAACATTTTTCTTGAGGGTTAAAGACTTTGGCTTCTGCTTGACATCCCCACACTCGCAAGTATCTAAGGCTAGGTATTCTGCTACTCCAGAGTTCATAGCATCTTTTCTTTTTCTTGGCACTCTCCTCTTTAGGAACCCCTGCAAGGAATGAGTGACGCGAATAGATGACGCAGAATCTAACCACCATGAATCAATTGATACATTAATCAAGCAAGATTCAAAACATACTAAGGATAGATTCATACCATCATCCTTCTTGTTTTTCCCTCCTTTAAATTAGTGAATTTTCCTCTTAAAACAATCCTTCTTCATGTGTCCTTTGGCCTTACACCAAAAACACTATGCCACTCATGTCTTTTTGTACCCCTGATTCTTTGAAATTTTGCTTTCCCTTCTTGTTCCCTCTTCCTGGGTTACCACAGTGATCAATTCATCAAGACCCCATTTATCCTTCAATGTATTATAAGTAGTCTTAAGAGTCTTGTAGCTCTCATAGAGATGAAGTCATCATCAAAGTAATACCTGTACCTCTGATCTTGTGGTCCTATTAATTGTTCCCTCTTCCTGGGTTACCACAGTGATCAATTCATCAAGACCCCTGTATTCCTTCAATGTATTATAAGTAGTCTTAAGAGTCTTGTAGCTCTCAGGTAGAGAATTCAAGGCAATGGTGACCACGAAGTCATCATCAAATTAATACAGCCTCTGACTTGTTTCCTAGAGGAAACCAGTTCCAGTATATGCTCTCTAGCCAAGGACTTCCTATTTGCAGTCAAATCTAGCCCCAGTCAATTGGCTCATGAGATCGTGAGCCTGTGATTTCTTAGAGCTATCAAACTTAGCTTTTATAGCAGCCAAATACTCAGAAGCAGTATCCTTTTTAGCAACACTATCCTTGAGAATCATGTAGACCTCTAAGGCAAAGCACTTTTAATAACAGCCAACGACTTCCTATTTGCAGTGACCCACTTGTCATAATCCCCTTTCTCAGTTTGGGTACTGGTTGCAGTAGGTTCAGCTGGTTTGATGGTTCTAGTACACCAAACTAGGTCCTTGAGAATCATGTAGACCTCTAAGTCTTCCATCCATTTGTTGAAATTATCCCCAGTAAGCTTAGGAATATCAAGTACACCAAAACTAGAAGACATCCTGTTGAATATTTTAATAAAGAATATTCTATTCAACATACAGACATATATGTAAAAGAATAAGCATGTAACAATTAGCTAAATTAAACATTACATGCTCAAGTATCAATTACTTCATGAGTGTCAACCGGAACTACATTTCTGACCTTTGGGTCTGAAACATACTGGTCCACTCAAGTTTCTGCTATTACTGCGAGACTTCTTCTAACTTTCGAAAAGTACCGCCATCTTTGGATGGACAGTATCTTCTAGGTTGAACTTTACCACTTTGGTGGATTCCACCAATCTTACTGTAATAGTCTTTGAAATGTCATTCCGGCAGCTAAAAGTGAGATTGTTTACCAACCATTATTCTCTGTTTTTTCAAACAAAGAAGACCTTTGATTTTCTTTATTCTCTTCCAATTAATAGGAACTTTACCACTTTGGTGGATTCCACCCAATCTTACTGTAATAGTCTACAAATTCATTCCGGCAGCTAAAAGTGAGATTGTTTAACCATGAATAAAAAATATTCATAAAAGTTGATCAAAACTAGGCTCATAATATATCAAAATGAAGAGCACGAAAAACTGGACTCAACGCAAAATGTATGAGTTGATTTTCTTTCATTTCTTCCAATTAATAGGAAAATTATAAAGAATCATTAAACACCCATACTTGTAACTTATACAAAATATATCATAAAAGTTGATCAAAACTAGGCTCATAATATATCAAAACGAAGAGCACGAAAAACTGGACTCAACGCAAAAAACCAGGGTGAAAAATTCTTCACCGTTTGCCCGTACGAGCCATTTGAAGTTACTGTTTTTTTTTTTTAATCAAAATTAATCCAATCCAACCGGTTCGGGCAAATTAGTTCCGGGTCAAAGTTTGGGTCAACGACCCGGTCAACTTTTGACCGAGTGGGTCATGAGTTGACCCACTGCATCCCGGGTCAACTAGGTAGGGTTTCCGAGTTGACCCGGCAATGATTCGCCGCCGTTTTTTTTTTTTTTTTTTGAAAATTTTTTATTTTTCTCTCTCCTCCGGCAGCCGATTTACGGCGGCGCGTGCCGGCGCGTCCGGAGGTTTCCGGTGACGTGTATACATACCGCCACGACCGTCTTCTCGTACTCTACAACTTCCGTGAAGAAAGTTTTCCCATACGGGATCTTTAAGTAAGAGTAAAATAATGATTTTCATAAATAGAAACCCAAATCTTTTTTTTTTTTTCTTACATAATTTCTTGATTCTAACACCATAGTGTAGGCTCTGATACCACGAATTATGATGAAGATTCTTAATCCTAGAATCATTTGAATTACCTATAGTGTATAGAATACAAGAATGAATAATGGAAAGAAATCAATCACATACCCGTTGAGCGTGAATAAAGTCCCTAAATCAAGGTTGACGCTTGTACCACGAATTATGAAAGTAATAGCTGCAGGGACCATGGGTATTCTATATATCTTCTGTAGCCTCTTACTTTGGGATCTTCTCTCTGTCTCTACACTAGCTTTGTGAGAAAGCAGTGCTCCCAAAATATTATTATGAAAGTAATAGCTGCAGGGACCGTCAGTATTCTATATATAATAGAATTCCTAAACCCTAATCCATTCCCACAATAGAATAGGGCTAGAAGTTTCCTAATTAGAGTGGTCCTTATTCTCTTGGGCCCAATGGGTCAATCAATATCAGTTAAGCCCACATAAGAGTCCTAACAATTTGAACAACCGGAATGCCTTTCACAACCACTTCAACCGTGGATTGGTAGAGCTGCCAGCTTCTGAACCAAAGCAACCCAACTTAAAGACAGATTGGATTCACTATCCTACCACAAGTCTTGTAGATAAGAGTGAATATCGCTGCAGTCAATCAATGCAAACCTGTTGAAATCTCATTTCTTCTTTTTGAGAGAGAGAGATAGTTACCAGGACGGAGGTGGTCACGCCCAGCATTAACCAGGTTCATGCGCTTTGTAACCCAACACGGCGAAGGAAGATAGTGGCATAAGCCTTGGGTTCTGGGTTTTTGACCACTGCAACAACCACGGTGTGGGGTTGCCTTCAGTGATGTTCGCAGGAGGAGGAAGATGAGAGAAAAAACGTTTAAAAAGATTAAAAAAAAAAAAAAAAAATGAACTAAGGTCAACCAGTTAACAGATAAAAAGAAGGGTAATGTAGGGAGTAGGGATTAAGAAAGAAATGTAAAAAAATCAAAAGTTAAAAATTTTTTGACAGTGAAACGAAATGGCTTTTCAAATGTCAGGAGCCTCAGGAACGATCTGTCAGATCCGTCAGCTTTGTTACTTTTTGCTGGCTGTTGTGAAATTTCCGCGTTCAAAGAGAGTGAGTGAATGAGAGAGAGAGAGAAAAGAGGCGGAACAAACAAGAAAGTTTCCCGTTCAAAGCAACCACGTAAGGAAGAGCACATGGCCATTGGTCAGCCCCAAACCCCCCATTCGTTTAAAGAGTTGAATACGTGGCGTGATTGTCGAAGGAAAGTGGGGCCGTCTGACCGTTATGAAAGGAAGAAGAATAACGTCACTCTGTCGTTTGGAAACACACTTTTTTCTCTCTCTAACTGCAACGTAGACGGTGGTGTCTCTCTCCCACGGTCCGTCCCGGATCGTTTCCGACGAAATTTAACTGCTGGTTGCAACCTCTGTTGCAATCAAAGAAATGAAATCTAAAGAGATAATTTGGAAAATATTATAATTTAAGTATTTGTTAACGTTAAGGAGGAAGTGAATTATTTCATTTTTGGGGGTTGTAGTTACCATTTCTTCGGCTGGCAGTTGGGTGTTGCAGCTACTTGACTGCAATCCTGAGTAGCAGCCAAATTTTTTTCAATCATTCCCTTTCGAGTGATCCTTAAAGAGTACACTACAGAGGCAGATAACTCATTTAAATTTGCAGGCAGCGCCTCCCATGTCAGCAAGAGTTGGTCCTCCCCTCAGTCCTCAGTACCCTCCTAGACAACCAATATCCAGAATTGCTGAGCATTATACAGACAAGGTGTCTTGGGACGCCCATCGATCCACTGCAATGTTTAGATCTCTCCCTCCCTCGTCTGAGGCTTCACCAACTGCGCGACCTGTCAATGATCCACCTTTCAAAATGGTAGCAGAAAAACTTATCCTTTTTGGTTTCCTCCAATTCAGGAAAACGAGTTGATGATGATGATGACGAAGATGATGATGAAGCAGCAATAATCAATTCTTCAATAAGTGCGCAACATTGCAGGAAGCAGCTCTTCTCTAAGATCTCTCTTCCACCGAAACCGCGTGAGGTACTGGAAGGATCGATCTAACCCTTACAATTGGAATACAACTATGACTAGAATCATCATTCATAGCTGGGCTTGGTGGTTTTCCTGCTCTCCACTACTCCATCATCACCTGTTTAAGTGGAACTAACATCACTATGCCTACTGAAGAGTAATACTTCACTATTTCTCATTTGGCAGTATGAGTTAGTTGTTGTTAGAATAGGATCCCACCATATTCATTTTAGTGGTCAAATTTTATATCAAAATAAGTAATGTAAATGGTGGATCATTGATAATCCTTCGTGCTCAAAACTTTTTCAACTTTCTTTTTCCTTTTACTAATTACGGGTATCGAGGTCCGCAACCGTATGGACCAAGTCATAGAGAATCATTTAACTTTCATTGAAAACAACATGGGTAGTCATCAAAATATTGTAGCATGGGTCGATCTTCAAAACTGGTCAAGAATTTGAGACAAATGAGAGTAAGGATTGGGCATGACACCTACTCAAGCAAGCTAGTAGACACATGGTCAGGATAAAATGACGTCGTTTCTAATTTTAATCACTTGCTTTACTCATTTGAGTTGAAATTGTATCAATGAAATGTTTTTCTGATCCTCACGCATACGACTTACCAATGTATTGTTAAGTGACAAACAATGAAGTGTTATATTTCACTCAGCATAATGACAATTAGATTTTCTCAATAAATAAGTATTCTTATTTTTTTTCTTATAGAATAATAAATAATTATTTAAAGTTTCAATATTTTAGCATAAGAAGTAATTCACATTTAATGGTTATTCAAATGTTAGATCTGTTAAATATTTCAAAGTCAAGGCAAATAAATAAAGGGAGAAGGTACCAAACTTTTTCGTAAAATTTTGTGAATAGATACATACTTTTCCCTTTTCAAATTTATTTCAAAATTTTGGTTAAAATTAATACCAAAATATTAAAATGAAAGTCTTGTGTCCCTTGAATTGAAACTGAATCTTTCTGAAATTTCACTAATTTTGAACCTACTTTGGCACATTTTTTTTTTTTTTTTGGATTCAACAAAAAAACAAGAAAGAGAAACTAATTACTGTTCATCCACACCATAACCGACATATAGATTTTGGGCTATATACTTAATCACTCCTAATATCTGTTATTAGGTTTAATCACAAATTGGGGTAAAATGAATAATTATCCATCTCTAAATATAGAGATATTATAGTACTATAGCTAGAAGTTAATAATGATCTGAATTTCCTTTCCAAAAATAATCCGATCTCCTTTTGATCGCTCCATACCACGTTCATCCTCCTTGCTCTTTTGATTTCTTTGAGAAGCCCTATAACTTTCGCCTCACCATTTTCTCCTGGGACATATGGTATTTACTGTAACAGTCCAAACTCCAACATTTAAGCAATCCGAAATTTGAACATTTTTATAAAATAAATAAAAAAACCCAACCTTAAAACAAGGGCCTTAACAGAACTCCTTAATGAGGGAAACTGGACCCCTTGGGTGCGGCCATGAATGTTGTTTTAATCGGTCCCTATGGGTTTGTACATAAAGATGCTAGTAATTAGTGAATTTATTTCATCTAAAAAGCTTTTCAGCAAGAACAACTTGTGAAAGGACCAAAATCCCAAGACCCATGTAAAAAGTTCCAATCTTGGCAATCGCGATCAGTTTTTTAATGTGAAAAGCGTATCCAATATTCTTAAAGATATGTCTTTCATCACCAAAATACAATAAACCTTGGCAATTTACCACTAACCAAGATCAAGATCTTACTTCAGTTAGCAAATTGTGATCTATACTTAGAGGGCTCAAGAGCCAAGCAATTTTCATTCATTATTCAAAAATATAATTAGTAGTGTATCAATTATACGTATAACATCCAAATCAGTCAATTTTCACGTGATAAGATTTATCTTATAATCTTTTGTTATGAGTATTGTGACTCAGTCCATGCGATTGTGGGGTCAGTATAAGACTAGTCAGGCCAAAGGTCTGGATACTTCTCGTTAGCAAAAAAAAGAGTAGAGTGATGTATTTAATCCAATGAACAATATGATGGATCAAATAACACTATTAATAAAACAGAGATTCAAAACCATACTTGGATCCATATTGGTTCTCGAAGATCTCTTCATAAGCTCTCCTCCCCCCCCCCCCCCTCTCTTCCTTAAAGAAGAAAATAGATTAAAGTAAAGAGTTAAGGACATTGTCGTCTCAGTTACATATGGACAAAAAGACAACCACCTCATTCATAGGCCTGAGCCCAAAAGAAAGATTAGAAAACAGATTATAGACATCTAATAGAACAGGAACAACGCTCCAAGGCCATGTGGTGGTTGTAAGGTAAGAAACTATGTGTTTTAAGTCTTTAAAATTGCTCCAAACATCTTTGATGCCCCATCTTTTTTCAATTGAGCCTCCTGTACACCAAGTAAGAGACCCCTAGTGCATGCTTCAATAGAATTTTCTGTCATCAAATAATGTTAGATCAAACACCAAGAAACACGAATAATAAAGAGACAATAGATCCATACGATAGAGATTTAACGAGGTTCACACACCAGGGTGGTGTGCTACGTCCTCGGGCGAAGAAGAAGATGATTCACTATGCAGAATAGAAATTACACCCTAGCAGCGGCGAGGAAAAACTAGCCCTGAAACCCTAGCTACGTGAAAACCCTGGAATACAATGACTTTTTCACAGATCTGCTTCCATCACAGATCTCAGAAAATTTTCCATTCGAGTCGCCACCAAAATATGTCGGATCGGGTCAATCTTCAAAACGGATCAAGAATTCGAGACAAACTTAACAAATAATCAGTTGTGAATAAGATAAATTTCCCTTCGTATAAAAAACAGGTTGCCTAACTAGAAATATTAAGATCTGGATTTGAAACAATTGTACAAACTATAATAATAATAATAAATTAAAATATTAAAAAATTAAAAAATTAAAAAAAAAATCTAAATTTGGGAAGGTAATTGACAAAGGTTTAGGTATGGAGGTTTGTACCTATGGCAATGGTGTTATGTTGAATTTAGATTGATGAGAGTTAATCCACAGTAGGGGCAATGGCTTTAGTCTTGTCTGCTCCCTTCTCCACATAATTGCCGATAGAAACTAATAGACCTTACTATCTTTAAATATACAAGGAGCATGGACTAACCCTGAAACAAGAGTATTTGGGTTTCTCTCATAATAAGTCTTAATCGCTAATAGCCCAATTCAATACTATACGCTTTTAAGGCGGTTAACTATAAAATATTTAGTAAAGAAAAAATTAGTGTTGGTAAGGATTTGTGTTGCCACACAACAATGTTACTCTAGATTTAGCGACATATTTTCAAAAATAGAAAAAATAAATAACTACCAAGAAAGGCTTTAGCGATAGTTTTATGGATTTCTTTTTGTAATGCAGGTTATGTCTCGCCTCCCTTTCGATTCTTTCAAGCTCCATTCTCCCCATCCTGTTTATGTTCACATGTACAGCAATGCGGATCCTCCTCCGCATGAGGGGGGATATTAATTCTATATCGATTGTGAATGAGAAATCCCTTTCCTGATACACCTATGAACATCCCTTCTTTGATCAAATCAGTCAATTTTAAAGGAAAAAGGTTGGATATGCCGCCGATATCAAGTATGCTAGCACCCATTGTGTCTATCTCTCTCTTCCCTTTTTCTGAAATGACCCCCCATATTCTTCCTGAATGATACTCCATCGTGTGTTCCTCTTGGTGCTATCCACTAGCATACTTAATATCGGCGGCATACCTATCCCTCTCCCAATTTTAAATTGCTGAGGATTTACAATTTATGTAAATACACATAGGAAGTGTAACTACTAACATTTTTTTTTTAATTAATTTATTTATTTTTGGTGGCTTATGAATTTGAGTTGGTGAATTAACCTCAGGTAAGAGGATAATTTTCCCCTAATTTTCCTCAATACCATAGTAGACTTTTTCAGTCTAGTAGGTTCTTATACCAAATCACGCATTGAACAAACCAAAAAACACCACACATTTAACAAACCAACCACTTAAAGCCCTTTACTTTCCACTCAACTACCCATGTGAAAACACCTAATTGAGTGGATCACTAGATCTCTTGCGTTGTAAGAGAGACCGTTTGAGCAATTGAATAGCCAACGGCATAATTTTCTAAAAGAGTATATAGTGATAAAGAAATCGAGATGGTCCAAATGTTTCCATTGCAGTGTAAAATGATAGCGATTAAAGCCAGTGAAGATGGCAAAGATATATAAAAGAGCCCATGAAAATATAGATAACAAAAGAAGAAGCAGGAGGCAACCAAGAAGAATATGGAAAGCTGAAAGCAGCATTCCAGATGATCTAATTCTCCGCAGTCCAACTCTGGGTTAATCTGTACTCGAGCCATTTCGAGAACTTGAGAGATAACGATGGGTTTCCCAATTTGGATCTGTTATACTTACATTGAAAGTACACAAAAACAATGAACACCAGTGGAGAAGATCACTAACTTCATCATTTCAAAGGCAACCAAAGATTCAAAATTATTTACAGATGACTAATCAAGACTGTTCTTTTGTCCCCACTTTTCTTTTTACAGTTCTTCCTACTCAAACCTGTAGGGAAGCCCAAAAAAAAAAAAAAAAACCAAGAATCACAAGTAATTGTTCTAATCAAAAGCTTCAAACAGGATTTAATGGCGACTTAGCTATGCCAGGAAGAAACCCAAGTGAGGATTTCCAATATTTTTGCTGAAAGTAGAAGCTTCCACACCAGAGGAAAAAAAGCCCAGGTGGAATCTGCAAACAAGCTACCTATATTAGGTAAAAACCCGTCAGTGCCATGAGGAAACTGTAAGAAGGGGCACATCGTTCCAGGCAAGCGAAAGAAACCCAGGTGGGGATTCCAGTAAAGTGTACATAGAACTGTAATTGTAGTTCCAAAGTAGAATTTTAGCTTGACTCACTGCGTAATGGCTGAGTGCTACGGATTCAAAACCACAGCCTTCCATTAAAATCTTCCACTGTTCTTTCTCCTCCATCCGTTCTCGTCTAGTCGACCCTTCTTCTTCTGGTCCAACCACATTGGTGATCCGCCTCCCAAGGATTACCCTCTCGATCTGGAACCGTTCAGCCGAGTCTCTTCCTAAGCTTGGCTCGAGCGACTCGAAAACCGCCGAGTAATACCTTAATGCGTATTTGAATCGGTTAATAAAACCGACCCGGTTCAAGCTTGCTTCGTACTCTCCCAGCGTCAGTACACTGGGCTGAAGGGATTTCGCCAGTCGCAGAGCCTTCTCGACTGCTACTGGTGTCTCGTCCAAGAGGTTATACAGTTGAAGCATGAAATTCACAGCCAAAACCTCGTCCGAATTAACTCTGAAGCTTGATTCGTTCAGCTCCTCAATCGGCGTCAAGATGGGTTCAAACTCAAAATTCAGATCGAGAAGCTTTGCAAAGTCGCGGAGACGATTGCCGGTTGCCAACAAAGATGCCGACGGTGACTTCCCAAGTGCCGGTGCCGGGATTCCGGAAATTCGGATGCTCGATGGTTTCCCGGAGGATCGTGTTGTCAGAGCTTGGAGGAGAGCTGCCCACTGAACTCCTTGGACGATTCCGAAGTCTACGATGTGTATTCGAGTTGCAGTTTCGGTGGCTTCGAGAATCGCTTGGTTCGCAGTTAAATGGGCGAACTTCGAGTAAGGGCAAGCATCGTTTAATGCCTTGTACGAGAGAGTGAAATCCTCAGAAGAAATCTGAAACGTAGGAAGGCTTTTCTCAGTTTTCGAAGATACCCGACTATAAAGAGCTTCTGCGAAATAATACACCACACGCTCCATTGGACTGCCCTTTTCGAACGCCGGCTTTCGGAGTTGAAGGAGCGATTTCACGGCGCGTTCTGGTTCTGAATCGGCCACTCGGGCACAATCGAGTAGGGATTTCAGTAGGGGCGAGGCCGACTCGTTTTCTGGTAACTGGGCTGGGATGCTGGCGACGTCATTTTTACGGTGGGTCAGCGGGGGATGTTTGTCTAATGGAGAGCTGTCAACTGCCGCTGGTGGTGGTGGCAGCGGTGGCGGAGGTGGAGATGGGGACCATGTAGGTATTTGGGTTTGAAGAGGGGTGGGGTTTTTCGGGGTGTCAGAGAAGATGAGCCGATTGAGATCGGAGGGCGGGGAGGATGATGAGAGGTTGAGTCGACTCGAACAGGAGAGGAAAGGATCGCTACCATAGAGAGAGAACTCAACCTTGCCGTGCCAAGCGTCGCAGCCGGAAGGAAGCTCTGAGCTCTCCGTCGACTCTCCGCCGCCCATTAGACTCTCCATCCATTCGTCAGAGTCAAAATCACCCCCCGTGGCGCCACCCAAATCGGAGAATCTGAAGCCGCTGGAATGGTGGTGCTCTTCCAACTGGGGAAACGATAGCATCGTATCCCCCGTATCAGCAGTTTCCGCCACCGGAAATGGGTCGGAGAATCCGGCGGTGGTGATACCGTATACGGGGGAAGAATTGGGGATGGGTTGGTGATTACCGGTCCATGGGTTCAGAGAAAAAGGGTTGACGCCAAGGATTTGTTGTTGCTGTTGTTGTTGTTGCTGCTGCTGTTGCTGTTGCTGCTGTTTCTGCTTGATGACTTGTTGGGCGACCGCCATTAGATTTCCGCTGTCGGCACACATATACGCCATTCTCCGGCTGATATTGCCGTTAAACACCAGGGCAGTATAAGAAATTAGGGGTAAAGCATATTTCCACAGAGGATTCCTAGATAGATTTTCACGGACAAACGATACTGTATGAGCAGAAGAGGTTATTCCAGATTGCAAAGTAGGACCAGATCGGATTTGCGCGAGTAAATGAAGAGTGAGTGAGTGAGTGACTAAGAGGAGATGAAATGAAGTTCGTGGGCTCTACGAAGGGACGAGAGAGAGAGAGAGAGAGAGCCCTTTGCTTTAGAAAAAATGGCCCCAAAACCAACGCGATCGCTTACAGAAACGCTTTCAGAAAAGCCTCAAAGCAACGGGACGAAGACAGAGATGGCTCCCCGAAACTGGATTTTTTCTAATGGAGAGGGTTTCATAAACTGGTTCGAGTTGCGACTGTGTGAGAGAGAGCAGAAGAGGAGTAGGAGACAGCGAGAGGAAGGCTTTGAGAGAGAAGGGAGTGAGTGAGTGAATTTAATTAATTAATTTGTTTTAATTTTAAAAAGTGCTAACACCTACAAGCCAGAACCAGGGCTATCAGGGCCCACAAAAAAGAAAACCAAAAACCAAAACCAAAACCAAAACGGTCCCAATCACATTGTCCCCACTCCCCACCCCAGCAAAAACAAACTAACGGAGACGATTTAGAGGCACATCGCATACGACTTATAAATTTATGGGATATTAGACTCCTGTAAATTTCCTATAATATAGTAAAACCCTATTTAATCTTGGTTTTAACCTTTTAGGTATTGAGTATAGGCCGAATCAATATCGGGATTAATAACGTATCAGGTACGTCAAATGATTTTGCCCTCAATGATACATAATTATTACTCGATTATTGATAAAGTATTGATATCAAAGTTGGCCGATACAAATACGAATCAACCGATATCATGACTGATACCTAAAACCATGGTAACAAATAACAACGCTGTAACGTATTAGTACTTTAGTAGTTACTGTTGTTGTGGTAGTGATAGTAGTAGTAGTAGTAGTAGTAGGAGTGTACTACGCACACATTCTCTCTCTCTCTCTCTCTCTCTCACACTGACGCTGCCTCCCTCCTGGACTCCGCCATCAGTTCTAGCTTCGGTTTTCTTGGGAGAGGGCCCACATACCGAGTTTTGCTTCTCTGGATCGAGCCATGTATGACGTGGCACCCATACTCTTTTTGAGATGACACCACCGTGATTGAGCGTTTTCAGACTTTCACAGTCACACCATCCATCCATCCATTCCCCCCAGTTGTACCACTCTTTCAGCACGGCTGTTTGCTTGTACCAACCCCCTCTCTCTCTCTCTCTGGGTCCCACTATTCCTATCGTAGTCTATACAACGCAGACGCTCTTTTCCATTCCACGCACGACACGTCACTATACGGCGCCCGCAAAGTCGCGGTCTAATGACGTCATAATATAATCTTTTTAACAAATTCCGCCTCTGTCCCGTTTTAGATATCCAACGGGAAAAGTAAGGCGGGCTTGGTGGACCCAACGGCTAATTCTGATATTTTCTTTTTTCCTCTTTGTTTCAATCCACTTCTTTTTCTAATTAAAGATATTTTTCTTTGGTCAAAAAGTTGTCTTGGGGGTAAAACAGAAAAGTGCAAGTGAAAGGTTAAAAGTGCAGGAAAAAAAAGATAAAAACCCATAACAGTACAAATGCACCCTCTCTCTCTCTCTCTCTCTCTCTCAGTCAATCTTAAAAGCTAAGCCGTCTATTGAGAAAGTGGAGGCGTAGCCATCTCTTCCACGTATTTGTTTCCGTTGTCCGTTCTGTTTTTTGGACGGTTGATAGGGCCCACATCATCTATGTAGGTCCCACGTGCAAAGAGGGCTGCTGAGGTGACTTAAGTGGTAAGGGAATTGCGAATAGTGCGCTCTGAAACCATATCAATTTTCTTACTGTATGAGGTATTATAAATGAGGTATTATAAGATTATAATATATGATCTTCATGACGGTTAACAAGTAGTCCTTTCTTTACAGAACCTTGGGCCACTCAGGGGTTTTAGTCCACTTCAATGCTTATCGATTTCTTACTGTATGAGGTATTATCGATTTTTTACTATATGGGGGTAAAACATTTTTAACCATTGATAAATATGTTGGGAGTTTAATTCCACACCAAATAGGGAAACTTTCTCCTTAACCAAATATGAGGTATATTGTTTGATAACCTTATAAAAAAAATTTAGTGTTTAATTTATCAAATAGACTCTATGAAGTATTCATGCCAATTAAACTACCACTTAGTACAAAACCAATGCTGCTCAATAGAGACAATATCCACAGTTCCACGCCCTATGGGAACGCATCTCATTATTTTAAAATTGAAAAATAAAATGTTAAGGCTTTAATTTTGCTGATAGATTTTTTTTCAAAGTTGTTGCTAGGATGTAAAACATTGTATAAAATACATAATAAAGTTTGTTTTTTTTCTTTTGGGCTAAGAATACATAGTAAAGTTTTGTTTGACCATGCAAAAGCAAATTTGGAGGCAATGAGAAAAACTTTCATTCGGAAAAATTCCAATGAAAAGAGTAGAAAACATGTGGGCATTCATAATTCTTTTATCCTTCTAAGGGGCTCTATGCCTTGTTTGGATAAAATAGTTCACAACATCAGTAGATAAACTACACTATAAAGTTTTACAACGTTTGTTTGACAGTCTAAAAGTAATTTTTGGAGCCAATGAAGAACATTTTCATCGGGAAAAATTTTCAACAAAGATAGTAGAAATCTTTTGGGCACTCAAAATATATATATATATATATATATATATTATCCTAGGCGTCATTATGCCTAGTGAAGTATAACACTTCATTATTTATCACTTGGGCACAAAGGTTAGTTGATGTAATAGAGGACCCCACATACATCTCAATGACCATATTTTAGTTCAAAAGAAGCAAGAAAAGTTTCTCAAAATGTGATTCAAAGTTTTTGTAAAATTATCAAAATGTCATAAAATAGAGATGAATATAAAATATAAAATTGATTCTTTTGCAATTTTTTAGCTACTTTCTCTACTCATTTAAGTTGAAATCATACTAATGAGATGGTTACGTGATCTTCTATTATATGGACTAACCCATGTATTGCCATGTGGTAAATAGTGAAGTGTTATACTTCACTAGGCATAAGGAAGGGAAGATACCCTTTATTTCTATCTTTATTTTCTTAGGGGAGAAAAAACATTAGTAATTGTATTTAATATTCTACCCAAAAAACAAAAGTGCACTTATTATTATGTTATTTTCAAGAACTATCATTATTTTGTGTGCTTTACCAAAAAGTATACATGTGAAATGTCAAAATTTTGTTTTCTTAATGGATGCAAAAATTTCATATTTTTACCCTTACTAAAAAAAAATAAAAATTAAGTATTGTACTAAAAGAGCAAAAAATAAAAATTACAAATTATTTGATGTGTGTCATAAGAAAAACCCTTTTATGAAATATTTGTAAATAGATAATATAATGAAGGGAAATTTTGTTTTAATTAAGGTTGGTTACATTAGTTTTTGTCCTTTTAGTATAATTTTTTTTTCCCAAGCGAGGGTGAATCCTATTTTTCACATAAAAATTAAATAAAAAAATTAAACTTTATTGACAACACTTCTTAAACTCTCTATATTAAATACTGAATCAAATAAAATTTTAAAAATAAGACAAGAGGCAATTAAAAAAAATTACAACTTCTTAATTCACCACTTTGGTGACAATAAGTTGCTCCTATATGCTAATAAGGTGATACAACTATAACAATTTATGAGAATATTGTAAAAAGGAAATGAGTTTCAAGATCTATCTCTCTCTCTCATTCTTGTTGGGTAAGTGTGGAACTACATAGAATTACTATTATGGGCAAATGGTTCCCCATACAAACAACTTAACTACAACCCTAATATATTCTAAATATATAAGAGATTAGGATAAGACCCAATTTTGTGGACTAACAAGTTTCAAGGTCCCCTAGTTCACTTATCAAGTTTTAATCCTAATGGATCTATTGACTTGGAATAATCAAGTTCAGGAAATCCATCTAAAAAATTCAGCACTTATGAAAATGGATTCAAAACAAAACGGAAATTGAAAATACAAGGGAAATGCTATATACAAATTGGGGTATTTGACAAAATTTGACAAATATTCAATCCAAGATATCGAAAATACAAGGGAAAATGTCATCCACATAAGTTGAAGTATGTGATTGAACTTGCCTTTATAATTTGATAAATGTCCAAGTCAAGCCATTCCCTCTCGAACCAATGATTGGGGTTGGGCATACCGCTAGTTAACCTGATGTTAGCAACTCAACCAATGAGGATGATGGGATGGGACAGGATGAGAGTGTTAGGGGACTTTTCCAAAGAAAGAAGAGACACATACATAATGTTGGGCACAATGTTAGCATGCCCAACCTTTATTTTATAATTGTAAAAGAACATTGGGTCAAAAAAATAGATTTCAAAACCACCTAAATGAATTTAAAAAAAAAATTACAATTGATTTAACAAATACTAAATTGAACCAAATTTCTTTACTGAGGTTCAAGTGTGACATAAATAGATCCAAACCAATTTTATTGCGGGCCTATTAGCTCAGTCGGTTAGAGCGTCATGCTAATAACACGAAGGTCGCAGGTTCAAGATCTGCATGGGCCAATTATGCAACTTAAACTTGGTCACAATCGTCAAATGTGTGTTAAATACTAATGCAAAAATGATCCAAGTCTAAAGATGCATATCAAATCTTGTATTTGGTTTGATTTCTATTTGTATTTATTTGACTTATTTCTATTTTTACAAGTGTTTAGGGCCTATTAGCTAAGTTGGTTAGAGCGTCATGCTAATAATGCGAAGGTCGCAGGTTCGAGATTTGCATGGGCCAATTATTCAACTTTAAAAAAAAAAAATGACGTTGCCTTTGGTTTGATTTCTATTTGTATTTATTTGACTTATTTCTATTTTTACAAATGTTTGATATAATATATAACACTTATTTCTATTTATAATAAATTAGAATAAATAACAAATTACAAATTACTCTCAAGCTATTTGTGATTTGTGGTAACTGAAATAACCTAAAGGGGGGGTGAATAGGTTATGCTAGTAAAATTTAAAATATTTTCGAATTCTCCAAATGTAATTGGAAAAATAAATGCGGAATAAAAACAATCAATCACACTACACCAAGATTTATAGTGGTTCGACTCAACTTGATTCTAGTCCACTCCCTATAAGTTCCACTTGTAAGGTATAGCTCTCCCTTTCAATACAGTAGGTAGGGAAGAAAATCTTTACAAAATCTTGTTTAGGACAAGAGTATTCTTACAATCTCCTTCAAGGTAGAGAGACACCTTTTACAATTCCTTTTAACGATGGAGAAACACCTAACTCTTTTGAGGATAAGAGGATCCCTACACAATCCTAATTGCAATCTAAGAAAATGTAAAAGCAATAAATTAAAGAAGTGAAATAGAATTGTTCGAGTTTACCTCGTGCGGTGCGTGCAAAATGAGTATGCAAAGTGTAAGATTGAATGCACCTTTTGTAGTCTCCCTCGAATGGAGTGGTGAAGAAGATTTTACTACAATCTTGAGTTCTTGAAGGACATGTTTAACTTCAGTCGGTGAACTCAATAAAATAACGGTTGATCCTCATAAATGACTTTGATATGATTGCTAAGAGTTTTCTTAATTGTTAATTATTAAAGTCATTAGTGGGGTATTTATATAGGTAGAGACTAGGCTAAATTAGGGTAATAAAATCACCCAACTTGAAAGGAGAATAATCTCTAACGGATAGAAATTTTCTCAACCGGCAGTTGCCGCTTCCAAGTCCAGTTATACGAAAGTAGCCGCTAGACTCAAAATATAACCGTTATATAGCCGTTGGGGTTGTTTAGAGGTGAACCAGCAGTTGCCATTTCCATCCGGTAGTCCTAGATACCCTCTATAGGCTAAGTCAAAGATTACC
Organism: Macadamia integrifolia; assembly: GCF_013358625.1. Taxonomy (NCBI): domain Eukaryota; kingdom Viridiplantae; phylum Streptophyta; class Magnoliopsida; order Proteales; family Proteaceae; genus Macadamia; species Macadamia integrifolia. Next base: position 22,248,085 of record NC_056563.1, on the reverse strand, counting down.
ATTTGATCCGAAAGTGATTCGGCAAATCAGTTCAATTTCTGGTTAAATCCAGCAGTTGTTGGTTCCATTCGGTAATTGCCGGATGGTCTCTATTACCATTCTCTGATGAAAAAAACTGATCACAAAGACCAAGCTGTAGTTGCCGCTTCAATCCGGCAATTGCCGGTTGGTTTCTGTTTTGTGTTTTGACTGCCCAGCAATCACACAAAGAGTGTCCAATATCTTAGGTTGCTTCTTATGTCTTTTCTAACACTAAAATGCATGAATATAGTACGTGTTAGTGTATGTAAATTACAACCTAATCTAGAGGTCTTCAAGTCTTCTAATTTTCAACTGTTCAAATCTTCTAGTCATCAATTCTTTAAGTCTTCAACTTTTCAATCATGCAACTAGAGTCTTTCTTTTAATCACTTTATGCCATGTCACGTCTTGAGCTTCAATGGCTGTACGCTTACAGCTTCAATAGGTGTACGTTTATATCTTGACATCAAGTTTCTTGGTTGTGGTCTTTTACATGACACTAGAAAGATAGCTATTAGAGCATTATTTGCTTATTATCATCAAACCATTATGAAGAGGGATATTCCTAACAATAATAAATCATTAATATTGATTTTTGTTATCTTAAACGAGTATGCGTGCTAAACTACTCAAAATCAATGGTAAATAAATAATTTCAGTATGCTTTATATTTTTTCAATAAAAAACCCCATATCTATGATCTCTTTCACTTGAAACTCAATGCTAAAGGTGAAAATTGAAACATATTTCTATCTTATAAATAATAACCAAACAAATATTATTTGTGAACCATAATTTATTATCACAAATAATTTCTAAAAAATAATTAATAAATATGAATAGAAATCATACTAACAAGTGGTTTGATTAGCAATTAAGAATGGCCTCACAATCCCCAATACAAATTACGGGGGGGACTTAAAAGAAGTAAATCAACATGTTTGATTTTCCAAGAAAAATCCACATGTTTTGATGAATACAACAACAACAGCAGCCCCCAGAGATTGGCCAAATTGTCAGGTTTTGTGTCTCATATATCAACGACCTCATGAACCACACCCCACGTACAGAAGGGTTTGTCTCTTTCTGTAATCCAATTACCTAATCATATTTAGAGACAAAAAACTGTCTTTTGTTTACTCTAACAAACAAATTACATCTAATGATAAAATATGATCCTATTCTTATTATATGTTTGTTAGTGTTAATTAAACTTCATAATGGTCAGTAAACAACGTGATCACGGCTGTTACGGCAAGGACTGACCTCACTCTGCTTGACAATTAAGGTTCCTTGATCATGTTTTATAATCTTAATTTTTTATTATGTAGAGTATCAATTCGAAACTTTATAATTATATATTTTTGGCAGTCATGTGTCACTAATACGTTACACTGCATGATTATATTTTAATAAAGTTTATAGAGATTTACAAAGGGTTGGGGAAAGGAGGCTTAGGGGGTTGGAGGGGACGGAATAATAACCCCTTATAACAATTCTGTAAAAATGGTCTATGGGAGAGCGTGGGGGCTGCGCCAGGACATATTGGGTGGTGTGCGGTGGGGGCAATTACTGTCCCGCCCTTATGAAAGTTAAAATGTCTGTTCTGTTGATGCTTATATGTGCGCTCTTATTAGTGCATTGATGTAGGGGCCATGCTCCTGAATAAAGAATTCTCAATATATATAACAAAGGGGTGGGGAAGAACACTCCCTGGTAGTGTGGTCCTTATACCTACGTAGGGGCCAATGGGGGAGGGGATGTTATAGATTCGGCTCCTCTCCTGAGCGGTGATCGCCTAGGTCTTTCCCATAGTTACTTAGGCGATTGCTAAGTGTCCAAGTGATGGTCCAACAGATCTCAATATCTCATTCTCTATGTCTTTGTCGGACCTCATTCTCCGTGCCTCTCTCAAAGCGTTGGATCATCGCCTTGACAGGTGACACTCGCCTAGGTAGTTATGGGTTGACTTGCGCTATTAGTGCTCAGAAGAGGAGCCGAATCCAGTACATGAGTATAAACATGGGGTGGATTTTTTTGGGTTTTATAAGGGTGAGACCTTGGGGCTTTATTTCATCATCATTTGTGTCTAGGCATAAGGGTCACGTGACTAAGGAGTATTCTTTTCCCTGTTTAGTGGATATCTTCAACTTCTAATATCCTAGTCTACAATATCAACTTTGAATCTCACTAAGGCTTCATCAGTAAAGAGAGGAAATGTGATTTAAATTCATGAGAACTTGCCACTCTCTAATGGAGGAATGGACCATGTAAAGTATTGATTTTCATTCCCAATCACTTTGGACCAATCAATTTAAAAAAAGTTTAATAGGTAAAAGGTAAAAAGGAAGGGTAATCTGGGTATTTAAAAAGAGTAGGGAAGAAAGATATGTAAAAATCAAAAAGCACGAAAGTATAAAAAAAATAATAATAATAAGTAGAGAAGTTTTAATAAATATAGGCCAATTGTAGGAGAGTAATAGTAAACTTTAAAAAAAAAATAGTAATACTTGAATTAAAAATAAACAATAGTAGAGAACGATGTACCCATGTTGAGGGAAGACTCATGAACACCAATGAACAGTGAATTAACATTAATTCAATGAGAATATATATAAATTGAGGCCATGCCATGTAATGGGCATTTGGAATAGCTTGAGAATTCCTGGGGGCTGAGGGTGGAACCACTTATTTGTTTCTCTCTTCCAAGTCCAAAAGGCCAAAGGTGGGTTGAACAAATGATGGAGATTTTGACTTGTGTGTTGGAGGACATCATGAATACGTTTTTAGAAATCTTTCAATGACGCGTTTGTCCTTTTTTGGGAAAAAAGTCTTGAGCTTATGTTATTCCACATACCCCCATTAATTTAGACCGCAACCTTATGAATCAACTGTCAATATTGGGAAAAAGTATATATAAAAAAAAAAGCTTATTAACAATATTTTTTTGCGATAGGACAATCATAATCATGATTTTATTAATAATTCAAACTTATTAACAATATTTTTTGTGCAGTGACGATCATAATCATGATTTTAGTAATCAATTTGACCATTACATTAAATATTTTGTTAATCATGATTATGGTAATCAATTTTATCATAATATATAAGATTAATAGTTATCTCTAAGGAGATCTGGCATTTTTGCCATGTGAAAGAGGGATATATATGGTAATTCTCCCGATTACATATTTAGGGAATAGTGTGGATTGATCATGTGTCAAATTTTGAATTTGGTTCAATCAAATATTTTCTTGTTCATGTATGTCTATTGTAACTTGACCAATACTATGCATTCTCTCATGAAATTCTTGATTTTTTTAAAAAAAATTCATTTGAAAAAATGTTTTCTGTCTGATAGTGTGGCTTACATTATGGTAGCACTCTCTTGTGTTTATCTCTCCTCACCATGTTAAGAGACATCTTTGTTCATTATTTAGAGAGAGAGAGAGAGAGAAGAAGAAGATGAAGAAGTGCTAACATAAGCCACGCTCCCGAACAAAGAACAATTTCTCATTTAATTTTTACACTTGTGAAGTTCCATCTAGACTAAAACTTTATATGTGAACAAAGGACTTAGGAGTCTTCCACTTGAACTACCAAGTGGTAGGTAGATAACTAGATATTAAAGATTGAGGTGCATGGGAAGTCCAAGGACATAGGAATTAGTTTCTATCTGATAATTGTTTTTATTTCTTTTTAAGTGTTGTATTAGTAATTCTCATTAGTCCCTAGGCACCAAAGGACTTGGCCTTAAGTCACCTAAGCTTAAACCTTGACGTGTTGGGAAGGAAAACCAAACCAATTATAAATGGGCTGGGCTTGGCATGCCACCCAATGGCAACATATTTGGAACATCTCTAACGATTTTTCCTCCAATCTCTCATATGTACGCAGTTTAATACTTAGAGGCATGTAATTTTAGGTGGTCGATATGCAACTTCAGACTTGCATGTCTCTAGTTGGAGAACCATTGGAGAGGATCCCAATCCCCAAAATACAAGCACAAAAATCCTCAGCTGTGAGGCAATGAGTGGCACTGAGGATCCAACGGTTGGGGTGCATGCCGAGGCCTTCCTAGCCGTTGGATCTTCACTGCCACTCACCGCTCACCATAGAAGATTTGAACATAAAATACAACTCCTAATAAAAAGTGAATTCTTAATTAAACCCTCTCTTTTCTTCTCGTTCCTAATTTTGTTTGCCGAAAATATTACATTTTCCTGTGGAAGAAGTTTCCCTAGACAATGCAGTGAGATTCAATGCGTGATCCTAGGGTTGGAGATCTCACAACCCCCCTCCCTCCCACAAAATAGTTTATGAATAGAGAAATAGAGAGATAAATATCATATGAGGAGATAGATACAAAGTGCTAGCGCAACCTCTGCAACTAGTGCAGATAACTTTTTCCCCTTTTTTCTTTAACAACTGATCTTTTAAGAGATATTGGTGCATTTGATCTTCAATGTAGTCAATTCTGATCTGATTCAATTCCAATTCTTAGAACCATGCAAGGTCTCAAGAGTAGCGACGCGGCACAAGGGTGCAATTTCTTATGGCTATAAATGTCCAAGAAAACAAAGAACAAGCTATACATTTCTGGTCACCAAGAAAGGTAGCAGTTGATTGTTGAATAAAGAGAAGGGGAATAATGATAATGATAATAATAATAATAACAATGTCTAATGATGATAAAGTGTTTCCAAAAGCTAACTTTTTTTTTTTTTTGGGATAGAAAAAACTACTACCTGAGAGATCCTAAAGTCAATGAAACAATCTATTTAACTAGATATATATGTGACACTATTTCTCCCAAAGACTAATCATGAATTAAATCCAAATAAGTTCTGGGAATACTGTTGTAAATTGGAACCTCACAATGATTTGCAAGTCTCAGAACCGTTTGATTTTGTTTCTGTTATTTCTGTGTCTAGAAATAGTAGAAAACAATTGTTTTCTGTTTTTGTGCCAAGAAACGATATTTTGAATTATAACAAGGTATTTGATTTTTTTTATTTCTCGAAACGTTTTCAACGGTGTAATTGGGTTTAAGACACGAGTGAAGGTATGACGTTGCATGTATACAACTCACGAGCGAAGGCACGACTTTGGAGTTGCAAGTATGCTTCGTAAAGATGAACTTCAAAAGGATGGAGGTAGTTCAAAAGTATGAGCTTCGCACAATCAAGTTGGAGTCGTAGTTTTTGGATAGCGAAAAGTTTCAACAATGGTTGGGGTTGGGATAGGTCGAGTGAAGTATCGGGTTTTTCATAATTTTTTTCCCTCCCACTTGTGTTTAGAAAAAAAAAAATAAGAAAAATAAGTCTGACTGTTTTTTCATTCTTGTTTTTATACACAAAAATAAGCCTACTTCTATTTAGAAAAACAAGTAAAACCAAACAGAAAAATTAAATGGTTTTGGAACATTTTTCCGTTTCTGAGCACAGAAAACAGAAAAACATGTTCTGGAAACAAAATCAAAAGGTCCCCCAATTTGTTTATGTTTCTTAATAGCCAAAGCAAATTGTGTGGGAATGAGAAGGATAAGTTGTCCTGGGGAAGTCTTTAATTCCTGTGGAGGAGTGCAACTCCTGCATAATGAGAGTGGATGAGGAAGGGTCAATAAAAACATTATTTTTATATTTCATGAGGGTGGGTCAAATATTTTGCCACTCCATGTCTGGGCTTAGGAGTCACACTTTTTCACATAAACCATTTTACCATTTTTTTTTATTAAAATATATTTCTTTGATTCGTACATTAGAAAAAAAGATTAAAAAAAAAGAATACCAAGAAATATTTTAATGTTGAAACACTGGAAGCCTAAGAGCATCTGGCATCAATAACTTCCTATAATGCCAATTTAAGTGAGTTCTAATCTAATGGGCCTATGTGCTTCAATTAGATGAGTTTCATTCCTGCAGGTTTTGTATATATTAATGTAGGGATATATGGTATCTCTAATGTTTGAAGCACTGACATTATATCCATTTTGAGAGTTGATGCCACAAAAGAGAATAGTTAAGAGCATCAATTCATTTAATTTGTAAGGGTAAATTACATGGCCCTCCCCTGTACTATGAGTCTGTTACAAATTCCTCTTCCGTGTTCTAAACAAGGGTAAAAATGGTATTTAAAATTTGAAAAGTAAGACATTCACATATATGTGTTAAAAAAAAAAAAAAAAAGGTCCCTAGATGTGTGTGCAAATGCCGGATAAAATAAATTACACCACAATTAAAATATATAAAATCAAGAAGAAAAGTAAAAGAATGAAAATACTTTCCTCGACCAGTCCTAAGGGAGATTAGCGCAGTAATTCACCGCTACGTTCTTCACTTAAATCGGAGATGCATAGATGGAGAATTGAACCCGAGACTGTGCACCTATCCACACAATTCTTAATTCGCGCTAACTATTTGGGCAACCCACTGATGGGTTAGGGCTATCTCACAAATCACCAAGAAGTTACGATCTTTTTCTCCTAAAAAAACCCAAAATAAATCTTTAAGGATATTGATCCAAAGCTCGAGCACAATCCATGCGCCATTGGGGTGAAAGATTAGGCCTTAGAATGCCCATGAACAGTGAGATTCTTATTACATGAGCGTCGTCTGATGATCAAGAGAAGAAGCAATAATTTTTTTGATGGTTTGAACTCATTACTAATGAACCTCTTTGCTTTCACTAAGGCGGTGAAGAAGCCTTATTCTCGATCAAGGAAACTAGGAATGAAAAGTTACAAAAAATGGGTTCAGCAATGATTGTCAAAGCCGGAGAGGTTATGCTTATTTAAAATATTCGGGAATGGAAACAATCCTCTATCAATAGACTTTCATAAATAAGCTGGAGATTAAGGATGAAAAAGGGCCCGGTTTTTAAAAAATAAACCTAAGTCCTCTTAGTTCAACCCAAGCCCAACTTGACCATAATTGAACTTAATCAAGCTTAGGCGCCAAGATAGGGTGAGTTGGCCCTAATTGGTCTTGATTGACTTTTTTTTTTTTTTTGCCTAACTGGAACTGACCTTGATTGACCTTGTCTAGTCCTTTTTTTTTTTTTTTTTTTTTTTGTCCCTTATTAATGCACTATAGAGAAGAATATAAAAAAAAAAAAAAAAGGTGACATTATCAACATCAATTATTCTTAAAAATAATCCCGAAGGCTTAAGCTATATATTCAATATATAATAATTATTATATAGTTATATAAAATCAGAGTTGGGACATATCTAAGAAAAAAGTCAGGTTTGGGCCGGCTCAGCCGAAGACTTTAGTTCAGGCTCGACCTGGCCTCGGGCCTTAAAATCCCAGCCCAAGCCTACCTAGCAGGCTGTAAAGCACAACCTAGAGCTTGTCTGAGCTCAATGTCGTCTCGGGTTTCAGGGTCAAACTTACACCCCCTGTTGTAGATGATTCGTTAATCAACCCACAATAGTTTTGGCTTTCCAGTAGAAAACCTTGATGTTGAAGACGAAAAACTGGCTAAGGCAATGGTCTTACCATGTGAGAAATAACCCTGTTGTAATCTCTTCCTCTTCAAGAGACTTCAAGTCCGAATTCCAAACCCTTTTTTGGCTTTCGGAAAGCTTTAAAACATTTCTCTAAAACAGGTTCCCTCTGTGTTACGTGGGGTGGTAGGGGGTGAAAAAATTGTGGGCTGACGTATATTGTTCAGACTTACAAGATTGCTTTGGTACATAAATTTGGATGTGCAACTTATAAATTTAATTGGACTCAATTTCTCTTCACTCATATTGAGGACAGAAAAACATGACCCTTTAATTAGCATGGAAAAATGCATTTTTCGACCTTGTATAATAGATGATGGGAGTTAATGATAACATAAGGATTCATTCACAATGTCACATTACCCAGGGTTAAAATATTCTCTACTTTAATAGGTGAAGGAAAACTTAATCCTATTCAATCTATTTGATTTGCTAATCTTAATTATGATAAAGATGGAAAACCAAATTTTCTAAAGCCATAAAAAAGGAATTCAGTGATGGCCAATCATTCCACTTTGATGGGCATCTGAGAACAGTGAAACAGATTTTGGACCTTCAACATATGGGGGAGCAACAATACCTCATACTCATGGGTGAACCTTTCACCGTGGCTAAATAAAACTCCCCCCAAGGCCAACCCACCCCACCCCCACCCAAAAAAAAAAAATTTGAAGCTTGATCTGCTGATGCATCAGCTCGAGTTTGGTTTTTATGGTGAGTCTGGCAACAATGAGTAGCTGGTTCTGTAACATCAATTTGAGAGAGAGAGAGAGACCGAGTTGGCAAGGGACCTTCGTTTCAAGAAACATGTGGTTTTAAGTTCGATTTCTCTTACCTCCTTGGACCACTCATATAGGGGTGTTTAGTGCTTTTTACTGTTTTCGATGAAAGTTAAATGGTTCAAATTCAATCTCAGTATGATCCAGTCTATATGATTGTAGGGTCAGTATGAACCCGTGGGACTAGTTAGGCCAAATGTTTGAATACCCATCGCTAGCAAGAGAGAGAGGAGAGAGAGAGATTTTCAAGTGAAGCTAGCCTTCAACGTGTCAAACAACATAGATGTAGGCAGGGGAGTGGAAGAAGAGAGGCCTCCAAGTTGAAGAAACTTCTTGATGGGTTTCTTTTTATCAAGTAGAGTGAAAACTCCTAATGGATTCTATTTTAATTTTTGATAAAACACTACCATGACATATTAAACCATATACTAAATATCAGCAGTTCCATAAATTATTATTATTATTATTATTATTACTTTTTTTAAAAGCATCTTTAATCGCTTTCAGCTTGTGTTGGATTACCCTTACCCCCCATCGCAATGGAAAATCCCAGTCTCCAATTAAAAGCAAAGGTTTGGCTTGTGTTACAGCCTTTTTCTAGTTGAGGCCGACTGAAACTGTCACACGTTGCTTGCAGTGCGTCTAAACTCTAATCCCATCTGATCCCATTTAATACCAATTGCTCAATTTAGTGAAATAAATAAATGCAAGTAAGCATTTCAATCAAAACCCTTCGTTGAATAAGTTTGAAAATTCTCACAGAACGAAAAGACAAAGGCAAACTATATCTGTATATGGAGAAGACTTGGAAAACAAGCCCTTAGGAGCTCTTGCCTTTGCTTGAATTGCAATGAAAGTGAAGTACTCAGGTATTAGAGGACCAAGAGGAAGCCTTTCACGTCAATCTTTCTGCTAAATTCTCCACTAGCTAATTTATTGCTTCTTGACAGGACTCCACACCTCACCCTTCTACACTGAAAGAATCATCTCAACTGATGCAAATGGAAATATCCATTCATTCTGTCATTCTCTATCCTGTAACCATAAAAACCCAAAGAGGAACAAAGAGAAGAATTCTTCCATTTGCAAGCTTGAAGAGTCCTTTCCTTTTGCCATGTCTTTTCTCTTTTGTGAGGGGCCGGAAGGGTGGCAACCTGGGAGCAGAGCTGAAGACTGGAAGTGAATTCCAGTTCCAATTGAGAGAAAGATAAAGAGAGAGCAGAAGATGGCGAAGAGATCGGATTTATCTCAGAAGCTGCTGGATGATCTAAGAATGCGGAAGGAGAAGATGGCAATGTCTCATACATCAAGCTACTCAAACCAGATGCACAAAGGTAAGTTACAGCGACTGAAAACAAACTTTCTGTATTAGAATCCACTGAAGCCCTGCTTACATACATATATTTTTTAATAATAAGTGTGCCCACCAATTTAGTCTGATCTCTAGATGCTTCTGCAAGAATTTACCTTCAATCTGTTAGTCCAAACTCTCAAGTTAGTTCTACATAGGACTTGGATGTTAAGCAAATAGGTCATGGAAAACTATATCAGCGAAACCTGACCACTCATTACTCGTGCCAATGGTTTTCGCTGATATTTACAATGGCAACTGCAGGTGGAAACTTCAGAAAACCCATGCAAGGATCAAGACCAGTAAACACACGTGAAACAGTAATCTCTTCTTTTTCTCTTTCTTGTACCCCTGATAAACTTCTTTTCCCCTTCCCTTCTATGAGTTCTTTCTGATACTATTAAGTAGAATTGGTGTATACATCAGTTAGTGTTCCATTTGTTGCAGACTAGTTCTTCAATGGGAGACCAGAACAAATGGTGGCACACTGAGACAATTGACATCTTCAAAGAGGGAGCTTCAAAAGAGATTGTTCCACTAGGGAGAGCCAGGAACTCTCAACATATTGGGAGATCTATCAATGGCACTTGCTTTTGCACTCGAAAATGGTGGCACACTGAGACAATTGACATCTTCAGGCAACCCGATGTTGGGTTTCCTGCAACATATTGGGAGATCTGTGGATTTTGTGCAAATGGACAGGAGCAGCAGCAGCAGCAGCTTAGTTAAGAGTAGACCTTCAAACAGTCGTTTCCCTACTCTTTCTCACCTCCACATTAAAGAAATATCTAAAGGTGCCCAGAAGTTAAACCAGATCCTCAATGCCTGCTCCAACGGCCTTAACTTTGACAGATACTCCATGGATATTGGAAAAGAGCTACTAAAGGGAGCCATGGAATTGGAAGAGTCATTAAGAATGCTTGTAAACCTGCAAGAAGCTTCAGAGTACGTGATCAGTCCACAGAGAAAACAACGAATCAGATTGCTCGAGGAGGAAGATGACGATGAGACCACTATCGAAGTAAACCATCGTAAGCAAGTGAACGGTCCAAAGTTCTCTTTCAAAGGGCCCACCAGAAGCTCTCCTGAAGATGCCCAAGTCACAAAGGTTGGCCTCCTTAAGCAAAGACTACTTGCTCTATCATACCCTACAGAAGCAGCTCAATTCAGTTCCAATAACCACACTTCAACCACGTCATCCAGTTCAGTGTCTCGCAGGAGATCACCCAGCTGTGGTCCAGATTCAAGCACTCTCACTGCATCATCAGAACCCAGAAAGCAGTCAAATACATCTCAGTCCAAAACTGGAAAAGGGCGAATCCCAAATGTTATTGCAAAACTGATGGGACTTGAAGAACTTCCGCCTAACACAAACCCAAAGAATGGAGCAGAGAAAGGCAGAATCTTGAAGCCAGACAAAGTAAGCAAGGATGCAAAGCAAACACCAGAGGGAAGGTTCAAAAAAGAAGAAAGGACTCTTATGGATAACAAGAGTCCATCCGAAAGGACCCAAACCCCTAGGCCACAGGGGCTGCATGCAAACATCCATGCAACTCCAGGCAGCGGCCTTGGTCCTGTAGCAGACAAAATCCTGGTGCCTCACAATGGCAGCCTTGAATTCATGTTTCATTTAGAAACACCACACTTGAGAGGCCCAAAATATCTGGAAAATTTGAACCTAATATCAAACTCGAAGCCTACCAGCAAAATCAGTAGACCACAGATGATGAACACAAACCAGTTGAGCAAAATTAGTGGAATTCATCAAGACAAACATGGAAAGGAGGAGAAATCCGATCCCAGGGATTGGAAAGCAATAAAGAAAGGTGTAAATAGTGAAGCATTCTTAGATGACTTGCAGAGGATGGCACCACAAGCGAAAAAGCACCAAGAAGCTACTGATTATAAGCAAGACAAAGGAATTGATAAACAACATCATAAAGAAAAGAAAAATGCTGACAATTTTTATATGTCAAGCAATCAACAGAAGGCCCCGCATAAGAGTGGATCTCAGCAGCCTCGAGAATTTGAATCCCAAGGTGAAAAGCTTCATGAGGACGAGATAAGGAGACACAATACAACAGGCAAGCTGCAAGTGAACAATCCCAAGGTTAGTGGAGCATTGTTGAAAGATTCACCGAAACCTAAGCATGACACATCAAATTTGCAAAAGAAGCTTCCTCGTATGAATCACGCCATGGCCGGAGAGAGAAGCCCCAGAAAAGCTTTTGGCAAAATGCCATCTGAAGGATCTCGAAAGAAAAGCCAGAGTGACGATCTCATCAGTGATGGAGTTACTCCAAACAAACTCGGCATTGACTCACTTTATGAAAATTCAGAAGCACAAGCAGATAATGATGTCAAAAGAATAGCAACTTCCCCACAACGGATGCTTTCAGAGGCTCTGCATGTGCAACTAAGACAGGAGAAGTTAAGTAGCAGAGACATGCATAAAAGAGTCAACTCCAAAAAGAGAGATGGAAAAGTTGATGAAGTGGTGACCCGAAAAAAAAGATCAACTAACAATACAGGTCAACCATTGAAGCAGCAGATTTCAATTTTACAACAACTAAAACATAGAAAAGCAGAAGAGACCCACAAGTCCAAAGAAGCAGAAACAAGCATCAACATATCCAGGAAAGCAAAAGCCAGGGAAACAATGAATTTGGTACCACATGGAAAGAGTGAAACTAGTTCCACCTTTAACAATCATGTAGGAGACAGCTGCCAAAGTCTCAGAGAAATGGGTGCAACAGCTCCACATGCCATTGTAAGATAGTATTCTTTCATATTCAGTAATAATCCTAGGGTGAAACCATTTAGTATTTGCATCTACCATCTCAATGTTCAGCTGCTTTTGTTCCCATAAATATGCTTATTATCAAACCTAATCTTGGTAGGTAACTAGATTCTGATGTTTTTTCTGTGATGCAGACCAATGACAAAACCTCAGGAGTTTCAAATTCTCTACGAGGTCCTGAACCTATGCTTGACAAAGATGAAGCAGTGCCATCCTTCTCCGTGTCAGTTCAGCTCAAAGGTAAGTATAATTGAGATTCCTTGTTCACCAAACATCTTAATGAAAACACAAGATGGGCATTGTTATCCTCCCAAATTTCCACAATCTCTTCTTCCTTCTGCTTATAGAATCGTCCCTCCTCAAGGTTTATCCAGAACCTATCAGATAAAGTCACCATTAAGGTGTCCAAAACAGTTCTAGACAGCTATTTTTTTTATTTGCAGAAAGTTAGGAAGATCAACTCTTAATTTCAAAACAGCATGAACCTCTAGTCTAACTGGTTGACCAACCAAATTCATTCTCAATTTTTTTATGTACAGTTGCATCTGGAAGAGGCATGCTAGGTATCTTTAACTCCTCGCAAATGAAGGACCAGAAAAGTCTTGGGGAACACAGTTTGCTAGATGAAAATGAAAGTCGTCTCAAGCAGATACTACTGAGAAGCCAAATATTCCTTAATACAGCGGAGGCACTTTTTGGACTTCTGATTCCTATCGACATCCTCCATTCCAGTGCCAAAACATGCAAAGATGATGACAGCAAGCTAGTTTTAGACTGTTGCTATGAAGTGATGAAAAGAAAAGGCAGAAGAAAAGAGATCACTTTTAATCCTTGTGTAAGGATACCTGTTAGGTCAGTGAAGCTAAAAGGCTTGGATGATTTGGTTAAAGAGTTGCATGAAGACCTAGAAGAGTTGAAATTCCTCAATCAGGATAGTGGTAATGAAAATGACACTGCCCTCTACCTACATAGAATGCTTGAGAGAGATATTCAAAATAAGAATCCAGACTTGAACTGTATGTGGGATTTTGGATGGGGTGAAACACTGTTCGGACATTTTGAAAAAGTCGAAGTTATACGGGATGTGGAGAAGTTTGTGCTCAATGGACTCATAGATGAGATTCTTGAAGATATTTTATAAGCAAGCATAACAAAGCTGAGAATTAATCTGAGTAGGCTTGGTATGACACATCAAAGCTGAGAATTAATCTGAGTTTTTTTTTTTTTTTTTTCTGGCCTTTTTCTTTTCAACCGTATACACTAATGCAAGAATGTAATTCATAAATATTTTGGCTTCCGTTCTCCATGTTCAAGGAAATATTTATTGTTCAACCGCCAAGAATCAAAGCTAGAGATTTAATCTGAGTGGGCTTGGTATGACACATCAAAGGAGCTTTTAAGTGATTTTTTTTTTTTTTTTCCTTTTTCTTTTCAACTGTATACACTAATGCAAGAATGTAATTCATAAATATTTTGGCTTCCGTTCTCCACGTTCAAGGAAATATTTATTGTTCAACCTCCAAGAATCAATAAATTCACCTTCAGATTCAAGAGCACAAATATATATGTACTCGGAGAAGGATGAAATACCATGCACAAAATAAAAATATGTCTAAGCAGTAAATCATTTGACTCAGGTTGACAACGGTGCAAGAAAATTATTCATGCATTTAAATGCAAAGCCTGTTATTATTCTTACTGTTTCTAATAGTGAAGAAAATTTTATCACACAAATCAGATCAACAATCCAATACAGGCCACATTGTCACAATCTTGGATCCAAGATCAGAACCTCGCAGTCCATCCCACCAAGCTGCCCACCTTACATTGAAAAATGTTCAACATACACATGCTTTGAAAAATGTTCAATATACACATGCTTTTGGAGGAAATGACTCCACCTCATCATTCAATGTGTTCATATGGACAGGTCTGTAGTCCAGTCGCACCTTCTCGTTCTCCCAGTATCCGCAGACCAAAATAAAAATCAGTTCCATTGGGAAGAGTTGACCTGGACAAGTGGTAATTAAAGCATGTCTTTCAATGGTTTAGCATAAATAAGACTTAATAAACAAGCATCCAGGTCTGAAACTAAACATTTCCACCTGAATAGAATACTAGATTTTAAGTTTCAATATCTTACCAACACAGTTAATATAAACGAATTCTAAGTTTCAATTCAGTTCATTAAATAACTTCAAGCTACTATCCAAAAGTAAAATAAAATAAAATTAAAGAACCAAACTGTGGTTTTGCATTCATAGGATATGAAAAGTTCACATAGGGATAGGGGAAAAATCGTTTCACTGACCATAAGAACCCCTTAAATCTTGGAAAGGCATATTTACTTAACCCCATCAAACAGAACAACTTTAAACCGACTGGGGTAGATAAGAAGCAGAAGTAGACGTACCCAAATGTATGTTTCATCCACTCTTATCATCTCTTTTCTGCAGAATCAAATAATGATAATTTACTTAATAAAATACAAGGACAAGAAAACGAAATGATAAATTGTTGGAGAAACTGAACCAACCGTAAAATCTTCACGGGCATGTGCTTCTCTGTTATCCTTCCAGGCCTCAGCAGAATGCACGGTTATACATACATTGATCAAAAGGTTTTCCAACTCTACAGTCTCCATCAAATCAGAGTTCCTCCAACGAGATGTCAGAGGTCAGATCCAATGAAGATGAACAGTTTGTGGACTAATTTTAAAACCAACTAAAAGATAGCTTGATCTCATATTTATTATCCTTCAACTTAACATCATGAAAGCTGTTCCATGCCTGATCAATTAACTAACAACCTGTACAAGGGCAAAATTTGAAAATAAAAATGGATTTCATTGACATTAAAATATCGCAGAACAGTCTCATTGGTTTTAAGTCTTGAAAAATTCAACACACAACAGCAGAGAATATTTGGAGTTTATATATATATATATATATATATAGTTAGACCCCATGGAGAGTTGAACTTGTGACCCCTTAATTGTGAGTTTTTGGTGATGTAGCAGCTCTCCGATGGATCGACCCAAACCCGCTCCAGAACCCAGACCAAGACCCAGACCCAATTTTGGTTCCAAGTTACTGATTTGGGTTCAAGATTGCTAGGATTTTATTCTATTTGTAATCTTTTATTTTAGGTAGTTCTAGATGAGTAACAAATTCTAGGATTTTATTTTATTTGCAATCTTTTATTTTAGGTAGTTTCTAGATAGGTAACAAGTTTCCAATTTGAGTCCTTCTTTGTTTCTATTTATATTAATCTAGATTTAGGTGATTTTATTTCTGTTTTAGTCTTTGACTTTAAGTAAGAAGCTTTAATTTTAGATTATTATAAATAAAGCATGTAACCCAAGTTATGGGATTAGTTGATTTAATGAAGAATGAATTGATTGGGAAACCCCCCTGCATGGCTGTCTTCTCCCCCCCCCCTTCTTCTTCTTCTTCGAAATCTCTCCTTTCCCCCTCCCTCTCTATTTCTCTCTCTTCTTCTTTCTTCTTCCCCTTCCCATCGATCTGCTACTGCCATCCTCTCTTATCTATTTTCTGTTTCTACTAAACCAATACTGCTACTCTGTTTTGTGGGCAACATAAACAGCCTTGATATTGATCTCCTTTGATTTCTTGGAGGGCCCAGCGGCCCCGCATTATTTGGTATCAGAGCAAATTTCCTGTCAACTTGTTTACTCCAATGGTTGCTTACACCACTCTTTCATCTGAACTGTGGACTCAGTTACTTCGACAAAATGAAGAGACATTGAAGATGGTTAAAGCTTTCCAAGAAGAGCTGGTTGCTAGTAGGATAGAAAGGGAAGAGCACATAGGATAGAAAGGGAAGCACATTCTGTTACCCTCCAGGACATTAACACAAGACTTAATGTCCTAGAGTCACGTATTCAGAAACCCGGCGGACGACAGCAAGGTCACATTACTCATGACATTGTGACGACACCTCGAGAACCTTGCCCCCATCTAAAGACCATTACATCAAGCTTTGTTGTCGATGTTGAAGATGAACTGGATGATCCGATGAAGGATGCTTCTGAAGAACTGATCGATGGCCCGATCTCATTTGCGAAGCCCCACCATCCAATTCCGATCAAAGTCATATCATTTGTTGATGACCATCAGAAGATCGTGACCGTTGATCGCGAGGTGCGTTGGATCTTTACCCCATTGGAGCCATTGATCGAGGATGCTGATCGAGTGGTGTTGATTCTCTCCTTCTATAAAACTCATGGATGAATTTTTCTAAACAACAGGGGAATTGATGTAGCAGCGCTCGGATGGATCGACCTAAACCCGCTCCAGAACCCGGACCAAGACCCAGATCCAATTTGGGTTCCAAGTTACTGATTTGGGTTCAAGAATGTTAGAGTATTCTAGGATTTTATTCTATTTGTATTCTTTTATTTTAGGTAGTTCTAGATAAGTAACAAATTCTAGGATTTTATTTTATTTGCAATCTTTTATTTTAGGTAGTTTCTAGATAGGTAACAAGTTTTCAATTTGAGTCCTTCTTTGTTTCTATTTCTATTAGTCTAGATTTAGGAGATTTTATTTCTGTTTTAGTCTTTGACTTTAAGGAGGAAGCTCTAATTTTAGATTATTATAAATAAAGCATGTAACCCAAGTTATGGGATTAGTTGATTTAATGAAAAATGAATTGATTGGGAAACTCCTCCTGCATGGCCGGCTTCTCCACCCCCTTCTTCTTCTTCTTTGAAATCTCTCCTTTCCCCCTCCCTCTCTATTTCTCTCTTCTTCTTTCTTCTTCCCCTTCCCATCGATCTGCCACGGCCATCTTTCTGTTCTATTTTCCGTTTCTACTAAACCAATACTGCTACTCTGTTTTGTGGGCAACATAAACAGCCTTGATATCGATCTCCTTTGATTTCTTGGAGGGCCCACCAGCCCTACATTAGTTGGTCCTTCCCAACTGAGCTACCTCTAGGGGTCAAGAATATTTGCTGTTATTACATTGATGGAATTGTTTCCTAAATGGCCCACCAAAGCATGCCTTCCTCTATGGCCCTATACCTGCTCCATGGCAGATCGGATGTGTCCCAAATTTTGTGCACGACTAGGGATCAAGGTCTCCTATACATGGACAGTCCAGACCATATATACCATCTATTTAGAGGTTGGAATTGCAAAATCACCTTTCCATGGCACAACTAGGTGGACCATAAGAAGGTATCCTTATAGAAAGGAGACAAAAAAAAAAAGAGTATGGGAGGAATAGTTAGTTGTTAACCTCAAGGGAGGGAAGCAGGGAGAACAATTGCTTAGTTTTTAACTGGTTAATGAAAGTAGAAGAGAAATTTGAACTGGAGTACCGTCTTCTAATGTTTCTTGAGTGCGGAATACAGCAGCATTGTTTTGCATAACTTGTTGCATATTCAGACAAATTTTTGAATTTTGCAATGAACCATTTGAATTTCTCATCTCCCGAGGATCACCTTCCAAGGATTTCTGTTTGTCCCTACAAGGCAACAAGTAGTGGCAAATTAATTTAGAATGCAGATTTCTGAAGGAAATATAAATATAGCTATCCTAATAAAAGGAAATCTTGCCCGCTTTATGTATCTCTGCTACTCTATTTGCGCAAGCTTGGCCAAAAACAACAATGTCAAGTAGAGAATTTGCACCAAGCCGATTGGCACCATGAACAGATGCACATGCTGTCTCACCAGCAGCCATTAGTCCAGGAACTACTGCATCTGTTTGATGTGAACCACCTGAAGGAAAGCTAATGATTTAAGTAAACAGAAATAGACCAGAAGAAAGTATTTTTTGGAGGGAGGGTAGTTTTGGGGACATGTTTGTCTTAAGTAATTATTTTGAACTTGACAAGAGAAAAGGACAGGGGGAGAAAAAAAGAAAAATATTACACAGTATGAACAGAAATCACAAGTTACATATCTTAATATATATATATATGTGTGGTAATTTTTCAATGGCGCATTACTATTTCTAGTATTTTTTTTTCTTTTTTCCACCAAATCTCAAAGATTGAGCTACAGGCGCCTATTTCTAGTATTTAACAAAACTAAAAAGAGCAGACTTATGTTATCATGGAGAAAAAGATGA
Source organism: Macadamia integrifolia (assembly GCF_013358625.1). NCBI lineage: Eukaryota > Viridiplantae > Streptophyta > Magnoliopsida > Proteales > Proteaceae > Macadamia > Macadamia integrifolia. Next base: position 22,229,520 of record NC_056563.1, on the reverse strand, counting down.
CAAGAACAATGAGCTTGAATCAAGCCATCCTGATTCCTGCTATGCATCTATCATCCAACCAGTGAAAAAAACCATGGCGTCATGACGTTTCCTATGTGAAAGAATATTTGAGTCTATGTTTGACAACGTACCTACACCACGACCTTCACAAATTTCCATGGTCATTAATCTTGACACAACATCTCTTGGAGGCCAGATCTTTAGCAGTAGGAGCATAACATTCCATAAAGCATTCACCTTCACTGTTCCTCAGAATGCCACCTTCACCATGGGATTCTACAAGATGCAAGCAACAGCAGAAGAACATACATTAAAAACAATGTACTACGACAGAGCAGTCAAAAATTAAGACGGATGGAATGATTTACATTGAACAGACAAAACCATAAATCTTGCAAAATGTATGCTTCCATGAAAATTACAAAGTTCAAAAGCAAAAATAAGTAAATAGCAACCTTCAGTAATGAGGCACTCGGCCCCGGAAATACCCGTTGGGTGAAATCGCACAAATTCAAGATCCTGTGGGAAGAATAATCAGAATGGAACAATACAAAGACATAAAATTGAGGAAGTCTTGTGACATCAAGCAACAAACCTAAAGGGGTAATCCAGCACGTGCAACCATAGCATTGCCATCCCCAGTGCATGTATGAGCTGAGGTGGCAGAAAAGTACGCTCTACCATGACCCAGACAAGGATTAAACAGAAGTAAGATAAATGACGTATTGCCTCTGAAAAATTTGATAACTAAGCTTCATAATGATCGATGCCCGGTGCCCCTGTAGCTAATATCGTTGAGGAAGCACAGAATCAATGCAGTGAGTGTCCCATCCTCCATGTTTAATGCAATTACACCTTGACAGGTACCTGAACATTGATACCAGGAATCAGTCAATTCCAGAACAAACACATACAAATATGTAGCTCATCCATCCTGGTGCTAAATGCACTGAAGTATTGGCTATTCTAGGGAATCACAGGAATAAGAAAAGATTGCAATCTGGTTAAACAGACAAAACAGAGAACTGAAAATAGAAAACATAAAAATACTAATTTCCACCGTAGTATTGTGAAGCGTGGAATCCTTGAAATAGGAAAACATATCACTTTAATTCGAAACTCTAATTATAGTCATGCATAATGCTCACATTAGGAAAAAGTACATATGACAGTTAACGACACAGAATTTTTTGGTCTAATAGAGGATATGGAAATGTTACAAAGTTTGCAAGGGGTATGTTTTGTTTAACAAAGTTTTCATCTAAAATTGGGAGAAGAAAATTAACAAGGGTGTGTCAATGAGAAAGAGAAAGACATATTTTCATCAGAAAAAAAGGTTTTCATCGGTAAGTATTGCAACAAAGGGGCAATTCCTATCTCCTCACTTGGTGATTACATTATGCTCAGTTCAATTAATCCAATCCAATAACATGATGTAGGAGTTCTTGTTAAATGTTTTATTCTTATTCACCTCTCATTCTCCTCTTACCTCTATGAGTTGGTATATTTCTGAAAATTATATATTTGTTGTATGTCTTTTGTTTCTTCTTCCTTGTTTTGTACTTGTGTTATTTTTCTCTTCCTTTTTGTTGTGTTATTTTTTGTACTTGTGTTATTTTTCTCTTCCTTCGTGTTGTGTGTAGATGTATAGTTCCCATTACTCATTGGGATTCTACTTATGTATGTGTTGAGAATATTTAGGAGTTGGTTTCCCTCTTTTGTATATGCTTGTCTAGCTCATTTATCCTTGTTTTGTTCTTATTTGGTTCTTTGGACATTACATTGATATGCATCTAGTTTTCTTGTTGTGTTCCTATCCTTTTTTTCGTATTTTTTTATCCTTGTATTGTTGTGCTTGTGTCTTTTCTTTATCCTTTTGTTAATTGGTACTTGTTCTTTTTTAGTACAGCCTTTTTTCTTACTTTTATTCTGTATTCTGTGCATCCATGTTAGTACTTAGTGCCTTATTTTCTTTCCTTCATACTCTTAATAGGGTATTCTTCACAGTTGGTCAACTAATCTAGCTAATCAGTTACCAGGGATTGAATCCTAAGGACATGATGAACTGTATTCTTTCCTTCTTTCCTTCATCCCCTTCCTTCACTTCCTTCTTTTCATCCCTCCTCCTCAATGAGATGTATATCTCGTTATTCTCCTTGTTAATCCCCTCTCTTATTCTCACTACTCCTTCCTCACTCTTCTCCCCTCCTCAACAGAATGGATCTCTCATTGATTTTTTTTTTTGTGTCCTTCTTAGTTCCGTTTTTTGTTCTCTTTTCTTATCCTTGTATCTTTTCTTTATTTTTTAGTCTTTAGTCCTGTTTTTAGCTTCATTCCTTCTTCTTTTTTTCAAGTCTTGGTTTATTGCTTTTATCGAGAATCACTGTTGACCATTCATCTTGCATATCACATTTTTTAGATTTTATCTTTGAGCTTGAATTTATGTATTTTGCTTTTGAGCTTTTGTGAACACTTGTGTTGTTCCGGGTGATTGTTTTCCCCATTGTTAGGTTTAAGTGTGAGCTAAAACATTTGGGTTATTATTGAACCCAGAAAAACAATTGTAAGGGTAATTGTGTCATCATCATAGTGGAAAGTCCTAGTGTAGGTTTATCACTTGGTACTTGGTAGTGGATGTAGGCAAGGTTTCCAAACCACTCTATATCTCATTGTCTCCATCACTGACTGTTTCCCTTCTTCACACCTTTACTTTTGTAGTCCTTACAACCTTGCAATTTATCAATTGTTTTGGGTGGTTGAAGTTCTAATTGTCATTTATATTCCGCCATACCCGATTCACCCCACTCTTGGGTTGCTTACCAATCCAACATATATCCCCATGGAACCAACAATTTTTCACCTTATAAACCCTACAAAAAAGGAAAAGAAACTTCAAAGATTCATTAAGAATCCCCAGGAATTCAAAATACCAAATGAGCCTACAAAAAGAAAACATTCATTGCATAAAGAACCTAGAATATTCAGGAACTTACCACTGCTGTCCATTATAAGATCCAATGCAAAGTACTCCACAAAGAATCAGGTATTATGTTTCATTGCCTGTCCATAAAGAGTGTGCAGCAAAGCATGGCCAGTTCGATCACAACGGTATGCCTGCCCCTATATTGGAAAAGCAGAAGAAGCCCATAATAAGATTAATGTCCAAACAAAACATGCCATCAGCATTGAGATAGCTCATACCTTTTCCAAAGTTCAGGCTTTGACCACCAAATGCACGCTGATATATTTTCCCACCTTCGGTTCGCGAAAATGCTAAACCATAATTCTCAAGCTCTATGACTGCTTTCAGTGCCTCTCTACACATAAACTGTATAACACCCTGATCGTCTGAGAGAACAAATATCACTTGCATACCGAGAACCACTTAAAAGGAAGAATATTAAGTAAAAGCCCATGGGAAAGTCTAGAACTCTTAGTCTCTTACACACACACGGAGAGGACAGGAGAGGGAAAATAACAAAGTCTTTAGCCGGTTAAGAAAACTGTGACCCCTTATTCCCGAATCCATGTGGCATATCTCTCAAGTTAGAGTTCATTATCTTGCCAACACTTAACTGAGGGTAGGAAATGCTGGGAGCAAAAGAACAAGACAGTAAATATGGCAAAAACCCATGAATTTTTTCTTAGTGATGACAGGAGCTTGAGGGAAAAAAATAGATGTCTGAAAAACTGAAGCCTCGTTAAACAAGCCAAGACAAAGGAATATATCAAATTAGTAGATTACCTAACCAATCACTTTCTTTGACTGAATCATACATGTGCCACCTCCAATCGTCTTCACTCACGTTCCCTAGTGCAGCGTTAATACAACCCTAGATTGATCCAACACCACAAAAAAATTACCTACAAATCATGGTAACTGACAGAAAATAGTCTCTAAAGCCTGGTCATTGGACCAATTTTGCAAAAAGGTAGCCAGATAAACCAAAAGCTCAGAAAACCAGTTGTGGGTTCATCAGCATAGTTAAAATGGAAGTTGTACATTGAACAAAATAAAAAATAAATAAAACAAATATTCATTTTTTTTGGAGAGGGGGTGAATAAATAATACATTAACCAAAAGAGATGAAAAAAAGAATACTTCAGCTCCCACAAGGGGGGAGAGAAAAGCAAAAGGATCACCCCTCAAGGAAGGAGGGGGTCCAAATCAAGGAGGGGGAGATCCCCCGAGACAAAATAATATGACTATTCCTAGAAGAGGCAATACAAGTGGATTAAACACCCGAGATCTTGGCTTTGACATCAAAGGAAATGGAATTTCAAATTTGTCTAAGAGGACAAGATTTAGAAGTCCATTCCTTAGGTTACGCTCCATCCAAATCTGGTTGATGGTGGCACAGAAAGCAAGCTTGCCCACAGTGTCATAGGCAGAAGAACCGACAAATGTCATATCAATCCACATCCATTCCCTCTGAAAAGGGAAATCCTTCTACTCTTGGGCCAACATTTTGCTAGGACCCCTTTCCAAATAGAAGCAGAAAAGGGGAAGCATATGGTTGGTTTCGTCCGGTTCAGACCCACAAAGAACACACAAGGGGGAGACCGGATTTTGATGGTGGATGACAAAAAACTGCATTGGAAGGCAGTTGGATAGGGCTCGTCAGATAGTGAATCTATGGCGATGGATGTTATACTTGAACCATACAATCTTGAGAGAGAGAGAGAGAGAGAGCCTATGGTTTTAACAAAATCCCAGGCCACTTTAGAGTTAAAAATACCTGAAAAGCTGGGTGACCAAGGGTAGTGTCTCATCGAAGATGCTGAGAAACAACCAAGGGAGGCAAAGAGTTTCACAAGACAGTTAGTTGGGCGGAATTCATAGCTGGGGTGAGTCCAAGATCCATGGGTTATGATATCCACAACCAACGAAATGCTTGGAGAGCCAGCATTATAAATGGCTCTAGCACTAACAGAATGAAGGAGAATTCCCATAGGATGCCAATGATCGAGCCAGAGAGATATAGAGGTACCATCAGCAATCTATGTGAAGATGGCCCCAATAACAATTTTCAATGGACAAATCTGATTACCTCAACCAATCTTAAGCATCCCATATAGTTAACAAATTATATGGAATGCATGCACAAATATTAACAAATACCATAATTTACCAAAGTTAATGATAATACAGACATTTTAATTTTATACCCCAAATGTGAACTTTCTAATTTATCAACAGAGCAAGAAAAGAAGGCTCATATTAGGCATACTTCAAATCATAAATCTTTACTTGGTTCTTAACATTCAAGATCATCAAAAGCATAGTTATCAAGGTGTTGCCCACCTGATTAGCAAGGCTTGAGGAGTTGCAGTTGTCCTCTATTATGAGGGTGAATCAGTGGAAGAAAGGAAGGAGAAACAAAGGAGAAAGAGAGAGAGAAGAAGTATGAAGAAGACAAGGAAGAGTCAAGGTTTTGAGAGAATGTGTTGGAGAGAGTAATCATTCCCTCTCTCCTCTTTACATTACTTGTTATGCATGTAAATGTACATAAATGCACTTACAAATAAGTGTTTACTCTCATTAGACCTATACATTCAATTCCCATCATACTCTTACAAGAAGTAATCTAACATTCCCCCCTCAGGCTGGGGAATAGGTGCCATTTTATCATACATGTCCATCTTGTTCAAGGGGGTATGAAACATTGGGGAATTGATTCCTTTGGTCAAAACATCAGCCGACTAATCCCTTTTCCTTACAAAGGGTGTACATATGCCATATAAAGCCAATTTTCTCCTTTATGAAATGACAATCAACCTCGATGTGTTTTGTATGATCATGTTGTACTGGATTGTGGGCTATGTTGGTTGTGGCTGCATCGAAGCATCAAAAAATATGATTAACGATCAGTTACCTCAAACCCTCGTATAGATTTGGATCTGACATTCATGTGGGAAGCCATTAGAGGGGGAGGTTCCAAACGGTGGCAATGGGGAGCTGTGTAGCTTCTGGGTTGTGCCACAAATGTACAAGAAGAACAGTGAGAGAGAGAGAGAGAGAGAGAGAGATGTATATTCTGCAAAGTCCCTCCAAAATCGATGGGACTTTCCAAAGAGATAGGGTGGGAGAATTAAAATGCCACATCAGCTAATAGTGGTTACAGAAACAATAGAATTTGTCATAGTAATTTACTGCCCCAAGGCAACCAAACAATCTCCATTCTTGGGATTTCAAAGAAACCATTCCTTTTTGCCCACCCCTTTTTGCCCACCCTGTTTTATTCCATCAAACAAACGGAGCCTAAAGGACAGCACCAAGCTTTACTGGCCTTACCCATTTCCGTAGGTTAAGGGTAAGCAAGAACAACCCTCCCCCGCCCTAATTAACTCAAATACTTGGGATGGATAATGAAGTTTGAAGGTCATGGTCAATATAGAAACTCAGACACCCCCACAGGCCACAACCCACACCTTTGTCCCACAAGGGAAGAAAAGTCTGGACATGATAACTTTTCATCCATGACGGACTCTGAAGCTGAAGGGAACATGACTTTGCATTAATTTACAAGGAGACATCAGATAGCCACCAATGGGAAAAAAGGTTTGGTCATAATAATTGGATAAGCGACACAAGTCACTGAGGGGTTCAAAATTATTGGTGAGCGATTATAGCAAGGTAAGAATTAAAGTATTCCAATCAGTTTGACAAAGTAGTGGTGGCGGTTCAATTCGGCCCAATCAAATATATGAAAAGGCTAGCCTGAGCCTGAGGGGGCACCAAGCTTAGTAGCATACAGTTGGTCCGGCCTGTACCTGCAGATGATGATTAGTAATTGTCATCAAGACAAGACGAGTATCACACAGGGTGGTCTCCCCTGCTTACTGTGCTCCCTAATGATGAATTCGATACTAGTTTGACCTAATTCTGACTTGTTGATCTTGATTTATTTCTAATTCCAGTTTTGCCCTGTTCCTAATTCTAGCTACTGTTTTATGCTTAATTGATATACTCATTTCAGATTCTGTTTAATCACTGCTGCCTAACATATTTCAGTTTAGATCGATTATTCTAATTCTGTTATTTGTTCACTGATTTATTACCAAAATTCCCTTCTCCTAGATCTGCTAGGTCAATATATTCTGATCTAACAATCGACTCAAATTCTAGTTTTCAACAACTATTCTATCTCTCAAATACTGAATTCAACTTGAGCTTTAGACCCATCCCACCATCTGATTTGTTTCAAATTTTTTTACTCCTTTATTCTGAACTTATTCTTTGAAAAATATCTTGTATTTTGGTACTGTTTTGATTTTTCAATTTACAATACTAGAGCATGGCAAAGAATAGTTCAAGACTTCTAAATCCACCTGATCCAATGGCTAGGGTGTTGGAGATGTTCCAACAATTATTTGACAGGATGAATGAAAGTCAAAGGAGCATCAAACAGAAGTTGTTAGCAATGAAGAATCAAATTACTACACCTATACATGAAAGTCACATTCCACCTGAAGATGAGGTAGGGTATCTGGCACATTCCAGAGCCAAATACCTACAAACGGAGACTCACAGGAAGAGGCCCACAAAGAGTTCTCAAACAAGGTAGAATGTTTTAATCAGGTTCTCTAGCTCCACCAGATTCTCAAAGATATCCCAACTAAGTTTTATGACCAACTAAAGTATTGCTTCTTTAGCATATATAGGTTCAAAACCCATTATGTTATTGCTTCTTCTTCATATCATATGATAATCTTGGTGCAACCGACAGTCTTTAGTTCATCAAGCCAACTAATAAAATAGTCACTATAGGTTAAACATATAATGCAATTAAGTCTTCTCTATAGTTAACTACAATAGCTATATTTTCTACCTTGCCTTTGCGTATGGATTATAAATCCTTTTTGTAAGTATAGGTTAAACCACACCTGCAATTGTGGTGCTCCAGACAGTGGCAACTTAAGGCTCTATTCCACGCCAGCATGTTTATGAAAATCTCATATATTTTTTAGGCATAAATGACATGAGCAACTCCACATCATTATACAGACTTTCAGTTTAACATCTAAATCTAGTGCCCTAACATTTACATTAATTGTGGTGCTCCATACAGTGGTAATGCAACAGTATGTGACCTGGTAGGGAAAAGTTTAGTAATGCAAGCCGTATTGAAACCATGCTCAGAGAGCCCAATGGCCACTCTCAGCCCTGCTCCCCAGCTCCCACCACAACGGCATCAAATGTGTGATCTACGATGGTATAAGAAGATCGACCCCCAGTCTGTCACCCAAAAAAAAAAAAAAAAGAAAGAGGCAGAGTGGAGCAAGAAATTAGAACCGAATGTCTCAAAGTCCAAATAATGAATAAAAAGCCTTCTCTAATTTATCAACTATCGACTGCATTGATTTGGAAATCGAGAAAGTAATTACAATTAAAAAGTAGGGTGCACAGAAAACTTAAGAATCTAACTCAAAGCAGACAAAGCTACAAAAGTAAAGGAAACGAAAAATACACTAGCGATCAAAATATAAGAATTTTCAGTTTCTGTTAAAATGGGAAAAAAAAATGAAGCAGTAGATCAAACCTAGCTTCCGTTGCAGCCTTGCAACACATGGATTCTCAGAAAAAAATATTAAAGAGAAGGAACAGAGAGAGATGTTACCGATTCAGTGGAAAGAAATCTTGAAATAAGTTGTTTAAGAGGTTCGCTGGCGATCGATTTCTTCGAAGACGAAGAAGATAATCGAAGGCTACACAGCGCCACATTTTCTCACTGCTCCCTCTTCTTACCGGGGAGAATGGAAATGGCGAACGACGCGAGCGAGGAGACAATAACTGAGATGGTGGAGGTTGTCGTGGTCACCTCCAAGTGCCTAGTCCCCAAGGAATAAATGGAATACTAGAGCATGGAAGGTAGGTAACGTTAACAGAATGAGACCACGAGCGCTCTCTCCTGCTCTTAGGCTGTGTTTGCTACTCAAGGAAGAAATGAAAAGAAAAAATAGTCTCGAAAAGAGAAGGAAAGAAAATAATAGGAAAAAAAAAATGAAGAATATATGTATATTGGTTACCACTGGAAGCATAAAAAACAAAAATTGTATTTTCTTGTGTGTTTTTGTGTTTTTTATTTTTATTTTATTTTTATTATTATTATTTTTTTTTTTTTTATAGTAAAAAGAAAAATTTATCATTCTCAAGGTGAATTTTGAAATACAAAAAAAAATATCTTCTCTTGATTAAAGACATGTCAAGCAAAAAGAGAATTTCTTAAATTAAGAAACTTTTTTTTTTCTTCTCTTGACTACCAAACGCAGCCTTATGAATTATGAGATACAAACATCCGAACTTTATTGGATAATTACTAAAGTGGCACTCTTTCTAGCACTTTTTTTTTTTTTTTTTTTTGGTAAATTAATTCTGGCATTCACGTCCATAGTTCCATAAATAAGCGGTATTTACCAAAAATAAATAAAGTGGGAGGTCCCGTGTGCAGTTTCAGGGCTTTGGATGGGGAGGGGTGTTAAAAAGACTATATACATGTAAATAGGGGGAGCGTATTTAGGATATTTTAAGTGGGTAGTGGCGTAGTGCTATAGTAAACTCTAACCTAGGGGGAAATGTTGGATACGCTGCGCCATTGGGTTTTCATCAAGAGAGAAGGGGTGTCCACGTGTAATTTCAGATTATAGCTAGCATTGTGGGAAACTTAAACCCATGATGGAATTAAAAAAAAAAAAAAAAAAGGAAAGGGTTCCTTAATTGCCACTCAGATGAACGTCCTATATCATATACCAATGATATAAATCCACATAAGACCAATATGGTCAAGAAACTACGGTAGCAGCGCTTAACCGTTCGCAACCTATAAAGAAAAAAAAACAAAGAAAATGATGACATTTTTGTCTCTCTATCTCGATCTTTGTCTCCAATGGGCTTTCTTCATTGAGGAGACGGTTGAGCTCTTCTTTCAACTTTGATCTGTTTCAAGGTTCTTCTTCTGAGAGCAGCCTCAAGTGTTCTAATTGGTCCATAGTTTCTTTTTTATCTGGGTTACTCTTCCTTATAAATTATTACAAAAATTGGTATCCTACTATTTGATCTATGAAGCTGTTATTGTAAACCAAATACCAAATTCTCTGTCTAATGCTCTTCCTTGAGGCCCGGTGATGGGCTTACGGTGAACCGTCTGAGCACAATTTTGGGCCTTTAATATTTAGAAACAGGCCTGGGAGATACCCATGAAACACAACCAATTGAGAAGCCCTGGCCCAGTATCCACCTATGGTTAACACAGGAGATGTCTATGGGAAGCCTTGAAGTAGAGCTTTAGATTTCATGCACTATTTTTCGTGAACTCTCATGACTCATGCCAAATTAATTTCCAAAGGAGAATTAAGGGTGAGGTTGTTGGGTGATGCTCTATCAATTCAAGGCCCATAAAGAAGTCTCTTTAGCCTATTAAAACATGAAATTTTTGGCCAGAAAGCCAAAGAAAGCTAACATTTTTTTTTTTTTGGGGGAAGAAAATAAAGCTAACAAATTTTGAGGTCATAGACAATTGGGAAAAAAATTCTACAAAATAAAAAAAGACAATTAGGACACAAGAAACATTTGAGAAAAACATCGCTGCACAGCAACATCCTGTTGTGCCCGTTGGTAGGGGGCAGTGAAATGACCACCCCATCTCTCTCTTTGGATGTCCATACATGTACTCCCATTGGCCCCACACTGATGAGGGGTCACACAAATATCTCATAGTAATGTGTGATAAAAGAGAAAGAAAGAGATATTGATCTTATGGATATTCTATATCACTAATCTTTGTATATTTGCATGAGTTTGCCATCAGGTAAGGGTGTTAAACAGTTTATAAATAGTCACATGCACGGTCTGATTTGTTCAGTTTACAGTAAACTAGATGGAGATATTAACAAATCATTATTTAATAAACAGTTTCAAATAGCGAAATCGAAACCACTTACACCGTTTTAAACATCATCAATGTGCTTCCAATGTTGCAAAGAGAAGTAATTTCGATTTATTTATTGACACCATTACATATTGCTAATTGTTTATTCTTATTAACAGGAAATTATTATTTATTTTATTTTTTATTTTTTTTACCATTGCAGGTTGATAATTGTTTATTCTTACCATTAAAGGTTATTAATCGTTAATTTTTAACATTATATGTCATTTATTACATATCTGAAAGATGAAGTCATTTATTTAATTCGATTTAATGATTACATTTTTTAAACAGTTTGTTTTGATTTCGGGTTTGGTTTGGTTTAGTTTTAATAGCCATACCGCCAGGTGCTTAACCTTTATGCACTTCAGCGGTATGTGTGCATCTTTTTCTGACCATCCATAAGGCACTATTTTTTTTCTGTTTTTAATGAGAAAACTCTAAGAATATGAAATAAAAAAAAAAAAGGCTGCTTACTTGAGAACATGATCTACTAAACTGTGTACCCAATTTCGTTCCCTTACTAGACCTTACCCAAACCAACATTCAGCATCAAAGACCATACTGAAATTCACATCAAACTTGAGAAATATCTAAACTCACCTAGACCCTAAATCATGTCTTATATGAACTCATCAATAGAAAAAAATCATGTCTTATATGAACTCTTCTTACACTTGAAACCCCACCAAACTCTCTCGCTAAAATAATAATAAAAAATAATTTAAAAAAAAAAAAGGGGGGAAATCTCAGTTTTGCAAAGCTTTGCAATAGGTCTCACAAAACAAGGTCATATTTTCCTGCCATGTTGTTATAATTTATCATCGGATCCTCCCCCTGTTGGGGTTCCACACGAAAGACGATGGAACTTATAAATCCACATCAGAGTTAAGTAGCCCAATGTGAAGACATAGATACTTGAACATCATTTCTTAATGGCTAACTCTTTGAGGAGCTATTCTACCTAAGTCCCTAATAAGTAATATAAAAGCCAAGATTAAGATTCTGGCAAAACCAAGAAGTGACAATCTAATGTGCTTTCTGAGCATTGGTCCAATGTTAAAATGACCTGGATATCCATGAACATTGTTCATAGTGTGTGAGAGAAAAGAATCTAGCTAGGTTGATTCCAAGTCAACTTGCCCTTTAACTTTAGGCTATGTTTGGTTGCAAGGAAAGTGAAAATTTTCTTACTTAAAAAAGAAATATATGTAATTTTTACCCATGTGATTTTAATATTAACTTCAAATTATTCTATATTTGATTATAAAATTTTACTTTACTTTGCATCCAAAACCCTTTGCTATAATATGTAAAATAAAAATTACATGTAAAATATATCATTATTAAATATGGTTAAAAAAATTAAATAGTCTATAAAATCATATGGGGTAATGATTATAAACATCTTTTTTTAAAGTATGAAAATTTTTCTTTTTTTCCCTTTAAATTCCCATTAAAACCAAATTGAGCCTTAGAGAAATCCCCAAGACCCAAACAGACAAGAAGACAAAAGAAGGCCTTAATTTTTCTGAGGTTTACTTAGTTCTGTTCAATCTTTGAATGCTGAAATCGATACTAAATATATAGATAGTAAAAGTTTTTTCCCCTATCAAAAATAGAAAATTATTACAGCTAAAATAGGGAAAGATGAAAACATTATCACACAAAACAGATAAGTTAGGGCCCCAAGGCCAAACGCGACCTAGAAAAAGGACAAACGAAAATAAAAAAGTTACAAGGTTACAACAAAGGGGACGTGGTCCTCTGAATCTTTGTAGTTAACGCTACAAATCCTCTTGTTTTGGGGGTTTCTCTTCTCTTCTCTACGTTCCATGTGAGGCGAAATTCGCAAATCTTCGACAAGCCTGAAACAATGGCAATTTGGGCTTTTTTCTCTTGTCTCTCTACAAGCCAAGAGATGTCGGTATGGAATATTCGCCACTTCGCCAATCATTTAACTGTTTTTTTAATCTTTTGATTGATATCCAGTACATGAGAGGCTAAGAATAAGAACTGAGCTTTCATTGAGTATGGTTATACTTGTATGAGGTCATGGTTGTTGTGGTGGTGTTGGTGGTTGTGGAGGTGGTGGACCTTAATTGGTAGGCCTTTGGGGAAGTCGACGAATGGGAAGGCGAGAGGATGATCAGGTTCTGCTGATTCCCAATGGAAATTGAGAACTAAGTGGTGAATGAACACCGCCATCTCAAGCTTGGCTAGTTCTGAGCCGGCGCAAAGTCTTGGTCCACCCCCAAACGGCATGAAGAGATTGCTCGTAGTCAAGCTCGGACTAGTGGATGCTGCACCTCCCCTATCACGAGTGGTCTGCAATTCCTCACCCACAATACCAAAAATAGAAATAAATAAGGTTAAGAGTGAGAGATGATATTCAATAAGGGAAAAAATTTAGCTACAATCCCTACTACAGCCAAAGAAATGGAATAATTCACTTCTCTCGAGAAATCAGATACATCAACAACTAACCTGCTTGTCTCCCTGCTAGAGGAAATGAAACTAATGTATTTCCCACTATTCATCCTATAAAGAAGAACAAATAAATCTCCTCCCACCATGGTTTGAAATATCAGTTTCAGATCAACCAATTCATATCCATATCCAACCGATACTATAGGGATGTCAATTCCAAGCCCGCACCGGTAGGTCCAATTGAACCCAATATGTTTATGGTCCGACCTTGACCGGACCTAATAGGTAGTACACGGTGCAAAGGATAAGCCCGATGGGCCTCTCAAGTGGCCCAGCCCGTTTACAAGCCCAACACAGACCGACCTTTTATATAGGCATTTTGATTTTTTTGGTATAGAATAGGTATATATTGATATTTTTATCAATTAATGACTGTAATTAAGTGTAATATCTTTTCAAAATTGTTGATAATTTAACCAAATAAATTAAAGTATCTTAAATCTAAGAAAATGAAAGACCGTGTAAAGCCCGTTCAAGGCTTTATTGGTACATTACCCTATTTAAGGCCCGATTATAGCCCAATTAATCCGATTAAAGCTTGGAACTCAATCGAGATCGATACGAAACTGACCAAGACCGACTCATTTCTTAAATAGGTAGGTCATGGTCCAAGGACATAGGCCAGTCAGGCCTGACCAAGACCGGCTCGAGCCGACCAATTGACACCCCACGATACTATATCCAATATCCGATACCGATTATTAAATCTATGCCTCACTAAGCATATTATTTTATCTGTATTGATTTCACTTATATCATTGATGCACGTGCATGCCATATCCCAATGAGCTTTAATCATTTCCACCCGAAGGAAATCCTTCTTTTGAAAATAATATAAATTTTAAGGACATGTTTGTGAATAATGGCTGATGGGACCTAAGTCCGTACATTACATATAACAAAAGAGTCATTAAATAGATTAAGACAATAAATCTACCCAAAGGCCCCAAACGGGCCCATACCCTCCTGATAGGGGTGTCCATTCCTAAACCGAACCGGTAAAACCGGCCGGACCGAACCGATAACAACCCAGACCGAATCGAACCGAAGCCTTATTGGTTCGGTTCGGTTTCAAGTATTGTAACCCCAAAACCAAACCGAACCGCACCGAAAACCGGATGAACCCGAAACCAAACCGAAACCGGCTCAAAACCCGGACCGAAACCGAAACCAAACCGGTAAGAAACCGAAACACTCCAAAATTCATTAAAAAAATTAAAATTTGAATAGTTTTGTATACATTTGTATGGAAAATCGAATTCAAACTAGACCAAAAATCAAAACCAACCCGGTTACAAATCGATTTAAGAAATCGAAGTTCAACAATTCATCATTTGGTTGTTTCCTAATGGCTTCATACCGGTTTAAAAAACCGATCCAAACCGAAATGAACCTAATAAATCCAAACCGGTACCAACCCGAACCCAAACCGCACCGAAACCGACACCGGACCGAAACCGATAAATCCTTATTGGGTCGGTTTCGGTCACTTCCAAACTCACACCGAAATCGGTGGAACCGGACCGAAACCGCACCGACCCGGACCGTTGACACCCCTACCTCCTGATAAGAGCAACTGGGGAAGATCTCATCCATTTTATGGTTCTGATGTGTCTAATCAGTCAAACAATTGAATGGTCTAGATGGAATGAAATGGTGGATTTTGCTTGGTGGGGGCCACTTTCGAATATAGAAGATTGGGGAAAAAAAACTCCAAAAGCGTTAAAAAAAGCAACTTTAAGTAAACAAGTGGACCGTGGACATGAACTGACCTGCCATCTCCATGGATTGAAGCGTTGAGGCTGGTCATAGATCGAAGGATCCAGATGAACTGCAGCAAACACCGGAAGAACTTTCCACCCTCTTGGAATGTCATACCCTTTTTAAGACAAAAACAAAGTACGGAAAATTAATTTTCCCATTGGAAAATCGTCAAATTCCCACTCTAATTATCCTCTTAACTCCTACCTTTGTATCTAACATCTTTGAGAGCTTTCCTGTGAACGAATCTAACCACGTTACCCAGCCTTAGTGTCTCATTGATAACCTGTATTTAAAACTATTTAGTCTTAATTAGAGAGACAGACAGACAGACAGAGAGAGAGAGAGAGAGAGAGAGAGAGAGAGAGAGGAGTTAAGCTTACACATTGTGTAAACTCCATTTGTCTGTAATCGTCCCAATTCAATCCAAACTCTCCAGATTGTTGCTTAGCTCTGCTGATCTCATCGTGTTCTTCCTGAAAATTAATTAAGAATTAACCAGAGAAAGATTTCCAATAGAGAACATTTCAATCATAAGAAGTGTCAGAGAATTATTTTATCTCTTACCCTTAACTGTTCAACTGCTTTGGGACAGCCTTGCAGGAAGTAAATAGCTAAAGAAATCGCAACCGAAGAAGTTTCATGACCAGCAAAAAGCAAGCTTAGTATGAGATCAAGAATCTGTTCTGTAGAAAGGTTTGAATTCTTCAATACCCAACCAAGAAGATCATCTTCAACTCTCTCGCATTCATCATCAATCTTCCGGATCCTCTCCTCCATTTTACCTTCGATTACTTTAAGAATCGTCGTTCTCGACTATTTAATCCACCAAAAAAAATTAATTAGAATCATGAAAATTGATGAATTTAAGAATTTAAAATTCAAATCATGACTAATTAAGAAAAAAAATAAAGTAATTACTGTACCTGTAAAGCCTTCCAATAAGCCGTACCAGGAAAATTCAAAGGTGCGGATACGACCCCTTTCATGAAAGTAATGTACTCTCGCTTCAACTGTTCTGTTTCTGGCTTCCCTGGATCCATACTCATGATGTGTTTCGCCATTAAATTGAAAGTAAACTGCAAATTAACCAATTTCCTTACCAGTTAACATTCAAATTCCTTAACTTTAGTCTAATTCTTCAAATCAGAATAGAAACCTAAACCTAAACCTGCCTTCTTTGCTTCATCCTGAGCAGAGAAAAACAAATTCTCCTTCCAAGATCGTAGAACCAGCAAAGTATGTCTCTCCACTTCAGGTAACAGATGAGTTCGAAGCCTAAAATTGCTCATGAAATTGAGAGAAATCATTCTCATATCCCTATGCATATCTCCAACCAGAACCAACATCGACCATTTCCCAAGTATCCCTCCAATGCTTCTTGGATAACTACATTCGAACAATCTTCCTTCGTTCTGCAATATATATCGATTAAGCCCTTCGTCTGCCGATACTATTGTAGGTTCACCGAATAGATTCGATTTGTATATCTTCCCAAACCTGCAATTTCATAAAAAAACAACCAGTAATATTTCGCCACATATGCAACAAATTTAACACCGTAAGATGAGAATCAAACTAAAGAGAAAGACCTTTGCACATGTCTCTCTTAATTAACTTTGGCGCAAAATACAAAGAGGTTTTCTTAGATCTCAGATCTGACTGAAGTCGTAAAAGGCATGTTTCGCATTGAAGACACCACCGGAATGTCGGAGGTCGGAGGTCCCCGCCGGTGGTTAGCATTCCGGTGGAGTCAGAAAAAGAGGAGAAACAGGGGAGAGGAGTTAGAGAGAAATAAGTACCTTGATATGTGTTGCTCCATGAATTCTCCAGTGGATGTAGCAGAGTGAGACTTCAAATAACCGATTGTTTCGCCTAGAAGTGGCCATCCCATATTTCCCGGTGGAAGATTACATCTTCTTCTCCTCTTCGTTCTGATATAATTCCATGTGATGATTAGAGCTACAATTGCTGTGGGAAGCAAGAGAAGTAGCTCTGTTACAGTCATGGAAAAGCAATACAAGTCTCTCTCTCTCTCTCTCTCTCTCTCTCTCTCTCTCGCTTCGAATTCGAGGAGTTGAACGTACAGAGAAGAAGATGAAGAAAGGAGGGAGTATGCTGAGATGCTTTTAAAGTTCAGTCACTCTGTGTTTTAAAATTACGAAAGTAGCCCTGGGCTACTTTTATGTGGAAGAACCATCGTCATTAAGCAATTTAGGATGACAATATACTAATCAGGTCCGGAGACCACTCCTGTACCTGCAGCTACTACCACTGGATCCTATTATGTTATGATACTTTCATTACAATTGTACTGTGTATGTATCAGAGTAGAAATTCGTGGAGACCGTCTGGCTCCTTGAAGCATGTATCCTGCCGTGGCTACAACAAATGTCACATGTTTTGTGATACACTTCCGCTACACAGGATCACATAATTGGGCCCAAGAACCAAGACGAGGACTCGTGAGCTTGTGGACGTGATTAAGATGGAAATTAAAAGGGTCCAGCAAAAATTATCAACATTGGAACTAAGTTGATTTGATCAGAGTATCAGACCAGGTTGTTGACTGCGCCAGGTTTGTAGGCTGAAAACCTATGAACCTAGGCCTCATTAAATAGAGGACTTGCAGTTCCATTCCATAGGACTGTGGAGAGTCAAACTTTGGCCATAAATATTTGTATGCTATCTTTATTGTCCTTCCATTAAGTCAGCCAAAATAAATTTTTGACAACCCTAGTCAAGATAGGTCAACTAGGCCCAGCCCAACTCTGTGATAAGAAGTTATATATTGGAAATGGTGAGGGCCCACAATGGGATGGGATGGAGTAGTGGAAAGATCATCTATGCCAGCAAAAATCAGATCAATCGTGAGTGTGTTGGACGGTGCAAAAGAGAGCATGCATTCATTAGTGATTACTCATTAGGGCATGCTCAAAGAGCCCATTCATTCATGAGTGGGTAGAAGAGAGAAAGAGAAGTGTACAACCTGCAAAAGGCTTGGTAGGACCAAAAGGATGGGACCCATTACTTCTAATGAGGTCAGCTTTTGACCAAAGAAGATCCTTTTATTCAATTGAAGTCCACCAGATGGTCGGCCACGAACTGCATGCACGTGTGTGCCTCATTTTTTTGGGAATTTGATCAATTCCCGTCCACACTATCTGAGGCGATGATTATATGTCATGAGGGAGAGAGGCGGGGCCGGCGGGTTTTACTCAATTAGTCAAGAATGTGATGGACCCATGGTTTTAGGTATCGGTATCAGATTGGTCTATTTGTATCAATTTTATGTGTTATTAAATTTGATATTTTATTGACATTGATATGTGTAAATGCAATCAGCTTATTGAGATAAAATATACGTATCAACAATAGATCATATTGATAACCAGTTTTTCCAATATCAATGCCAGGACCATTGAATAGATCACAATCATAACCGATCACATGTCCAACAACTTCTTCTTCAAGTTACACATCCATTATGGTTATAACGATCGAGTGGGAACCATGGTTAGAGAAATGGTTACAAGGGCACCTTCATCATAGAAAGAAAGAGGGAACCCTTCCAAGTAACCATCAAGACCAACTTCTATGAAAAGGAGATGGAGACCTAAATCTTATATATGAAGTCTCATGCACTCATAGCTATACTCATTCATTTTTTGCATCTACTAATCATACTTTGATTTAAGTATCGAAGAGTTTCCTACTAGAACTTTCTCTTGTGATCGTTCCCTTATTTTTTGTGTGCCAATCTGATCAAATCAGAATCTACAATATCAAATACCATATTGATTGAAAAGAACGTGTAAAAGCAAAAAACAAAAGAAACAAAAAAATAAAATCAAAATCGAAAAAACAAGAAAAAAAAAAATTAAGAAAAATCAAGGGCATTTCAATCTGATACCAATCCATATTGGTACTGTATCAGTTTTCTCGATGACCAATACCCAACCCCATGCTCTACAGTAAAACCATCGATGGACCTTCATTAGTCCTTCCACGTGGATACACATTATTGGCTTTCCACGTGAAACTTTATCCACTACTACTCTGGACGTGATGCAACGGAGGTTGTCTCTCGTGGGGAAGCCCTGACAAAAAATCTAATTGGTTATTCGGCGGGGCCCAAGAGATCATACATGTATATATATATACAAAACGAAGCTACTCTTATTCTTCATCGGAAGTCTACTTTATCACAGCCATAAAATGCCTGAGATTGACACGTGGCAAAACAGCACCGAAAGAAGAAGATTACATCATCTGGTCTTGACATGTTAAGAGGTTGAACCAAACCACCCGTGCGGCTGGGCATTTCCGTTGAGATTGATAGTAGAGACACGTGTGTGTAGGTGCGTGAGGAGTGAGTCGTACCAATCATTGCATCATAGGGGTTTATCAACACCACACACACGTGTATCATGAGGACAGGCCATATGCGGCGGCGAAATGAATGCTCCACCGCCTGTGTACTTTAGCGTAGGACCTTACAGCTGGAAAAAGCAAGTCCCTGATAAGACTAGTCCGGGAGAGCGCTTTGGTTTTTTGTAAGCACTTAAGCCCAGTTGCAAAGCTTGGAGTGCCAAAGCCTGATAATAATAATACCAAAGAGTTCTTTCTTTCTTTCTTGGCCAATGAGGCAAGGAAGACCGACTTGAGGATCCTTCGGCACCTGTCTTCCTCCGCAGGACAAAAAAAAATTTTGATTGGTGGAGAGGAGGCGGTGATCACCTACGCCGCCATTTATGACACTAGGCGTGACAGTGAAATGCCACGAACTATTGACTTGATGACCTTTCGCAAAATAACGTTTTGAAGTGTTTGTGGTTCTCTTCCCCCCCCCACCAACCGCGCGGCGGAGAGGAAAAAAAAAAAAAGGACGATATAAGCTTTAAACAGCAAAATTTTTTGTCCAGTCAGAAACATAGAAAACGGACAATATGCATTTTAAACGTGTAAATTTCAAATAAATGAGATAAAAAAAAAACCAACAATAGCATATTCATATAAATTAATGAATTATTACATTAATATATATATATTTAATGTTCAAAACAACTACAATATCCAACATTAATGCATATATCTTATGTCTCATTATAAGTTTTATGATATATAATTAGAATATCATCCAACATCAATTCTAAATTTATACACCACATATGTTCAAGTCTTATTGAGCGATGTGACTTGACTATAATGTTGTTTATTGTTGTCAATATGGTCAACACACTCTTGGAGTAATGTATGTTCAGTTTGAATTGAAAGTCATCACTTTAGAAACACTTTTTCAGCAAATGCATCAATTTATATCTCAATTTCGGGGTTCATACATTGATATTGAGTTGAAGGTGATATCATAAGAAACATAGGCCATTGAGTTAGCTTCAAGTTGGTGAAAGAATCAGGTCGATCAGAGTAAGAGAGAGAGAGAGAAAAAAAAAATGGCCAATTAAGTAGACATTATGTTCAACAAGTTAAGTCTTAAAAAATGCAACAAATTTGGAACGTGTTTAAATGTTTTTTAAATGTGTTTAGAATGGGAATGCTTGTTGTTTGCTGTTTTTTCCCGTATCTTTAATAAGCATATTGGAAAACGTGTTTTAAACAGTAAAAAACGATAACGTGTTTCTACTAACAGTGGCTCATACTGGAGCTCTTGAGGGTGAAGTGGTCATTTTGCCTCATTCTGAGTCTGGACATAGAAGTTATACTCTTGAACAGGATCTTTTTATTCATAATAAAAATATAATAACCCAATATCCCGAAAATTCCAACTCTATCCCTTTCCTTTAAATTACAATTTCATTTTCACTCTTATTATAATAAGTTCATGACCGTCCACTATTTTGAGCAATATGTCAATGATGTGGAGATTCTGATCCATAAAATGACAAATCTAGGTTTGAATAAACACTTGCCAAATTTTAAAACCTAATTCAATCAAATCCCTTATCATCTATAATAGAAATGATGTTATAACTAAAGACGATATGGTCTCTCAAGTTGATAATCATCAAGTACAAATCAATGTGTTGACAGAAAATGATGAAAATAAGACAAGCAAGGTGTCACCTATATTGGAAAAATTACTTGAAGATTTCAGATTTTGTACAGATTCAATGTATTTATTTTGTATAGAAATAAGCGAAGAAGCCCCACAACTGTGTGCCCTGATTATTTTTTTACATGCCCTCCGGTTGGTCTGTTGGTTTGGTGTTTCCTATGTTCTCTCGCCCAAATAAAATATTTTTAATTCTTTTTTCACATATTTTCCTAGAGGCTTAAACAGTTGGGAATGAATGCACAATCATGAATAAGAAATCAAACAAACAATCACACACAATACAACGAAATAACATGAGCCAATACAAATGCTTACATCTACCCAAAAAAACTAGAGATTTTTCACTATCAAAAAAACTACACCACCACCACCACCACCACCTCACACAATGATCTCTGTTTGCTTGTGTCTCTAGGCTTTTTCACACAAAAACTATATACATATATATATATATATATAATTGAATCGGTGTTTGAGTCTATTACATGTAAGTTATAAAATTATAAATGTGTCAGAATAGAGTTTCATGTTTTTATATATAATTCTAATGTTTTTTCTTTAGATCCCAACCGTGCTAAAAACCTTTTTTTTTCTAGGGCATGGACCTTACTTTCAATCACTTCAACTAATTATTTGACAACTTGTATTTTCAATGAACACAATTTGCATGGTAAGTCACATTTCTATAAATTTGATGACCTATATCAATCGCTTGTGTGCAATGTATAAATTTTTTCCCTTTGTGTTTTCTTATGTTTCATCTAAAAGTCCAAAACAAAACAAAATAGAAACTCATTTAAAATTTCATTTTAAAACATTATAATAACATAAAGAGATATTAAATCAGTCAAAATTTACATGTGACTTAGATTGTATAACAGACATGTCCATTAAAATTGAGCATCATCTAGCGTCACATATTGATGTTTGATTTTTCATTTTAAAAGCTATTATTTAACATGCAATTAGATTTAATCAATTAAAAACCTTTACCTATGACTTAGATAGTAATGTGCAAGACATGTCTATCAAATTTTACTTTTGTCTAGCAAGTCAATTATCTAGTGCCACAAGGTGGTTATAGCCAACATGTTGGAAAGCTTTTCAAGTAAGAACACATTGGAATTTCTCCTTGTGATAATTAATAAGAAACCCTAGTCAATTTGGATTGGAAGATTATATAGTCCAACAAGAAGTTGGTACGTACTATTATTGAGTTCCATTGCATTATCATCATCATCATGTGTTCGTCAAACCATGATTACCTCTTCGTAACTATAATAATGTTTGAGAAATGATTTCTTCAAACTGATGATGATTTACATATGATCATGTTCCGTCAATTCTAACTACTACATGTTTGGGGGATGATGTGGATTGACTAAATGTTCAATAAATCATTTCTTATGTTATACACTCTGTGAACCTATTTTGTGGTGCTAGATTTTTTTAATTTATGCTTGAAAAATTCAGATTGGTCTGAAACTTGACATATAAGTAGAGATCTTGGAATTCATCAATCTATAATTTTTCAACCCCATCTGAGCAACGACATACGTCGCAATTATTAGATGATTGTGGATTCTCCATTCCTATTAATTAATGTTATAACATTATATACTAATAGAAAACCCTATTGCATGGGAAGCCTGGTGAATAAACTTAATGAAGGATTTTTTATGAATAGGTTAATTACAAATATCACATTGAAATACTAATATCAAAAAGTGCCAAAGAGAATCAAATAATATTATTGATTTTGATGAGAGAGAAATTATAATATTGCTCTTAAGTAAAGTGCGAAAAGAATTAAATACTAAGATCGATTCTGCTGAGAGGGAAATATCTGTTGGATGAAGAGAATTTAGGAAACAAGCCGGCGGGACAAAAAGAACAAGTGTTTACATTAAATTTGTACATAAGGGGAATGTATGTGTAGAGGAATTGAACTCAGTTATCTTGAGAAGGAAGTACTTGCCAATGGGTATGCAGCCACATCACCTTGCCTTCGTATCCCCAATGATATCACTTTTTACAAAAATAATGTCTAATGTTGGTCCCATTTATAATTTGATCAAGTGGGCGTTTTTTTTAATTTTGATTATTATTAAAAAAAAAATTAGGAAATGTTGATTCAACATTCTAAAATCAATAATAGATTTTCTTATTGACACCTTTCAAAGTGGCACGTTTTTGTAGCCTTATTTTTTTGTACTTATGAAATGTCATAATTTTTTTCCTAATGAGGATAATAATATCATTTTACATGTGTACTTACATGACAATAACAATCTTTGATAATGACAATGATATTTCACTTTTAACTTATTTTTGATAACCCTTTTATCTCTCTCTCTCTCTCTCTCTCTCTCTCTCTCTCTCTCTCTCCCCCCCCCCTTTTGGGTATAAGACAATGGGTAATTAAAAAGAAGTGTCAAGTTCTAAACACATCTATATAAGATTAGGGATATACTACATGGCCATGTGGCCATTGCACCAATGGGAAGACTAACTAAAGGAGGTGCACAAGCATTCAATTAGGGGGCAGGGTGGTCTTTTTGCTACTCCTTGTGTCTAGGTATAGAGGCACGTGATGAAATAGGGTATGGGGGAAAAGAACACTACCTAATCACATGGTTTGGAGTCAAGACAAGGAACACAAAAAATTATTGCTTTGGCCCTCCTGAAATTAAAAATATCATTCATATTGATGCTCATATTTGGTAAAAATATCATCTGCAGTGACTGCAATGATGCAGTGAGGATCGGATGACCAAGAGGAACCTCGGGGCACGTGCCCGGATGCTCTCAACCATTCGATGCTCACCGCACCATCGCACTCATCACAGAAAATAATCACTCCATATTTATGCTTTCATTGACCCTCATACAATCAGATAGCAATCTCTTGTCTTATATAGTTGTAATAACCAAACCTTATCCCTCTTGCACAACACCTCATCGTGGAGTCGGACAACTATAACCTTATATGATTCCTTTGTACGAAAAAAAAAAAAAACCATTTGTACAGGTCGATATGCTTAAGAGCCGCTCTCCACTTACATATAAAATTTGAGTTAGGGACTTTCGGTCTAGGGCAGCTTCGGCTCCTAATGTCCCATGAGGCAACTTTGTCGCAACCTTTGACAAGTGGTCAGCAAGGCGCCAAGGCCACGCGCGTTTTAATTTGATGAGAGCGTGCGTTCGTGCGTGCAAGCAATGGGCCATTGGCAGCATGCACTCGATCGCATTAGTGGAGTTACGGTCCCCTACAGCCTTCAGCTACGCTTGCTTGGTCGCTCGCTCGCTTGCGTTAATTTTCATTACATTCCTTTTGCGAGAAAGCACATGCATAGACGTAATGTCTGACGTGATCCAACAGAAAAGTGCATTAGAAATGAAATGAAAAGAGTAATAAGCTCTGCTTCTCACCATGTGCATATCATCTTCTAACCTTTTTAATTTGACTCTAAAAGTTACCTTATCACTCCTGTAGCTCATACTTCATACTTGATACTTGATACTCTCAGTTGACCAAACCACCTTAGATGCTTTATCTTCCCCACCCTTATGATGACTTTGATTCTTCAAACTAAGAAGCAGCAGCTGTCTCTATTCTATTTCTATCTATAGGATGGTTTGAAGTATCGGCCGTATTGGATCGGTATTGACTGGATTGATTCCCGATCCCTGATTAATCCGGATCTATTATTCAAATCGGTCTAAGGGTAAAATAGTAAAACATTAGTACCTTTTAAAAAAGTAGGGATAAAATTGATCAATACCCACCAATCCAATCCGATCTAAATTTGTATCGAATTGGTATTGATAGATACCGATACCGATACCATCCCCTAAATCTCTGATCTACAAAGAGCATTCTCTTTTTATGTGGATGAGCTAGAGAATTAAGCACAAGTAGCATCAGCATCTCTCTCTCCCTTAAATGCGTTGTGTGGGGGTACAGTGTCTTGTGAATCTAATGCATACTGGTTGCAGCCTCTGCTTGTAAAGTAGGCGCCAGGTTTGTGATATAGGGATCAACTCTTGTCACATGCATTTCCCACTCCCCATTTCCTATCATCCCCTCCCCTCCCCTCCCCTCTTGTGTGTGTGAGTAAAGTCTCTTTGGGGAATTCATATAGGATGTAAATAACAAAAAAAAAAAAAGGGC
>NC_056563.1:22202153-22204071 GCF_013358625.1 Macadamia integrifolia | reverse complement strand
GGGGGGGTGAGGTACAGTGTCTTGTCCTGTTATTTTTGTTATTGGGGCTTTGACGAGCTAGTAGATCCATGGTGGGGGTGTGATTGTTTTAGGGTTATATGGGTATTTCATAAAGTTACATTTATAAGGTTCTATTATACATTTGTAATAAGGGATCTTTCTCTATAATCAATCTAAGAAAGGTGTGAGGACAAATAGTCATAATCATATTCTCCATTGATAGTGAAATTGATCTCATTTTATCATGGACGTAAGAAATCTTGTAAAACCACGTAAATATGCATGTTTACATTATAAGACTGATTATTTACGATTTCCATTCTTTTATGCATCCTTTTATGCTCTTGATTTTCTACAAACTTTTTCTTAATTTCTTGGTCATAGTAGTTGTAACTATGATCAAGATCGAGACATGAAAGACTTAATGGTTGATATGATTGTGAGAAGCTTGAACGAAAGGGAAAGAAAAGAAATGTATAGGCATTAGAGATAGGGGGCGGCAATTAAAATGGTAGCGAGATTGACCGCAATTGTAGGAATCGATTTGACTCACTATGAGTGTAACTATCTTATCTCTCTCTCTTTGAAACTATTATAACAGAGTTCCTGTAAAGTGATTGATTTATATAGCATAGCATGGTTACAAGTTGTTACTGATAGAGCCTTTTTTGCCTAAAAATTGATAGAGTCGTCCAATACTAGGGCTGAGTCTCGAGAAAGACATCTCTCTCTCTCTCTCTCTCTCTCTCTCTCTCTCTCTCTCTCTCATTTTAGAACCCCTCGTGTTGCTGTGCTTATGTTACCTAAGCATGACCCTTGTTCAAACACATATCAGGAGAATTTATTTAAAAAATAAATAAATAAATAATTAGTGAGTCCCGCACCCTCTCCTTTCCACTCTCCTACTCCTAGGAAATTAACCAATCCAATCTTTGAACAAGTTGGATTCCTCTCTGCACTACATATATTACATGATCCCAAATCCAACAAAAATATAATTTCAATATGAAACTTCTCATTTATATAATTCATGTAGTGGATGCATGAAGATTAAACAAATTAAGGCTCTTTTCATGTTTCTTAGCCTATGAGGTTCTTGTTTCCTGACTGTTAATGATGAGTACTTCTTTCCACACAGGCCCATATGTTTCTTATTTGGTCGGGGTGACTTTAGAGAGTTGGGTCCATTATTCTTCCCTATAGGCAATGGTAATGGCTAATTGGGTCCTTGTGAGAAATTCAAAATCATTGAATAAATGGAATGAAGGTTTCATTCTATAGGCTCTTGTTCCCTCCATTGGTAGGGGCTTGACAATTTGACTTTCAATAAAAATTGGATGTTAAATTATTATTTAAAATAATTTTAATAAAATGACTACTAAAATTATGTAGTGATAGAAATTTTTCCGTCACTTTGACCTAAGATTATCATTATTTTCCTTCCTATATGGTTAAAGGTGTGAAACACCTTTCATTGTTCCCCAACATCCATTCGAGCATAATGATGACCATTGATGAAGAAATAGTATAAGAAAATCTTGGTCTAATATAGCAGGTAACCTCATAAGTAAGAAAACAGTGGGGTTTGGTCGATTATTCCACAACAAATTGCAGGTTTGGTGAGGTCATCATTCCATGGAAACTCTTGTTACCACCGTATGACCATGGAAACACTATCTCCATGATATGGTGGTTTTTATAATCTCAATCAACCATGACTTTCTTTTCTTTTGAAATGAAATAAACCCAAACATTCCACCCCCAAAAAAATTGTAACTACCAATTGAGATTTAAGAAAAGACAAACAAATGGAGGCTAACAATGATTGATTTTTTTAGTGGAATAGATATTGAAGTTTTCTCCTTCTATAATCAGCTACCAAACCATTTTGTGAAATATTGTAATTTTAGACAAAAAT
>NC_056563.1:22199910-22202133 GCF_013358625.1 Macadamia integrifolia | reverse complement strand
ATGTAGCCGACTCCATTTAGTTGGGATAAGGCTAAGATATATTGTTGTTGTTGTTGTAGAATTTTGTATATTTTGTATATTTAGAACTTTTAACCTTCTTTTCATTGTCTCTTTTTTACTTTTCAATTCTCTTTAAATTAGAGGTAAAAGTATTTTTCATAATAATTTGAAAGATATCATTATCAAAAATTGTCACTATGTCTTGCATATTTTTCAAGTACCAATGTGAAATGATCGGATTTACTTTCATTGAAAGAAAAAAAAAATGTTTGATATTAAAACGAAAAATAAAGTTACAAATTATTTGACACTTGTTAATAAGAAAATCCGATATCATCATTAAAAAAAAATCCCATATTTAAATGTTAACTGTTTGACAAGTGGTTGCAGTTAATGGTTTAGGTGTTCTATTCTAACTTGAAGGGGCAAGGCTCCAGTCTAATAATAACGTTAATAAACATTTTTTTGTTTTTTTGTTAAGGGCTAAAATTTCCACAGCCAAAATGACATCTACAATTAAGGAAGGCATAAGAATAATCATAATCATCATCATGTTAAGTTGATCTCTTTTATATATATATATATATATATATATATTGATGATTGATGAATGAAGCCTTTTTTTTTTTAAGGTAGGGCACTAAGGAGAGCTGAAATCATGACATCTTAATTGTGAAGTGTTGGTCCTTACCAACTCATCTACCCCCGTGCTCTGTGCTACGAAGCACTTGGATTGCTACAATATTGAGTTCGTTATTATCCAATTCACCATCGACAACACGAAGTAGGCCCACACAACTTAATGAGGCCATGGCTCAAAAGGGGGAAGGAATGGGCAAAGCTTGGTAATATCCTCCTATGTCAAGGAACTAAAAGGATTAATGGATATTCTCTGCTTTGTTTGATGTCACTTGTTATTCTGGTTCTCTTGTTTCTTTACAATTTCAGGATGGGAAAAGTAACAACCTAAAAGAAGAAGAAAAAATGGCACAAGTACATAGCCTTTACCTTGAGAGTTAGTGATCAGTTATTATCACTTAATAATTTGTTATTTCAAAAGCTTTCCAGTGCATCATCCCTATGAAATAGTACTTAAGGTCTGAAACTGATTTTGGAAAGAGAATCAGATTGATGCATAGGTAGGGGATCATGCATGATTTACGGGGGTGAAGGTAGCTAAAGGTCCCCCATGATAGCATTGGATTACTGAGCATGGCTCAAAAGTAGCTAAAAAGTCACACTAATTAATGTATAATCTATATACTTAGTGGGAGAACATCAATTAATCTGGAACCAGGCATCTTCCAGGTGTCTTAGGTATCACATTGCACATCAGCTAAAGGGGAATTAAGGTTCATGCATTAGGTCTAAGAGGTTCTACTTAGGGTTTATGGCTAGAGATATCACCCTAGACTTTTTACTAGTATTTAGGATAGCATAAGCATAACCATTCTAAAGTTGATGGAATTAAAAGAGGAGATAAGATCAATAGATGACCTCCATGTAAGAAGCAATCTAAATATTTTAGAAGATGATTTGCTTTTGTAACCTGCAAACTTTCACTACTTTTGCATAAAGAGCTTATGATTTTGGTCAATAGAAAGAAACACAGAGCTATAGGCATATGAAGGTGATCACAATTTATAAGTACTCAACACATAATAGATTTTGGATGGAATATTACATTCCCTACCATTGTTTAAGGTTATATTCGATAGATTTTTTCCATAGAATCGTTATGATGGATTGATCAACACAACAATAATAATAAGAAATTCTGATAGGAATCATACCTAGATCCATGTCACTTGTCAGAGAACTCCTCAAATGCTTTTTTTTTTTGCTAACGATAGGTATCTAAGCCTTCTGCATGATTAGTCCCGCGGGCTCATACTGATCCTACAAAGAACTCTCAAATGCTCTTCTCTCCTTATTGGTATGGTCTGTTCCCTTTTTTCTATTAGTGTTAGAGCAAACACCAAGAAATACAAAAATAAACAGGCAATAGATCCGCACAACACAGATTTAACGAGATTCACACACCAATGTGGTGTGTTACATCCTCGGGCGAAGAAGAAGATGTTTCACTATGCAAAAAATATATTACACCGAAATAGTGGAGAGAAAACTCGCCCTGAAAAAACGGAATCTTCTGTTTGGTGCACTTATGGTCCGTTTCTGTTTTTTTGAAACAAAAAGTGAAAAAAAAAAAAAAAAAAAAAA
>NC_056563.1:22156387-22199825 GCF_013358625.1 Macadamia integrifolia | reverse complement strand
AAAAAAAAAAAAAATTCCCGATAAAAATCTGAAATTTTGAAACACCATTTTTTCGTTTAAAAACTGCATTTTGACACAGAAACTGAAATTTTCATTTTTGACACGAAATGACTTTTCTGGAACAGAAACGATACCAAACTGGCTCTAAGAAGTTTATTTCCCCTCTCCTCCTTTTTCTCCTCCTTTTCTAGGTTTGTTTCTTGCATGCACATGTTTTAGTTTTTGCGCTTCTGATGTTGTATTTTCTTTGTAACCCTATTACTATGTGCAAACATGAAGGTCCTTTTTCTTCTTTATCCTTTTTTTTTTGTTATAGGTTTTAGTTTGATTATTATGTTGTCTATTTGAGGGTGAAACATGAAGGGTAGAGACAAGTTTTTATGTTGTTTCTGTCAAATATGTTTTTATGATTTTACAAGGTTGAAGATAAGATCAGAGCCATTCTGAATGGGTTATCTACTGATTTGGATTTGCTAAGAATTTTTTTCCCCTCCCCCTTTCTGGAATTTATATAAATATATATATATATATATATATTTTTTTTGGGGGGGCGCTTCTGATGTTGTATCTTCTTTGTATTCCTATTAGAATGTACGGATATGGTGTTCCTTTTTCTTCTTTATCCTTTTTTAATAGGAGCAATTATATGGTTTAAGAAAGAGGAATCGGTCTCAAAGATGTAACGTCGCAACAACGTAGAAAAATTTGATTTCCAAGGTGAAGTTTCTTGCTGCATGGATATTATAATTTTTGAGAGAGTTATCTCCAATACTTCTAATGTATGAAAAAATTACTAAACCGTTTATTACACGTGAGTAACAATCGTTTTTTATGCCTTAGTATTGTTTATTTCTCTCTTGTATGCCGCTGATTTTATTTGAATTTGTTTACTCTACATTAGGCATTGGATAAGATTAGGTTCCCTTTATGCACAAATAAAGAGATTTTCGGTGAAGGTGATAACACAAAGCTTAAGATCTTGGTTAGTGAATGGTTCCAATGAAACAATGAAAGTACTATGAACTTGATGATTTTTGGATGTTCCTGGTGTTTTGATTACTTTTGACTAATTCCAAGCCTTACTTTCCAAATCAAATCATAAGACATGCAGGCAGGAATAAAGGACTCTGCAACCACCAATTCCTCTCTTGACCCTCCTATAGCTGAAACTAAAGTGAATATCTATGGGTTCACGGTGCCCAAGGATGCCCAAGTGATAGTGAATGCATGGATTATTGAGCGAGATACTACCATATTCCTAAAGGAAGTTGTGTTTATGATGCCTGAAGGAAGTTATTATGGTTTTGAGAAGATTGGTGATATCTGTGAAGGTTTTTGTTGCCAATACTGTTCCCCTTATTTTTCTAATAAAATTTGTATTTGTGTTTTGGAATTATGATGCTTCTCTTTTCCTTGATTTTTTTTTTTTTTTTTTGAAATTCTTTAAACATTATATTTTTTTTGTTCCACTTTTCCTCAATTGGTGCCTTCCTCTTTTATTTTCATTACATGAGTGCACATAATTATGGTTATGAGAAGACAGATGATATATGTAAAGTTGTTCTGGAATTGACATACACCCAACATTTATGTTTATGAGGTCAAATAGAAATCGAAATGGGGTGTGGCAAAGCGGTAAGGCATCAGGTTTTGTTCCAACTACTCTGAAGTTCGAATCCTCCCATTCCAGAGCAAACCAATTCGATCAAAATATGGATTCTTTTCTTTTAACAATCTTTTCTTTAAGAACGAGTGTAATGTTGGATGCAATATGATCCATCTTTATGATTGCTAAAGTATCAATTCATAAATTGTATATCTATAAAGCTTTCCTTTGAATCTAGAAAAAGATTCTCTCCACAGCCTTGGAGATATCTTTTCAATGTCTCTGAAACTGGTAATTTGGGTAGAACGAAGACTAATCACTTATGGCTTTTGCTTGTATTTTGTTATTAAATTTATGTTAATGAAGTAGAAGCAACTTGGAAGGTAATGCAACTTGCTTTGTGCTGATGAGGTTCCATTAATTGATCTCTCCTTTTGTCAGTTCATCGAAGAAAGAGAAATATAGGGTGAAAGGTTTATTTTGTGAGTATATTTGTTCATGTCTGTTGATTTCTTTTAAAGATTCCTTAGCTGGTGTGTCATATTAAGAAACTCATTTATCCATTATAATGATCATATTAGGTGAATATCTTTACACTTTTGTGAACATTAAGTGTAGTATATCCATGGAAAACAACACAAATCCAATATTTATATAATCCTTTCTAAAACATGTAAACATTAGGCCTTTTGGGTTCCTACAGTATATATCAAACTACTAAAGGGTTGATATTTAGTCTACTACATACTCTCCAATTTCATGTAGCATTTCTTGCGTTCCTTGAATTCTTTAGTCCTTGAGAAGTATTTGCATTACAACTCTCTCTCTCTCTCTCTCTCTCTCTCTCTCTCTATGCCACATGTGCAGCTTTGCTAGAATTGATGGGTGGTTGATGTGCCATTTAGATTCGTCTCCCACGTTAATAGTAATTAAATCACTTTGAGAGAGGGAGAAGCTTTTTTAAAAACCAATTAAATGTTCTAAAAAGGTTTTTTCCTAAAGTTTCTACAATAAGTTTTCACTTTCTACATTTTTCTCTCTCTCCCCTCTGCCCTAGAATAGCATTTAACCATTGATTGTCTAAGAAAATCCGTATTTGTCTATCATTAATTGAAATTTAAAAATTAATATTCAATAATCATCTTAAATTACTAATTGTTTCAATGGATATAATATATAATTAAAATACATTTAATTTAACGCAGACATTTTGTTCTCTCTCACACGGCCACACGTGCATTTGCACATGTATTTTCTTACTAGTATATATATATATAAACTATATAATAAGTAAAGAAAGAGAAATGCTTTAGACCTTTTAAGTAGCATCTCACACAAGCATCAAATTTATAAGACCCCAAAATTTGTGTGCCTTTAGGGGTTGGAGGTTTCAATAATATGATCAATATGTATATTTTATTGCTTATACTGTGGATGGAAGATCATAAGCTACCCTACTAAACCGACCCTAATACCCTAAACCATCCCTAAGAACCTTTGCATTGTTAATCTACTCACTTTAGAGATAACTGCATTATTAGGCACCTCTCAACTGTTATGAAGCACTTTAGATAATCTACAGGATTTGGTTTTGGAGAGAATGAAACAGTTGGAGAGCTTTGTATGTAAAGAAAATAAATAACAGGGAAAAAAGAATTTGGAAAATGAATGGTCCATACTGATCCACACCATCTATCTTACTAAGCTTCAAATGGGAAGTCAAAGGAGATGGATTTAATATGGTAATAATCATTTGCAGGAGCCCTCCAGCTCCCTGGTCCCTCCCCATACTATCTAAAGATCAAACAGAGAAAAGTGAAGATACCCTCTTCCATTTCTTTGAAGGGCATGCTTGGCGACCAAAGTTAATGTTAAATAGATGCCTTCTTTAAATGCATATGCGCCCATGACCATGAAGATGATTGATTATAGTGTTTCCTTTCTCCTTTGTTTGCTGTTTTTGGGTTCAGAAATGGTTAAAGAAAGGAAATATATATGTGTGTGTTCTTTAAATGCATATGCACCCACGAACATGATTGATTATAATGTTTTCTTTCTCCTTTGTTTGATAATTTTGGGTTCAGAAATGGTTAAAGAAGGGAAAGCTGGAAGCATGGGGCAGGACGGAGGCAAATGAACAGCAGTTTAAACAGCTGCAGACATTATCTTATGTACTGGTTCCATGCATGCTTGAGCTGGTTTTCTTGGACTGGGCTGGGTAATTATAAACCAGGTTGAACTTAATATCTGCGAACCCAGCTTGAACCATGACCAAGTCAATTAATAAAAAACCTAACTGATGTAATCATGAACTCATGATCATACATTTAATACCCACTTCATTTTCTCCCGTGTACTCTTTCCAAGATGTTTCCAATGGCTATATTTCAAAGGCTTTTTAACCAAATGGCTAGTTCCACCCTTCCTCTATTTATATTTATAGTATTAAGTGTAGAGGAAAGAAGAATTTGGTTCCAATATAACCTCTTGCGGTAAATGAGTCCCACTTTTAGGTGAGTGAATCTCCAATGAGTTTGAAGTTCTCTTGTGGTTGAATGAGTCCCAAAAGCGGTCCTTTTGACCCTTGAGTTAAGTGGTCTTCTATCATCCTTATTATCTTGTAATTGATTTCTTAATTTTTAGCAATAGGACTCTTATATAGTTTCTATATATTTTGTAGTTCCATCACAAACCTTAATCCATCCTCCTAAAACTGTATCCTCTTCCCTCAGAAGGGATTTTATTAATTGGTGAGGGAAAAGAGGAGCCAAAGCCAATTAAGTGCCACGAGATTCCAACCAATGGGCTAAAAAGAAAAAAGAAGAAGCTGAAACTGCCTGGTATACCTTCCCTTACAATAGTGCCAACAATTCACACAAAGTGTTTTGGACAGTTTACAGACACAAAGTACCAAATCATAGAAGGATCCACCTAGACAAGGGTTTTCATGGTTTCTTGATTCCATCCTTCCCCATTGCATTGTAGCCTCATCTATCTATTTTTTTTAAATCCCAAAAAAGGAAAAAACATAACTGAAGTGCAATACAAAAATTTTGGAAGAAAAACCTTCAAATTTTAAGTTTTGAATGCTGTTGTCCAAAAAGAAAAAGATTTTAGATCAATGATACAGTTTCAATTCCATGGAGAAGAACAACACCATCAATATAGTTGGATTACATTTCTCAGACAGCCATGCAGAAATATTCTGTCATGTTTCTTTTAAGTGCCTCAGACTCTGAGAGTACTGCAGCCAGTTAGTTCACCCAGTGATCAATACCCAGAGCTTGAAAACCCTCTCTCTCTCTCTCTCTGTGCTAGAATTCCAGTTTTTCTCAACTTTGAAAGTAAGATGTATCCAGTAAAATGCTCCATAGAAGATCCGCTTGAGTGAAGTACCCACCTTTAAACCTGGGTTAAATTTTACAACCCATCATGATAAAAGAATACAATTGGTATGGATCAAGAATGTATGGTGTCTTGTCTGATTATCACAGGTTTGAGATCCAAGACGGTAGAAAAAAGAAACCATAGCATCAACTAAAGGGAGCTGGTGAGTGTCTTTCCTCAAAGCTACTTGTACAAGCTACATTGGAAAAGAGGCAAACAAAAATCTTTTTCTTGCGCAAGTCACCGTGCCAACAACCTTGTAAATATCCATAGCAATATAATGTTCACATTGACAAGGGTAGTAACAACCTTCTCTCCCTTTTCCTTGCCAATCTCCTCTGTCTAGAAACATGCAGGAAAGTGGGAAGAAGGATACTGAAGCATATAACAACTACCAAGAATCGGAAGTGTTTGAAGTACAGTGTCACATAAGAGGTCACTACAAGCACACTAAACAGTAGAGCCCATAGGAGAGCTACAATGACATCAGCCCTGCATAAAATCAACAAAAATTTCACATTTCTGTATTATCATAAACCCCAGTTTGATGTCTATAATGCCATGTAGAATTACAATCCGTGCAGACTAATGCAAAATTTGCCTTATGATTACAACTAGAAGAGAGCGAGCAGAGGGGGGGAAAATGAGGGGGAAAGAGAACATGGGAAAATGGAGAAATTTCCAGAATATATAAACATAAGAGCAACAACTCCCCTTTCCTATTTATCCAGGTGCACACAATTTCAGATTCTTCTATTTGCGATTAGAACTGCTACTTCAGGTCTTCAAAAGTTGTTGTTTCCATAAATATCAGAATTTCATTATAGAGCAAAATATAAGGGATGTAAAAAATAAAAAGGGGGTGGGGGGAAAACGGAGCATGTAAGAACAGGATAGAGTTTCCACTACAAAACAAAATTTTTGGTTCAATTTGCTGACTCGTTCCCCTCCTTGGGAACATGACAGAAGGAATTGTCCAACATAAGACAACAATCAGGAGGATCAAGCAACAATCAGATATTGACTATCCAATCTTCTCTTGCTTTATCGAAAACCAAGATAGCCACCAGCCTTGCCATACTAAGAAATTCCATATTCAACAAGATCAGAACCAAAGAAAGAATGATGAACCGTCCTTGACATCAGAAAATTTATTCGGTGCACCAGGAAGTCTACACATTCTTAAATTCAGATTGTCAAATCAGTTCCCTCCAAAACGCCAGTGCACAACTCCAATGAGGATCTTTCTCCCATCTTTCAATAGAAGCCTAACGTCCAATGATAGAAAGAGGAGAATAGGAATGGGAATGCAATCTTGTCATCCTGATAGACAGAGCTAGCTTCCGATCATTTCAACTATGTTAACAATGTGTCTTCCATTGTTTTTTTTCCTTTAAAAAAAAAAAGAGTTAACGGTGTGAACTAGTCATGGATCACTAAGAGATCACTGGGTTCCATGTCCTCTCCTAATAAAATCCCATCTCAGGCATCCAATCCTATAAACATTTGGACTTATAATCTTCTCCAGGATCCCACAAAATAACGATCTTCCTAATGGTACAACAGACCGACACAAAGTCCACAACCAGTGAAACAAAATCAACACATTAGATACAAGAGGGTGCCAGGGAGGCAGAAGAAATGCACACCTCATGACAATCAATAGATCTTCTTGAAAATTAATATAAATCAAGGGGAAGAAGCCTCAAAACTTTGATTTTCCTACGGCAGAAGCAACCTTAATAGAGAAATATTCCCGCTAACGAATAGGTAACTCTGGTGAATTCCAGCCTAAGATTCCATCAAATGAAGATCGTGCAGGAGGCAAAACAAATGTTCAACTCATGAAAACCATGGTTCAAGGTTTCGATAGATACCTCTGTGAAATTTCCCACATTTCCACGGTATCCTAGGATTCCAATACCAAATACCATGTGACTTTTAAAAGTCACTGGTTTCGACCAGTATCGACCAAAATTCCCGCATTTCAACCGAAATGTGGGAATTTCGAACGGACCAATGGGATCGACCCTTTGGGTGGAACCAGCCTTTATAAAACCTTCTTGAATGGGAAACCAAGCCTTCTTATTTTGAAATTTCGACCCTCTCCCCCTATTTCTTCTCTGTAAAGTGGGAAACTAGGGAAAACACTCAAGATTCTTCCCTTGTGCCATCAAATCTTCATTCTAAGCTTGGATCTTACACATTCATAGCATATCTACCTAAAGAAGGGAGCTTGGACCAAAAAGGTAAATCCCATCTTCACCAAAAATCATTTTTTTATAGAATATACTTGGAAATATAGTAGAATGACATAAATTTTTTATAGGTTAGTTAGAATGACCCGATCTACGCATTCACAGTGTCCTTTTTTTCTGTTTTTAAAAACACATTTGCCTACAACACATATTTACCTGAAGTACGTTGAGTTGACTGTTGAGACTTGAGACTTAAGAGATACGTCAAAATTATGTAATATTATTATTTATTTTAGATCATTTACTTTAAGTTTTATTTGTTTTAAACTTTTAATCGTGTATTTCACATTTTTAGTTAATAAATTATATATGTACTTATGTAGTATAGTTTCAATCAACGACTCAACATACATTAACAAACTTCAGTCAACACCACAAGTATGACTTTAAATGTTTTTTTTATGAAACTAATTATGAGAATGTGTTAGAGATGTTTAAAATAGGACGTACACAAAAAATCAGGCAAAAAAAAAAACACATTTTTGGGGTCGAAACCAAAGTTTCCACCAAACCATAAAATTTCCCTGGTTTCCTTAAAAATTTTCACATTTCGACCGAAATTTCAGTCTCCCCAAGTGTCGAAACCCGATATTTTGAACCAAACTATGTAGGAGAAGGTGCTTGAAAATCACCCATCATTGGAGGGGAAGACGCTTGACAACAACTAGATTGTGCAAAGCATAATCAACCCTTACTAAAGCAATATTCCTGTCAACGAAAAGAATTCAGCCTAAATGTCCGCCTAATAAAGAGTAGGTGAGGG
Source organism: Macadamia integrifolia (assembly GCF_013358625.1). Classification (NCBI taxonomy): domain Eukaryota; kingdom Viridiplantae; phylum Streptophyta; class Magnoliopsida; order Proteales; family Proteaceae; genus Macadamia; species Macadamia integrifolia. Next base: position 22,191,811 of record NC_056563.1, on the reverse strand, counting down.
AGTTTCCTAGACCATCTAAACTTTAAACAAAAATATAAAACCTTGATAAAGAGATTGATCCCAAAATGATAATGTAGTGTTACCTCATAAATTCTAGCAGATAACAGATCTAAAAGAAGATGTACATGATTACCCAAAGATGATGACACAATTTCCATGAACAATTTTTCTTGAGAAAATGGGACCACCAACAGTATAATCCTCTCAAAATATGCTCTCATTATCAAAATGTAAGAAATAGTTTACAAGACTTCCACCCTAATCCCCTCAAAATGCCTAAATTGTATTCCCAGGTAACCTACTCTAACACATTTTTACAATGGAATAAGGAAGGGGTGAGGAAGTAGTGGCTTCTCCAAAGCACCTTAAGAACTCCCAATTCATTCAAATTGCCTTGGCATCCCTGGTGTCATTGTAGCACCGTGGCTTAAGGACTCTCACTCGTGAAGAGTCTCCTAATTGTAGTCGGCCCAGCCATCTTTAGGACAATGAACTCAGCCACAGGATTTTGGATATGGGCCTTGAGCACCTCAACGGGTGCTCTTCGTGTCGCTGCCCAACCCACAAAGAAACAGCTACACAACCACCTCTGACAAATACCGAATTTCTGTCTACAAAGCAAATACTCGACAAAGCCTCAAATTATGCAAGCATTTTCCCTTTCTTTATGTGTCAAACTCAAAGAACAGCAAAGAAGTTAAGATACATGATTCAGGAGATAACAAATATCTGTACACTAGTACCTTTTAACACATAATGTAAGGGAGGTGAATGGGGGTCAATGCACTAAACCATTCATCTTCAATTTCCACAACCTTCTTCTTTCCTCCTTCCTGATATTTTGCTCTGGGAAGGTAGTACTAGCAGAGATGAGAATTCTGCAATTTGAATAGCTCAACCAAGCTAAATTGGCCAAGTTATGGCCTTTTTAAGTGGGGCCAACAGAAACACTTAAAATGGAATCTCAGGGGCCGCTTTTGTGCACCTGCGCAGGACCAAATCTCGGAGCATATGTGGGCTGTCAGATCGGCATCACTTTTTGTGTGTCAAATCAAGACCGTTGGATTCTGTCAGCTGTCAGCGCACGATGTGAACATTATGAATTGCTATCTTCGTTTCAAAACCTAAGGAGGCAACCCTGGGTTCTTAAACCCTAAATTTGGTTGCTATCATGCTATGGGCCCACCAAAATAATAGAAAACTCAATTACAATGAAAAGTGGCAATTTCGAAAATATTCATAGAAGTTCATGCTCCTATTGGAAGATCAGGAGATTTGATCGAGATCAACCAAACTAAGTGGGGACTCTTGGGTTGCCCAGAACAGAGCAGGGGTTGGGTTTAACAAAGATGGTTGCAACAGTAATATATGGGTAATAATAAAGAAACGAGAGGAAAAGAGTGAATCAGACCTGAGAGAGAAAGGAAAAAGAGGAACACCACCAGTAAACACCCACAGCAGCCACAAAATTTCAATTCAACATCCAAATATAAAGACTCAGAACAATCCCAATTGTACTCTATTTTGGAAGTAGAGTTTGAATCAAACTCAACTCCATAACTCAATCCAAAGAGTGCTAAATGAAACTAATAATAATAATAATAATGATAACAATAATTAGAAAGTGTCAAATATAACCCCCAAACAAGTATACAAACCCTTATAAACCACTATTGAGGTCGGTCCAGACTCTAAACTTACAACTGCATCACCTATAGAAAAGAACCCCAATATACGACAGAACCTTCTATATACTATAATAAGTTGGACACTGGAGATATTCCATCCTACTTCCAAATAACTTTTCAGGAACTTCCTGAACTAGCAGCTTTTCCTTTTCTCCCGTTCAGGTCTGCTAATGTTGACAAGATCCATGATGCAAATCAAGTGGTGACCTGCTCCAGCATAAGAAACACACATTCAATGAGGAAAGGTTTTGACCCTGGTATTCCTCCCAACAGGGGGACTCTTGACAATGCTAGTCCATGGAATGGATGAAAAAGTTTGGGCCCCCAGTAATGAACAACCAGAGACACTTTTTGAGTTCGTTGACATTGATTCTAGTGCTGGCAAACAGCTGATTCATTTTGCAAGTCAATTATCTCTCACTTACCCACTCCCTCACAGCCTCTCTATGCCATGTGTGGTGAGATAAAAGTATAAAACCATTCCCCTTAATTGGTCACCACAACCAACTCTCTTAAGGCTTCATTCAAAGCTTGTTAGGGTTTGAGAGCAATTTGATTGGGATCTTTAGTTTTATCCGTCCAAACCCTGGAGCAAATCTAGGTTCCATCCAATATCAGTTCTGCAAACAATAACAACAACAGCAACAACAAACTCAGCCTTATCCCAACTTAATGGGGTCGGCTACATAAATCTTTGCCCTCCAATAGGATCTATCCGAGGTCATACTTGGGACAAGACCTAGGCTATGCATGTCATCCCTCACAACTTTTCCCATGGTCATTTTAGGCATGCCCGTAGCTCTTTTAGCTCCTTCAATCGAAATCAGATCTCTTACTTATTGGGGCGTCCCCAAGCCTCCGTTGAACATGACCATACCACCTCAAATGACTTTCTCGGAGCTTGTCATTGATCAGGGCAACTCCCAAATCAGCTCTAATACGCTCATTCCTTACTTTATCCTTCTAGTTTTGCCACACATCCATCTTAACATTCTCATCTCTGCTACACATAACTTCTTAATATGGCATTTCTTAACTACTCAACATTCTACCCCATACATCATAGTCAGTCGAAAAACAGTTCCATAGAACTTTCCTTTAAGCATGGAAGGACTACATCGGTCACACAGTACTCCAGTCAAACCTCTCCACGTCATCCATTCCACTTTAGTTCTCTATGAAACATCATCCTCCATGTGGCCTTCTTTATTTATGGTTGACCTTAGATATCTAAAATAATCACTTTGCAGTATCTCTCTTTCCCCAATTTTCACCATGTCATTATCCATTATAGTGTGACTGTGTGACTAAAATTGCACATCATATACTCCACCTTTGTTCTACTAATCTTAAAGCCTCTTGTTTCCAAGGTTGATCCCCATAGGTCTAACTTAACGTTAATCCCTGTAATGCGGGGCCGGTGGGCCCCAAGAATTCAGTCCCAAGGTGGATGTGGACCCACTTAAATAAAAGCACAACTATCACAATCAATGGCAATATTGTAATATATCCAGAATTCTCAAGGAGCTATTAGCAAATAAAGAAGCAATGGGATATAAAAGGGATTATTATTTACTGGCTAGAGACAAAGTAGGAATAGCATTAAACTCGATGGCAGGGTGTAAATAAGAGGATAAAGTAGGGGGCAACAATATAGAGATAAAACAAAAGGACATTTACACAAAAGACAAAACCCTAAAGACTTCTTCAATTCTCACTTTAGAAGAAGAGAGTAGCGTATGAAAGGGGAGGGGTATTCTTGAAATAGAAGGGAAAGGACAGCACATAATTAGAATAGAAGGGTGGGGGTAAATCTGGGAAAACAACTAAAAGAGAACCTAAAAACAAGAACTGTGAGGTTCACTTCAACCTAGCGTCAAGCAAAAACGCAAAGAACACATTTAGGTTTCAGGCACAGTTTCTTCTCACCATTGATATGTTCCTCTTGAAGTTCCAGGCGATGGAAGGTGTTCTAAAACCCTATCGTACGCACGCTGTAATGGTTCCAGTGTTCAGCACCTAAGGGAGATACAGTCCACTGAAATCAGATCTGGGCAGTTGTTTCAGGTAGCATGAATTGCAGGGTTTTGTTGGATCTAGGTAAGAAACTCTTGAGGGTTTGGTCGCCTAGGGAATGGCTGCCTTCGATTCAAAGCTCAGAACCAGTCAGCAACGATCAAGGGTTCAAGAAGCTTTCCCCTCGAGACTGATATCAATGTCCAAAAACGGAGGATGGGAAGAAATAAACCAGAGAAGAAGAAAGGGGAAAAGAAGAGTCGCAGGGTAGAAGAAGAAGGGGGGATTGTCTCGCTGGACAAGGAGGAGATAAGAGAAAGAGAAGATCGCAGGGGAGGAAGAGGCAGCCACGCAGGCCTTTGGCAAATTAATTCATTCTTCAATTCATCAACTAAAACTACTGTGGGCCATGGCCTTACATAAGTAGGAGAAGAGTTACTAAAAAAAAAAAGAGAAGTGCCAACTAGGAGATTAATCTAACATCAAAGAAACTTCTTAATTTAAAATCTAATAAAATAGAAACACAATAAAATTAAAATTGGAAAGTTCTACTTACCTAATAGCTAGCCCAAAACAACCTAAAATAAAAGATAACAAATTTTCTCAAATAAAATAAAATCCTAGAATATTCTAATGATCTTGAACCCAAATCAGTAACTTGGAACCTGGATTTGGGTCTTGGTCCGGGTTCTAGAGCGGGTTTGGGTCGATCCATCGGAGCGCTGCTACATTAACCTGCTTTTGTCTCATACTCTCATCCACCAAAACAATATCATCAACGAAAAGCATACACCATAAGACCTCATCTTAAATGCTCTTGGTTAGGTCATCCATGATAAGCAAAAATAGATAAGAGCTTAAGGTTGATCCTTAATGTAACCTAACCGTAATTGGGAATTCCTAGCCTTGACCTCACACTAGTCACCACGCTCTCTCATACATATCTTTAATTACATCCACATATTTACTCAACACCCCTCTCTTTACTAGAACATGCCAGATTCTAAGGACTCTATCATAGGCTTTTTTAGGTCAACAAAGACCATATAGAGATCTTTCTTGCTTCTCTATATCTTTCCATGAGCCTCCTCAATAAGTAAATAGCTTCAATCGTGGATCTACCTGGCATACACCCAAATTGGTTCACCAAGATATGAGTCTCTCTCCCCAGACGGGCTTTAATAACATTATCCCGTAGCTTCATATTATGACTCATTAGATTTATGACCAATATCTGTTCTACCAAACACTATTACTTCCACTAGCTATTATTATCCAATTCAAAGGACTAGGTTCAATTAGATGTGTGTAAGAATCACTTTCCAAGGCCCCTTACCATCTAGGTAAATCAGTCATATTTTATAGCTAAACGTATTTACAACTATTTGACTCCTTTCCAATCCCACTATATTCTTGAAGCTTTCAACTTTATTGAGTGTAGAAGAAAATACAGATTGAGATTTATATACCACAACTCAGCCTTATCCCAACTAAATGAGGTCGGCTACATGGATCCTTGCCCTCTAATCAACTCTATTCGAGGTCATACTTGATATAATAATGTAGACTAGGATAGGGGTCTAACCAAGTCTCAACTGCAGGAACTTTTAATCAAAGAACAACCAAGCATCTCCCAAATAAATCAAGCATAGTATGGTAGTGAAAAACTGAGATAACATAATATGACACTTGCAATCGATTTCAACAACTCAGAAATTCTGAAACAGAATAACAGCCAAGGGTTTAGGGGCTGAACTCATCAACTAACAAGCATAAACAGTGAAGTATATGATCAGCAACCAGTAACAACACACAGTACCGAGAGAATCAGAATTCTGGACAGGAAACAGAATTGGGCAGAATAGGAGACTTTCCAGATTTCACAATCGGCTCGTCTGATTATGCTCAGATTAGGATCGAACCTCCTTCTAGATGAGACTAACACTCAATCCAAAATTCAAGGCCATCAGATGGCTGCAACTCTCAGAACAGAGAAGGGCGACAGGATGGAAATCTGAAATTCTAAACCCAGAATTTGGAAAAAAAACCAACAGATCTCTCACCTGAATCAAAGAACCTTGTAGATAAACTTGAGAATAAGAAGAAAAAGAAAGCTTGAAAAGACCACTCGGGATTCACACCTCAAAGTGTCGAATGGATCAAACACCACTCCCTTCCACTGTGATCAAACACACAATAAACCCAGCAAATGCAAGGCAGCGACCAGCAAACAAGTTTTTTTTTTTTTTTCAATAATCAAATCATCTCCTTTTTTTTTTAGGAGCCTCCTCCTCTTTATTTATAATATTGATGGGGGAGGGAATTACAAAATAGAAAGTTCCTCAAAAAGGAAACCAAATATTCTCCTAATATAATAGTTACTAAAAACTGAAATTAGAAACTTATTGAAATTAGAAACTAGTTGAAAAAGGAAACTAACCATTAATGACTTGACTCATCTAATAACTTGAATCTTAAGAAATCAATATAACTTAAATTAAACCCAACTTAAAAGGAAACTAACTAGTAATCCCTTACTCAATCTTAGAGCCCCACTTTTAGACCCACAAAAGTGATCTATTACACTCAAAACACATGGGATCGAAGGCCCAACATGTATAGAACCCATCCCTAGGCTTATTCATAATAAAACAAGCTTTTTTTGGTGATAAATCTGCATCATATAAAGCCTAAACTACACATGTCTTTCCTCATCACTCCTCCTATGGCCATTTTTGGTCTGCCTGGTTCTTTTAATTCTTTCAATCTAAATCAAATCACTCCTCCGTACAAGAGCATCCAAAGGCCTACATCAAACATGGTCATGCTACCTCCAACGAGTTTCTCGTAGCTTATCATGTATCAGAACTACTCCCAAATCAGCTCTAATATGATCACTCCTTACTTTATCCTTCCTATTTTTACCACACATCCATCTCAACATCCTCATCTCCACTACACTAAGTTTATCTATATGATGCTTCTTAACTGCTCAACACTCTTTCGCACCATACATCATAGTTAGTCTTATGATTGTCTTATAAAATTTCTCTTTAAGTTTTAAAGGAATATGCCAATCAAATAACATTTTCAATGCACCTCTCCACCTCATCCATCCTATTTTAATATTTTGTGAAACATCATCCTTTATATAACCTTCTTTATTTATGATTGAACTTGAATACCTAAAATAATTGCTTTGCGGAATCTCTCTCCATCAATTTTCACCACCTCATATCAGTCCCAATGTAACTATAGTTACACACCATATACCCTGTCTTCGTTCTACTTATCTTTAAACATTTTGATTCCAAGGTTGATCCCCACATCTCTAACTTGGAGTTAATCCTTGCTTTTGTCTCATCTGCTAAAACAATATCATTAGCAAAAAAACATACACCAAGGAACCTCGTCTTGAATGTCTCTAGTTAAATCATCTACAATAAGCGCAAACACATAAGGGCTTAAAGTTCATCCTTGATGCAACCCAATTATAATTAAAATTTACTACCTTGACCCCCCACACTTCTTACACTAGTCACCACACCATCATATTCATACATATCTTTAATTATGTCCACATATTTACTTGAAACACTTCTCTTCTCTAATACTTGCCAGATTAACTCTCTAGGGACTCTGTCATAAGTCTAGGTCAATAAAGACCATATAGAGATCCTTCTTGCAATCTCTAAATCTTTTCATAAGTCTCCTAAGTAGTATAGCTTGTGTTGTGGATCATCCTGGCATAAAACCAAATTGGTTCTCCGTAATGATAGTTTCTTACCCCAGGTAGCTTTCAATAAACCTTTCCCACAGTTTCATAGTATGACTCATTAGTTTTATGCCTAAATAGTAATTGTAACTCTAAATATCACCTTTATTTTGTAAATCGAAACCATAATGGTTCTTGACCATTCATCTAGCATTTCCCTTGTGCTCATAATCTTATAAAACAACTAGGTTAGCAAATAAACCACATATTCCTAAGCTCTTCCACACTTCTATTAGGACCTCATCTGGGTCTTGTGCCTTCCCTACTTTCATCCTCCCTAAAGCTTATTTTAGCTCAAACATCCTAATTTTTCGTACATATCTACAACATGTGATGTCTAAATGGGTAATGCAGTCTTTCAGGACACTATTACACGAAATGTATTTATTTAATAGGTTGTAGAGATAATCTTTCCATTAATCCCTCTCCCAAAATAATAATAATAATAATTATAAATTTTGTGTAAACAAAACAGCCTTAGATGATCTAAATGTTTGCTACAACTTCACCTAAAAGCTCGAATTGTTTGGAATGGCAGCGTAAATGTATACATCAATACTCCCCCGCAAGTGCAGACTAGGATCCCATGGTCCTTACACTTGGAGCTCACGCAGCACCAAGAGAGAAGAAATGTCGAGAAATCTCCTCTGATGCACTTCCTAGGAGTCGAACACTTGAGCTCCCTGCTCTCATACCATGTTCAATACCATTTCACCTAAAAGCTCAAATTGTTAGGGAAGGGCAACATCAATGTATACATCAACACTAAATTACAACCCAAACATGAATAAAATCAACACCATACCCAGCCTTAGTCCATCTATAAGTTACAAACAAAACATAAACAATTTCATTGAAACATAAGACTGGAAATTTGTTGGCCTCACAAAATGGTTTTCTACTACCACAGATGCCTATTCTTTCATCACTAAACATGTGTAAAACATCTAATTTAAAATCAGATGAATAAGATTAAGAAAAAACAATATATCAACTTTTAACTAATTTGAGAGGACGATATTCGAATTTGGGAAAGTGACAAGTATAACCATGGTTTTAAATTTCACCAAAATTGAGTAACAGAGAAAAATTGAGATGTCAAATATTCCTGGTATATCGGTTGAAATTTCTGCCCAATTTGGATTTTGAAATTTTGATAAAAAATTGCACTCATAATTTAAAATTTAGGTTTCAGGAAAAATTTTCTGAAAAAATAATATTTTCTCTCTGAAAATAATCAAGATATCGAGCTCTTGACATATTTCAGATATCGAGCTCTTGACATATTTCAGCTATCGAGCTCTTGACATATTTCAACTGAAGTTTTCATCCTAGTTCCCAGACATAAGATTCCAAATTGCATTTCTTTTAAAACCAAACCTTAGAGTAGGACAGAAACATTTGAAGAAAATCCCAGAGATACAAACAATTTGTGAATATAGTAATGAGGACGGGTAAATTCTAATTAGTTGGGTAAACTAGCTTTCAATTCTTGTCTTCCGCATTTTCACCCCCTCCTCTGGTTGTCCAGTGAGCAGTCATCAAATCAGGTAACTGAAGATTATGTAACCAGAATATGTGAAGACCCACCTTTTCAGAACTTTTATACTTGTAGTTCCCCATCCCCCCCCCCCCAAAAAAATCTAAAATCAATAATTATAGGTAAAGAATATAGAAAAAAATAATTGATGAAAGACTAAGAGAAAAAGAACCATTTTTTTATCTGCACACCATCAAGACATTCTCGGTAAGACGACATAGAAATGCAATAATCTGCAGGGAAAAATTCCATCACACCCAATAGTTTGTACAAATGTGGTGAATTATAATGGCGTACACACATACAACTCTCTCACACTAGTGAAAGTATACCAGACATACAAGTACATGAACACACCCCCTACCAAATACAGAGAGACAACAACAAATACACTGCATGTTGCATACGCAGAAGACCACATTCTGGCGAAATAAAACTTGAATTTTCACAAGTGATGCCCTAGAAAATCCTTAGCAGCATTAGGGAGTAGGTTCCAAAATCCACATTTAATGCTTCGACCAGCACTGATTAATCACCAAAAGTCTGTCTATATCTCTTGTTGGATATCCTCCAGAAGTTTCACCATACTATGTCATAATCGTGACCCTATTACACAGAGAAAGTTAACCAAGGTGACCTTTATATAACCTTCGGCAACTCTGAAATATAGTTCGCCCTAGCTCAAGTATCTATCACAGTGATGAGTGATCCACCATAAATCCTTCCATTTATCTTGTCCATCACATATCATTCATCATTGCTGTAAATTGACCTCACTTTTATCTATGGGAACATATCAACTAGATAGGTCTTCCAGCCTATTTATTTCATTCATCATATTCACATGTAGGACTAGCCTAACAGTGTGAATATCATATGGTTTAGAAATCCTTTTTGCAGAGCTTGTGACTTAGCATTTCAAAAGCTTCAATGATGTTGTTTGCACAGCTTGAGATCTAGCATTTAAAGATGTTATTGAACTTCAAAGATGGACATGTGGTATCTAAGGTTTTCTATATAGTCAATAAAAAGCTCATATCATTATATAACAATCAATAAGTTTTAAGGGAGGAATAGGTATGGATCACGTGTTTTTCTTAAAGATTGTCAACAGAGTGGACAATCATATAAATATGATCGCATTTAACAACAGACTCCAACAATGCTGAGGTACTGAATCGATGAATCTGAGAATTAGATTTTGAGAATTTAATATTGGCTTTCTCAACCACCAATTCCCCTTTTAGTTATATGATGGGGGGGGGGGGGGGCAAATATGTGTAGCCAATCCCAATTTAGTTGGGATAAGACCTAGCTGAGTTGAGTTGGTTTAGTGGGGTGGGTAAGAGGGCGCAAAACCTGCAACTTTGCCAGGCCAGGTTCAAGTCGAAATACATCAACCAATTCAGTTACGGCTCAGACAATGAAACATTCACTGTTCCTAACCAGCATGACTGTTTTTAATGATCGCAGCAACTAAGGTACAAACTCGTTTAGAAACAAAGGACCTACCACCTAAGGACACAAGCCCTTACACAAAACGCTAGCTACAATCACTATCTTCGTGATAGATTTCTCCAAATTGTTCACATAGACAGAACCCTTGATTAAAGTATTGAGATCAAATTGCTTGAAGGATAAACTTCTACATATCTGATCCATTAAACATTTAAGCCAACTTCTATACGCCATCTTCACCACGAGATGAATCCAGCAAAACCAAAGAAGGGGACGAAAAATAAAGTACGCATAATTGAGCAAATCAGGGAATGAAAAATACCTGTTAGTGATGTGGGGTTTGGGAGAGAAGAAAATAAGCGCTGCCCACTTGTGCTGTGTTCGAATCTGATAGTCTCTGAGTTGCTCAACGAGCTTAGAACGAGTAATCATTTCTCAGATCGGAGCTCTTCTCCGACCCTCCAGCAAAACGGGAGAAAAAAAAAATTCCTAAACTCAGAAGAATTCAATTGTTCCTGAAAAGGGCGAGGATCTGATTCTGATTTCTAGAAATGAACTCCACTGCAATGACACAAAGATTAGCAGTCGATGAAACTGAGAGTTCAATCTCGATATAGAAGGAATAACCGTATGCTCTGTAGCTAGCGGGCAAAATTGAAAGAAATTGAGAACGAGGTACGATGTAGTTCGTCGTCTTCAACACACAGGCTTTCTCCAGAGTGCAGATATACGCGTCGAAAGAATCGAATCGATACGGAAATCTGGAGTCTGGAGAGCGTATTTTTCCCAGAAAAAAGAAAAAATATAACGCTCGCTTGCTTGCTTCCTCAGCCGCTCTAAACTAATAAGCCACAATTGCTGCACAGTTTTGGTTCGTCAACGTAGAGGGGACATGAGATCTGAAGCATCTGGTATTGGTTAATCATGGAGGACATTTTTGGTCATCAAGGAGTTCGGATCTTCTTCTCCCTTCAGCTGTTGAATGTTCAAACTGGAATCGTTACCCCAAACCAAAAAAAAAAAAAAAAAGGTTTAAACTCGACGGCGAAATTGGGCGTATCGTTATTAAACTACACGAGCGACTGCTAACACGCACGCGTAAAACGCTCGACTGGACGAGCCGCCGGGGACGGGCCAACTGAGGAACGATATCCTGTTTAGTGCGCCAGCCCCTGAGAGCTTATTAGACGGTTGGGATGCTATCAATTGTCCGATGCATGCTCTCAAAAGGTAAGGGTGTCAACAAAGCCCAATCAATCCGAACCAGCCCTGACCTGTCCTCAGTCCGAACAGAGGTTGGGCCGAAATAGGGTGGGTTAGGATTGAGATTTTCAGGCCCGAGGCAAAATTGGGTTGGGCCTGGGTTGAGGTCTCAACCCAACCCAACCCAACCCAACCCAACCCAACTCAACTCAATCCAACCCAATTCAACCCAACCATGTATATTAAGTATATATCATATAAATATGCTAACAATTATTAATGGGTACTTATAGAAAAAGGTCATTCGTTTTCCACAATTTACACATATACAAAAACTTTGGTATTTGGCCTCTACAATGCATCAAGATCAAGCAATCAAGTAACCGATAGTATTGGGTTGGCCTGGATTGAGTTAAACCCAGCCCAATCAGGGTCTATCAGGGCTGGAGTTGGACTAAATCCGACAGGGTTGGGCCTGGGCTGAGATATCCCAGCCCGACCTAGGGCTAGGCTACGAGACCTTAGGGTTAGGCTGGGTTTAAACCAACCCGGCCCATTGACACCCCTACTAAAAGGGTTGACGTACTGGAGAAGAATCAATACCTAAAATTGATTGGATTTAAATCATCTCCATCTCAAGGGTGCTCGGACCAGCACCCTAGGCTACAGAGGATTCAAATCCGAAGTGATTCGAGGACCCAATTCCTCTCTGATACGCCAGCCCCTTTATTGTACATCAAACGGTTGCAGAACAAAGGGAGGGGCTAGCGCATTTGAGAGGATATACCTTGATTACATCACTCTGTCTTTTCTTTTTTTCAATAATCTCCTATCTAGGCACCTATTATCTGGCATATGTGGTAGCTCATATGGAAATGAAATTTTGTAGGTAGACATAGATATGGAAAAAGAAGCCTCTCTAGGAGCATAGCTTCATGTAGAAATAGGCCCCCTACGAAACGACCGGTCTACAGCTTACTAAAGATAAAAACACCACCGTTGTTGGGCGATCTCTTTGGCCCCTACATTGGTCAGGACTCAGGAGCCACGCTCCCGAACAAAAAAATTCCCTCTATAGGTGTATACTAAAGTCGTTGCACACTTGTCAAATTTCATGTTAATCTAAGCTTATGTAGAAAAATTAAAAATTGAAAATTTACGACTACAAAAAGTGTGCATGGACTAAAGTAATCAAATGGACATACACGGTAGAAATGGCATTAGATAATTGAATTGGAATGGGTTTCGTGAAAGGCAGTGTCTACACCAGTGTAGGGAACAAGAGCGCACGTGGAAGCATCAATAGGGGTGGGACAATCATTTCTCTAATTCAATCATTGACTATCCTATTTAATTGCATTATCCATACATTACTATGCACCCCCTCAGTCTTTTATACTCTCTTGATAGTCCTAGATATTTTTCATGCTTTTTTGCCATGCAACCATGTTAGATTTAATCTAAACTTGACATGTAACTAAGGGTCATGGAAAATCTAAACTCCCACCCACCAGCCTGAAAGTAGAAAGCTAGTAAGACAACTAGAGAGAAGCAACTGCTCTAGAACCAAAAGCAAAAAGTAGAGGTATATTAGCCAAAACTACCTTTAACTAGTTGGAATAACCTATCAATACTGGTGAAGTAAGAAGAGAAGCAGCGTGTTCTCTATCATTAAAGAGCTAAGAATTTCAGCGGGGCAAAGCTAGGATTAAAGCTGGTCTGTCTTTTCAACTGACACATTACTGGGCGACGTATGGCTAGTTATGTAGTCTTGATAAATGGTTGAGCATCTTGTATTTATATAATAATATAGATTTTTATAATGCCCAGTATATTTTCTCTATGCAATGCTAACTTCTTTGATTCAAAGCTAGTTTCAAACTATAGGGTAGGGGCTCTTCCCGCACTATTGCGTACGTACTTAGCTTAGCTAGTTTAGGGCTTCTATCACGCTATTATAGCTAATTTTAGGCAAAAACCATGGGTTTTTAAAGCTAGATACATTCAGTCCATGATTTTTTATGATAGGTAGTTAATCTCAAAAACTTGTTAAAGGTCTGAAGGACACTTAAAGGTTCCGAAGGACTATTATGCAAGTGGTAGTTCGGTATCAGCTGTCTCATCTGATCAATCTCATCCCACACAAGAAGGAGCATGTCACACCCCGTTCACCCTGAACCGGAGCGGTGACCGAGTTAACACCGGTTAACCCAAACCTGCCAGGATCATCAGATACTGTATTCCACCACAGCATACACACACTAACATCAATTCATCAGATCAGCGGAAGACTTAGTTTTACCTGTAAATAATTCCCATATACTTGATACCTAAATGGTGATACAATAATTATATACATTTGGGCCCGAAGGCATGATATATACACAAAAAGAATAAAGTTCAAATATCAAGTATATACAGGAAATCATCAAAAACATCAGAGTACACAGCTCGGCTCGGTCTCAAGGCTGGAGCTCTGCTCGGCATCAGGGGTTGTGCCCAGCTCGGCATCATGTAGAAGAGCTCAGCTCGGCCTCGGAAGTGGAGCTCAGCACGGCCTCCAAGGTGGAGCTCAGCCCGGCCTCAGAACTGCGGTCCCGCAGCACAGCTCTCACATGCGCAGTCTACGCCGTGCTCAAACTCCTCAGGGGTCCACCAGTCCTCTTCAGGAAACTCGACTGTGGGACCCACCCCATGCTCCTCAGATATTTGACCTGCAAAATCATCTAAAAAGGGGGTGCACACGTGGAATGAGCTCACTAGCCCAGTAAGTAGAGAGGTGGACCACACACAACAGTCCACACATCACAACACATCATATGCACTACATGCCATGCAATTCATTTTAAATCACATACACCTAATCAACATTACTAAGTCTTTGGGTTCAGTGCTACTACAACCACCATGCGCGTATACTCCGGGTACGAGCCGCGAACTCCCTCCCGCGATACGCCCATAGGGCTGTTGGAGAAGGCCCACCGTGAGTACTCGGAAAAATAAAGACAATGCCGTCCACCGGCTCTCAACAGAAATGTAAATAATTTAAATGACAATGCTGACTCCAGCAATTTAAAAGCAGTACGATTGGCCCTCTTGAAATACCACCGGGGTTGCCGACTGTCCTACATGACTCGCCGGGCGTAATGCCTAACCGCCACAGTGTCCGACAACCGCGACCCCTGCTTCCCCCCAAATGGCAATCCAAAACCTGAACCCCTGTTGGGAAGGGTCGTAGCACGGGATGGTGAGAATCCTAATACCGCATGCTCCTATATGATAGTACGACTGCATAGTGCCTCCGTGTCCCATACCACGGGCCACCAATGCATTCGTTTCCAAGCCGACCACGGCATCTAGTCTACCAATGCATTATGCATCATGATGTCCACATTCAACATATAACATCTCATTCAATTTGCATTTGAAAAGTAAACATAGCATAAATGCACATCAATGGGTGAAATGACTAATCTATATAGCATATTCATGATGACATGACTAGATTAGATATAGTTATATGAATGCCAAACAAATACCTCGAAACAAGGCCAAACGTCCTCTCTCCACTTACTTGTAGCGTACAAGGATTCCCGTTCGGTACGGGTGAGATCCGGAGCAAATCGGGTAGGATTTGGTGAACCTAACATAATTGAGAGGGGTTAGTACTTCACCATTTTAGAATCAAAATTAATGAAATCCGACGTCAAAATCGTGTTTAGAACGTCGAAAGAAGGTCCCACGTCCGATTTGGGCTCGATCGGACATAAGGGTCATCTTCGGGGCCACTCAGGTGGGTCGGACAGGTGGGTTGTCTACCCACCGGTCCTACCCGCCGGTTTGGCCAGGGACCCCCCCTGCCCTCTCAGGTGGGTGCTCTCAGGCCGGTAGGGACCCGCCGGTTGTACCCGCCGGTTTTGGCGGAAAAACCCCAGTTTCTTCTCAACTCCCTCCATTCCTTGGGGACCCAAATAGGGCTTTTCTCAACCCATTCTTCACACCTTTAAAGTCCTATAGGATGGTTCTAGCTTAGATCTAAGTTAGATTCGAGTGAGGGGAACCATCCTACCTTCTTCGCTCAAGAATGACTTCAAACCCTCCAAATCACTTCCAACTCACAATGCTCCTTCTACCTTGTCAATATTTTTCAAATCCTTCAAGATCAACACATAAATCATCTATTAAACCTTAGATTCATCATTTCAAAGGGTGTTTACAAGATCTTAAGAAACCATACTCGAATCAAGGGTTTAAAGCGTGGGTATGGTTAATGTTCATAAAACCCAACTTTTCTTACCTCCAACTGTAGATCTCGAGTTGAAGATTACTCTCCCGGCACCGGAATGGCAAGATCGAGCTTCGGCGCCACTGAAATCCTTCCTTTCTTCCTCTTCCCTTCTTCTTCCCTTTCTTTTCTCTCTCCTCTTTACTTTTCTCACCAAACGTACGAGGGTAATAAATGGAAAGAAAAGAAATCATAAAGCCTTATATACTATTCCTAATTAAGTGAATAGTGATGGATGGGTCACTCAGGTGGGTGGGTGTACCCACCTATTATACCCACCTGAGAGTCAAGACATGGGATTTTGACCGGGTTCGGACCTCGGCTCGGACCCCACCCCAAGCATACGATGTAGCATACGTATATACCTTAAAATACAGATATAATACCTGTTTTATCCGTACATAGCCTTATGGTAGGTGCACGTACACGGTTTGGGCACTCCCGTCTCTTCTGGCACTGGCTCGGACTTGTCGGGCCAGCCGGTGTTTAAGGTCACCCGTGCCATCATAGCCCATAAGGAACCCGCTCTAATATCCTCAGGCTCGGTTCCTGCATAGTTAAACCGGTTCAACCACGAAATCAGACCGGGTTTAAGAAGCGGGATATTACATTACCCCCCCTTCTGAAAAATTTCGTCCTCGAAATTGCGTACCTGGTTGATCAAAAAGGTGAGGGTACTTGGCTCGCATTTCTTCTTCCATCTCCCAGGATGCTTCTTCAAGTGAATGGTCAGCCCATCACACCTTTACATAGGAAATGGAGCGGTTGCGAAGGGTTTTCACCTTCCGGTCCAAAATTTCAGCTGGCTGTTCTGTGTAGGTCATATCAGCTTCTAGGTACTCTGGTTCCACGGGTAGTACATGAGATGGATCATGCACGTACTTCTTCAGCATGGATACATGGAATACATTGTGAACATTTCCAAGCGAAGGTGGCAGAGCAAGCATGTAGGCTACTGAGCCAACCCGGGACAAGATCTCAAATGGTCCCATGTATCTTGGGCTCAACTTCCCCTTTCTGTTAAACCTTTGCAAACCTTTAGTAGGAGAGATCTTGAGAAATACCTTTTCTCCTGGCTGAAATTCAATCTCCTTCCTGCGGGTGTCCGCATAGCTCTTTTGACGGGACTGAGCTGCTTTAATCCGTTCCCTAATAACGTCGACCTTATCACAAGTCATTTGGATCATCTCAGGTCCTAACATTCGACGTTCACCTACCTCATCCCAATACAAAGGAGTTCTGCACTTTCTGCCATATAACGCCTCATATGGAGCCATCCCAATTGTAGCTTGGTAACTATTATTATATGCAAACTCCATAAGAGGTATATATTCTTCCCAGCTGCCACTCATCTCCATTGCACATGCCCTGAGCATGTCTTCTAATATCTGTATGGTTCGCTCCGACTGACCATCCGTCTGTGGGTGAAAAGCTGTACTCAAATTCAGTTGCGATCCCAAGGCACGCTGTAAGCTTTTCCAAAATCTGGAAGTGAACCTTGGGTCCCTAT
Organism: Macadamia integrifolia; assembly: GCF_013358625.1. Classification (NCBI taxonomy): domain Eukaryota; kingdom Viridiplantae; phylum Streptophyta; class Magnoliopsida; order Proteales; family Proteaceae; genus Macadamia; species Macadamia integrifolia. The sequence goes on along the minus strand of NC_056563.1, from coordinate 22,174,336 downwards.
CTGAAACAATGCTCACTGGCACTCCATGTAAACGCACTATGTTGTCCATGTAAAGTTGTGCTAGTTTGGTCATGGAGAACTTGGTCTTGATAGGAATGAAATGAGCAGTCTTGGTAAGCCGATCCACAATCACCCATATCGCATCCATTCCCTTAGGTGTACTTGGTAGTCCGGTGACGAAGTCCATTGTAATCCTTTCCCACTTCCATTCTGGTACTGGGAGTGGCTGAAGGGTACCATAAGGTCGATGCCTCTCAGCTTTCACCTTCTGGCAGGTAAGACAAGTCGCCACATACAAAGCTATGGTGACTTTCATGCTTGGCCACCAGTAACTCTGTTTGAGGTCTTTGTACATTTTGGTACTTCCTGGGTGAAGTGAGTACTCGGAGCTATGTGCTCCTTTCACTATCTTATCTTGTATATCCAAATCATCGGGTACGCACAATCTGTCTCGAAACATCAATGCCCCATCACTGGCTAAAGTAAAATCTGGGTCGTTCATTGTTTGGTCTTGAACCTTAACTCTGATCCGCTGCAATTCAGGATCCAAAGGTTGCTTCATTATCACCTCTTGCCTAATTGCCGGATGCACCTGTAGAGTCGATAAGGATACCGTCAACCATTTAAGGTTTTCTGGTTGAGGTTCAAGCTCTAGGGTTGCCCCTTCATACAAGAGGGTTTCATCCATTAGCATCGCCTCTTGCACAAGTGGTGAGCTGACTGCTAAGTATGAAAGCGACACAGTTTGTGTCTTCCGACTCAATGCATCTGCCACTACATTAGCCTTGCCGGGATGATACTGAATATCGCAGTCATAATCCTTCATGAGTTCAAGCCATCTTCTCTGTCTCATATTCAAATCTTTCTGGGTGAAGAAGTATTTCAGGCTCTTGTGGTCACTGTATATCTCACACTTCTCCCCATACAAATAATGTCGCCAGATCTTAAGGGCAAAAATGACTGCGGCTAGTTCCAAGTCATGAGTGGGGTAGTTCTTCTCATACTCCTTTAGTTGTCGGGATGCATACGCTATTACCTTTCCGCGTTGCATGAGAACACAACCCAACCCAACTTTGGAAGCATCGGTATAGACCGTCATTCCACCTGTGCCTTCAGGAATAGTCAGCACAGGGGCAGTCACCAACTTTTCTTTCAATTCCTGGAAGCTCTTCTCACATTCCTCTGCCCAGTCGAATTTCACACCCTTTTTAGTCAACTTGGTCATTGGTGCTGAGATCCGGGCAAAATTCTCGATGAACCGCCGGTAGTATCCAGCCAAACCCAGGAAGCTTCTAATTTCAGTAACATTCTTGGGACTTTCCCATTCCACTACTGCTTTTACCTTAGCAGGATCTACTTTGATTCCAGCTTTAGACACTACGTGCCCCAGGAATCCAACTTGTTCAAGCCAAAATTCACACTTGCTGTACTTGGCAAACAACTGTTGATCTCTCAACCTCTGTAACACCATTCTCAAGTGTTGAGTGTGCTCCTCCTCGGTCTTGGAGTAGATCAAGATATCGTCAATAAAAACAATTACCCATTTGTCGAGCACATCCTGGAATACTCGATTCATTAGATCCATAAATGCTGCCGGTGCATTAGTTAACCCGAAGGACAACACTAGGAACTCATAATGGCCGTATCGAGTCCTAAATGCTGTCTTGGGTATATCACTACTCTTTATCTTGAGCTGATAATAGCCGGACCGAAGGTCTATCTTTGAAAATACTCTGGCTCCCTGCAACTGATCAAATAAATCATCAATGCGTGGCAATGGATACCGGTTCTTAATGGTTAGCTTATTCAACTCCCGGTAATCTATGCACATACGCAAACTACCATCCTTCTTCTTGACAAACAACACCGGGGCACCCCAAGGTGAAACACTTGGGCGAATAAACCCCTTTTCTAATAGTTCTTGCAATTGCGCCTGCAACTCCTTCAATTCAGCTGGTGCCATCCTATATGGAGCCTTAGATACTGGAGTTGCTCCAGGAGTCAGGTCTATGGCAAACTCCAACTCTCTATCAGGTGGTAAATGCATCAGATCATCTGGGAAAACATCGGGAAACTCCTTAACCACTTTTACTTCTTCTAGAGGTGTAATTCTTGCATCAACATCGAGTATCGAGGCTATGAAACCCTGACATCCACTTTCTAGCAACTTTACCGCTTGGAGAGCGGAGACGAGGACCTTCCTCACCCTTTTCATTGTATCTGCTCGGTACACCCACTCTTTCCCTTCGACATCTGTCACCTTAATCAGCCTTTCCGCACAGATCACGTTAGCTCGATGGGCCGACAACCAATCCATACCCAATATAACATCAAAATTCTGCATATTGAATTTAATGAGTTGTGCATCAAAGTTCTTCCCACTAATCTCCACCGGGCACGGCCCATACACTTCCTTCAACTGTGCAATTTTACCAGTAGGCATACTAACAATCATTCCATGGTCTAGGATCTTGGGTGACATCTCAAGTTTCCCCACAAACCTCTTAGATGCGAATGAATGAGTAGCTCCTGAATCAAATAAAACATAGGCTGGTATGCCCGATATGGGTAGAATACCTAGTATAACAATGTATATAATTTCAGCAGGTCATCAATATGGATCATAATGAACTTCTTAATTTAAAATGTACCTGCTACAACTTCCGTACTAGCCTCAGCTTCCTCGGCTGATAGGGCATACATCCTTCCCTGCGGTTGACTGCCTCGAGGTAAGGGAGGTCGGTACGCAGAGGGCTGACTGGAGGGCAAGGCGGGTCGGGCCCGACAGTCTTTCGCATAATGCCCATAGGAATGGCAGTTGAAACAACGAATCTGAGACGTCGGAACTGGAGCGGGGCCCCTCTGCACTTGACCCGCTGCAGATGGAGGTCGAGGTGGTCTTGAAGCTGTAGGTGCCACACTAGTGTTCGGGCGAAAAGAAGTAGAACCCGAACCACCAACTGGCCTAGGAGGGTAGCCAGATGGCCTATAGGGCTGCCTATACATAGGCCCAGAACTGTATGATCCACGGTATGCTTTGGAGGAATTTCCCGCATCCGGGAATGGATTTGTTCTCTTCCACAGTCCAGGAGTGAGGGACTGTTCACCCTTTTGCTTATCTTCCATTGTTTTGGCCTTCTGTACAATCTGGCCATATTCGGTCAAATCCAAGACTTCAAGCACAGACCCAATCGAGGCTTTTAGGCCTTTTAGGAACCTTGCTGCCTTCTCTTCAGCTGTTCGCATATGCCTTGGGGCGAAATGGAACAAACTTTCGAATTGTTGCTGATATTCAAGGACAGTTTTACCTCCTTGAGTTAAGGCCATGAACTCAGTCTCCTTCCGATCTCTGAAACTGCGCGGATAATGGTTATCCAAGAACAATTCCTTAAACTGTTCCCAAGTAGGTTCTGGATGAGCAGCCATCAATATAGGCTTGGAAGCTTGCCACCAAGAATTTGCCTCTTTCTTGAGTTGTAACCCAGCACAGATGAGCTTCTGGGCATCCGTGCACTCAAGCACCTCAAATATCTTCTCCAATTCTTGGATCCATTGATCCGGTTCTAGAGGATCACTCCCCACCTTAGAGAATACCGGTGGTAAGTTCCTCTTGAACGACTCCACTACCCTTGACGTATTACTCGTCGCCGGGAAGTTAGGAGCATAGGTAGGATAGTAGGAGTATGGATGAGGCATCCCATGCTGAGGAATACCGAATGGTGGGATTGGAGGTGTACCCACTTGTGGTCCCGTTCCCGACCCTACAGGTGGGTCCTGCGGAGTGAGTACCCGGGGAGGTTGACCCGGTTGAGAAAGATCCAACTGTTGCTGGATGGCAGCCATAAATGCTTGCTGTTGCTGAAGCATTTGTTGCTGGAAAGCTTGTTGGGACTGCTGAATTATTGTAGCAACATCTCCCGGTGTAATGACCGGTGGAGGGTCTGGGAGTGCAGTCATAGGTGGGTCCCCATGTGCCCCACCCTGACCAAGGGTCTCTGCAGGTAGTGGAGGTGAGGTATGCCCCACAGAACGGGACCCTCTGGGATTTTGTTGTCGACCGACCCGACGAGGACCCCACGAGGTACCTCGGGCATTACTACCGGATCTAGTACGTACCATCGTATCCCTGTACCTGGAACATATCACACACCTTATTGGTTAAACACCATAGAACTGACTTAGGCCCACAATCATATGCCATTATATGAGGTGTTGTAGTGTATGATAGCCTGTAATCAATCATAGCTCAATTCCAAGATACAGACAAAGTCCACAACATACATGCCAATGGTCCCACTTGACCATGGCATATTAATTATAGGAATAATGTTCACCATAAAACCAATGAAATCATAATAGGAGAAGAGAAGGGAAAAGACAAAGAAGGAAAATTTTCAAAATTTTCAAAATTTTCCCTTCTGTCCTAACCGGTGGGATGAACCGGCGGGTACCCGCCGGTCCCAGCACCCCAAATCGGCGGGTGGCACCGGCGGGTCCCTACCCGCCGGTCTGACCTGCCGGTCCTGCCCGTGTTAAAACACGAACAGGGCCCTAGAGGCCCTGTTCTGCCTGTCACTCTCACCCTCTTCCCTCTCTTTTCTTCCTTTTCCTTTTGGGCGATCTTGGGAGTCTCCTCGGCGCTTCCACTCGCGGTTCCACTCATCCACTCGGCGCTTTAGAGAAGAGTCAACTCCTTCTTCACTCAAGTAAGTTCTTCTTCTTCCTTTTTCTCAGAATTTCTATTTGGGTGAAATGCTTGAATAGGGTTTATTTTCTAGGCTTTCTTTCTCTATTTTTTCACCATAGTATAGTCTTTCCATGTGTTTATGATGATTCTACTGTAGTCATTCGTAGTTTATAGGAATTTGTTTCTTCATTTGGGGAAAACCCCCAATTTGTGCCCTAGGTTTCCAAATTTGGGGATTTCTTACATTGTTGATCATTTTCTCCAATTGGTGATTCCTTTGTAGTACATTCCACTTGTTTTATGCTTAATATGCTTTAGATTGCATGAATCATCCATTATGCTTGGAATCCCTATGTTTTCCCATGAAAATCCCTCTTTTTGTCTTAGTTTCTTAAATTTTCATCCCATACTTGTATTCTTCGAATTCCATAATCTGTTTGGGGTATGTTCTTGAAAATTTCAACATCTTACTATTGTGGCATTTCGTTCTAGACCCTAGAGTTCAAGCTTTTACTTCCCTATGAATGGGTTGGTGCATCGAAACCGAACCCCTCCATGTTATTTATACTCATTCCCTCCTTTGCTGTCATTTTACTGTTCTGGCACGTTTCCATGCGTTGTCATCTACCATGTTTTATGTCATAAGTTTTCTATCATTCCTAGATCGTTGCCGTTCCCATTTTGCATGAATTGGGTTTTGGATTTCCCCTTTTTAATGCTGCTGTCTTTCCTTTCTGTACTAACCCCACTTCCTTTTCTTATTGCCAGGATGTCTTCACGCACCGGCAGAGGACCATCTTCCTCTGGCGTTCGACGCAAGACCACCGCTTCTAAGCGGAAAAGTGCGAAGACCAGCACTTCAGCTCATCGCACAGGGAGACCTGCACCTGCCCAGTCTGACCCTTCAGACTATGATGAGGAGCACTTCACTAGTGCAGAGGCCGCAGTCAACTGGCCTAACTTTCTGAAGGGGTCAGTGTTGATGGAAAAGACCGTGGTAGTCGAGGACTTCCACAAGGCCAGGCTTCAGGAGAGGTTCTCAGCATTGGGCTGGGACTCTATTCTTCAGGTAGACCTACCGTGCTACGAGCAGCTCGTCCGTCGGTTCTATTGCAACCTGGAGGTATCGTATCAGTACGGGAAATTCACCATCAGCAGCCTGGTGAAGGGAGTGGATATCCAGCTGACGGTAGGCACCTTGGCCAGTATCCTGGGCATATCAGCGGCGGGATACCGATACTACAGTCCCCCCAGGAGTAGGCCCCAGGGACCATTCATGAGCCTGGAGACGCCGGACTTCATTTACGAGACCATCTGCGGCAGCAGCAGTCGCCCGGAGTCCGAGACATCTTTCTTCCCTGAGGTCCGTCTCTTTGCCCGGTTGATCCAGTTCAACCTGCTCCCCAGAGGAGGTCATCGGAACCAGGTGGGTTTCATGGTGGCCTTCCTTGCATTTTGTATCTTCACGGCCGCAGAGGGAGGCGGGGAGCACTTGTGCCTTCCCTATATCATCCTCCGAACGATGGAGCACCATGCTTCCCACCCAGAGGACGGAGGTTTCCCATACGGCAGGATCCTCACTAGGATCTTCGAGTTCTTCGGGGTGGATCTGAGCGGAGAGGAGGGGAAGACTCCGGCTGATAGGTTCGATTGGAGCAACCTCCTGAAGATGAGTCTCCATACCCTCATGGATTCACCTCCTAGATCAGGAGCTCAGAGAGGTAGGGGTAGGAGGGCTGCCCCTATGGTGGATGTCCCCATGGAGGAGGAGTCCAGTGAGGAGGATGAGGACTACGTTCCTCAGGATGAGGAGGAGGATCTGATGGGTGGCAGCGTTCCTGAGGAGGCGCCTCAGGAGTCGAGAGGTCTGGGTCCTAGTTCTTCCGGAGCTGCAGCCCCACCATATGGAGCCCCACCACCTGGGAGTGGTGACTACGACTATGAGGTCAGGACAGCCTCCATGCGGGCCTTGTAGGATGGCCAGGTTCAGATACTGAGGCGGCTGGACGAGATTGCCTCCAGGCAGACCACCCTGGAGGATTCCTTCCGTAGGCTGGGTCAGGACTTGGACACCAGGGCCAATGCTATCTCGACAGACTATGGCCGGCTTCGGAGGGAGGTACAGGTGGTGAACGCGAGGTTCGATTATTACGATCACCGCCTCAACGTCAACTCCAGGCCTCCGGCGAACGTGGTGATCATCGACGACGATGACGACGGCAGTGAGGGCTTGGCTCGCCCATACTAGCTGTTTACCCGTTTTATCCCTTTTTGTAGACATTGTATATTTATTTCTTCTCATTCCTTGTAATTGCAATGTAACTTGATTTTCATTTATGGAATGAAATATCTTTGGATAATGGATTGTTGTGGTGATGTGATTTTTCTATCTGTGCCCTTGGTTATATTATTATCTGTTGTTTATCAGGTTTTTGTGTAAAATTTTTGGAAATCCCACTTTACGCCGTTATGCTGCCGAAATTTCATCGAAATAGTACTTTATAGGTTATAGTACCAACCTAATTACCTTTTATCTACACTCACGCATGCCATGAATGCAACTTATAATATAACCCCACTTTTATACTTTCTTTCTTTGACTTTTAATCTTTAAGCTTTTATATTAGCCCAACCCCATTTTCCTATTATAGAGTCTACGGGATTCTAATGGTATGCTGTGAGTGGAGCAGAGCATCACGCTCTGATACCACCGTTTGTCACACCCCGTTCACCCTGAACCGGAGCGGTGACCGAGTTAACACCGGTTAACCCAAACCTGCCAGGATCATCAGATACTGTATTCCACCACAGCATACACACACTAACATCAATTCATCAGATCAGCGGAAGATTAAGTTTTACCTGTAAATAATTCCCATATACTTGATACCCAAATGGTGATACCATAATTATATACATTTGGGCCCGAAGGCATGATATATACACAAAAAGAATAAAGTTCAAATATCAAGTATATACAGGAAATCATCAAAATCATCAATGAGTACACAGCTCGGCTCGGTATCAAGGCTGGAGCTCGGCACGGCCTCCAAGGTTGAGCTCAGCTCGGCCTCAGAACTGCTGTCCCGCAGCGCAGCTCTCACATGCGCAGTCTACGCCGTGCTCAAACTCCTCAGGGGTCCACCAGTCCTCTTCAGGGAACTCGACTGTGGGACCCACCCCATGCTCCTCAGATGCATGACCTGCAAAAACATCTAAAAAAAGGGGGTGTACACGTGGGATGAGCTCACTAGCTCAGTAAGTAGAGAGGTGGACCACACACAACAGTCCACACATCACAACACATCATATGCACTACATGCCATGCAATTCATTTTAAATCACATACACCTAATCAACATTACTAAGTCTTTGGTTTTAGTGCTACTACAACCACAGTGCGCGTATACTCCGGGTACGAGCCGCGAACTCCCTCCCGCGATACGCCCATAGGGCTGTTGGAGAAGGCCCACCGTGAGTACTCGAAAAAATAAAGACAATGCCGTCCACCGGCTCTCAACAGAAATGTAAATAAATTAAATGACAGTGCTGACTCCAGCAATTTAAAAGCAGTACGATTGGCCCTCTTGAAATACCACCGGGGTTGCCGGCTGTCCTATACGACTCGCCGGGCGTAATGCCTAACCGCCACAGTGTCCGACAACCGCGACCCCTGCTTCCCCCCAAATGGCAACCCAACACCTGAACCCCTGTTGGGAAGGGTCGTAGCACGGGATGGTGAAAATCCTAATACCGCATACTCCTATATGTAGTACGACTGCATAGTGCCTCCGTGTCCCATACCACGGGCCACCAATGCATTCGTTTCCAAGCCGACCACGGCATCTAGTCTATCAATGCATTATGCAACATGATGTCCACATTCAACATATAACATCTCATTCAATTTGCATTTGAAAAGTAAACATAGCATATATGCACATCAATGTGTGAAATGACTAATCTATATAGCATATTCATGATGACATGACTAGATTAGATATGGTTATATGAATGCCAAACAAATGCCTTGAAACAAGGCCAAACGTCCTCTCTCCACTTACTTGTAGCGTACAAGGATTCCCGCTCGGTACGGGTGAGATCCGGAGCGAATCGGGTAGGCTTTGGTGAACCTAACAAAATTGAGCTGGGATTAGTACTTCACCATTTTAGAATCAAAATTAATGAAATCCGATGTCAAAATCGTGTTTAGAACGTCGAAAGAGGGTCACACGTCCGATTTGGGCTCGATCGGACCTAAGAATCACATTCTGGCCACTCAGGTGGGTCGGACAGGTGGGTTGTCTACCCACCGGTCCTACCCGCCGGTTTGGCCAGGGACCCCCCTGCCCTCTCAGGTGGGTGCTCTCAGGCGGGTAGGGACCCGCCGGTTGTACCCTCCGGTTTTGGCGGAAAAACCCCAGTTTCTTCTCAACTTCCTCCATTCCTTGGGGACCCAAATAGGGCTTTTCTCAACCCATTCTTCACACCTTTAAAGTCCTATAGGATGGTTCTAGCTTAGATCTAAGTTAGATTCGAGTGAGGGGAACCATCTTACCTTCTTTGCTCAAGAATGACTTCAAACCCTCCAAATCACTTCCAACTCACAATGCTCCTTCTACCTTGTCAATATCTCTTCAAATCCTTCAAGATCAACACATAAATCATCTATTAAACCTTATATTCATCATTTCAAAGGGTGTTTACTAGATCTTAAGAAACCATACTCGAATCAAGGGTTTAAAGCGTGGGTATGGTTAATGTTCATAAAACCCAACTTTTCTTACCTCCAACTGTAGATCTCGAGTTGAAGATTACTCTCCCGGCACCGGAATGGCAAGATCGAGCTTCGGCGCCACTGAAAACCTTCCTTTCTTCCTCTTCCCTTCTTCTTCCCTTTCTTTTCTCTCTCCTCTTTACTTTTCTCACCAAACGTACGAGGGTAATAAATGGAAAGAAAAGAAATCATAAAGCCTTATATACTATTCCTAATTAAGTGAATAGTGATGGATGGGTCACTCAGGTGGGTGGGTGTACCCACCTGACATACCCACCCGAGAGTCAAAACTTGGGATTTTGACCGGGCTCGGACCTCGGCTCAAACCCCCACCCCAGGCATACATTGTAGCATACGTATATATAATAAAATACAGATATAATACCTGTTTTATCCGTACATAGCCTTATGGTAGGTGCACATACACGGTTTGGGCACTCCCGTCTCTTCTGGCACTGGCTCGGACTTGTCGGGCCAGCCGGTGTTTAAGGTCACCCGTGCCATCATAGCCCATAAGGAACCCGCTCTAATATCCTCAGGCTCGGTTCCTGCATAGTTAAATCGGTTCAACCACGAAATCAGACCGGGTTTAAGAAGCGGGATATTACATCCCAACTACTAGATGAGGATCTTCAGAAAATAGTAAGCGATATCAAAGAAGGAAGACAAAAAGATTTAAATTTCAAGTTGACTGAAGATGGGGTTCTCAAGTTCAAAGATAGACTTTGCGTACAAAAGGATGAAGAGATGAGGGAATTAATATTGAAAGAAGCTCACAGTTCACCCTACTCCATCCATCCAGGTAGTACAAAAATGTACAAGGATTTGAAGAAGTCCTATTGGTGGTGTGGTATGAAAACTGACGTAGCCACCCATGTAGCCAGATGCTTGAATTGTCAATAGATCAAAGCAGAAAGGCAAAGGCCACATGGCTTATTACAACCCCTACGCGTACCAGAATGGAAATGGGAAAACATTACCATGGATTTTGTCACAGGACTGCCACGTACTCATAAAGGGAATGACACCATCTGGGTAATTGTAGACCGACTGACCAAGGTGGCCCACTTCATCCCTATGAAGATTACTTACTCCATGGAAAAGTTGGCTCAACTGTATGTTGACAATATTATCCGATTACATGGGGTACCAACAAGCATTGTCTCTGACCGCGATGCCAGATTCACCTCCAACTTCTGGAAATGTCTACAGACAACAATGGGGACACAACTGAATTTCAGCATGGCATTCCTTCCACAGACAGATGGGTAGTCAGAGAGGACTATACAGACCCTAGAGGATATGTTGCGGGCTTGTGTATTGGATATGAGCTATAGCTGGGATGAGCACTTGTCACTCATAGAGTTCTCCTACAACAATAGCTACCAGGCTACTATAGGCATAGCACCTCATGAAGCCCAGTATGGTAAGAAATGTAGAACGCCTTTGTATTGGGATGAAGTTGGAGAAAGGAGGATCCTAGGCCCGAAACTGATCCAAGCCACTTGTGAGAAAGTGGATGTAATCAGGGAGAGAATTAAGGCGGCTCAATCAAGACAAAAACTATGCGGATGTCAGACGGAAGCACCTAGAGTTTGAGGTGGACGATAAAATTTTCTAAAAGTATCCCCAATGAGAGGAGTGAAGAGGTTTGGCAAGAATGGAAAGCTAAGTCCTCGATACATGGGACCTTATGAAATATTGGGTCGAGTCAGAACAGTAGCTTACCGGGTTGCTATGCCACCCGAATTAGAAGGAGCTCATAATGTGTTTCATGTTTCCATGCTCAAGAAGTACGTTTCCGATCCAGCTCATATTTTGATACATGTACCCTTGGAACTTGACGCTGATTGGAAGAAATCATTGACCGGAGAGACCACATTTTCCGCAATCAGACTATTGCTTATGTACTAGTTAAGTGGAGGAATCACTCCAGACAAGAAGCATCTTGGGAATGTGAGGAGGAAATGAAGAAGAAATATCCTTAGTTGTTTGGATCACCAGGTACGTCAAATTTCGGGGATGAAATTTCTTGTAAGGAGGAGGGAATGTTATACCCGAACCCTAAAACTTCCTATTAAATGTTCAGGGGCGACGCCAGAGGACACCAGTACCAGTGAGCACTAGGTTGCATCCGTCTTTTGCCGAGGAAGGAACGGCGACCCCCACTTGCACCTGCTACCCATGCTTAAGTAATTGGAAGGGATTCCAGACCCAAAGGGAAAGGTCAGTTGAACCTCACACACACTAAAAACCCTGGAGAAGGCCCCACTCAAACAAAGGGGAAATCGCCATACAAAGTGACCAGTTCAGCCTTCACCGGCTGATGGTCACCTCCATCCACCGGTGAACACCCTCCAGTGAGAATACTGGCTTTAATGGGTTAATTTCCCGTGGGACCCAGATCTTCATACCTGTGCACATCAAACCACCCCCAATAGTTGGTACAACCTAGAGCTTTAGATTTATGGAAAATGTGGTCGAATCGACCCATGTTGGTTTTCCTAAGCCAGAATAAAGAGTGGGAGAGAGTAGTAAATTCTCACTTGCAAGTGGTGGGTGCTTGGAAATGGATGGGACCCACCAATCCAGTGCCCACCTATCTTGGTTGGGCTGCTGGCTCGATCGACGAGTAAGACTGGTGGGTGACCTGGCCCACTGATCCAAACAAAGCTATTGGTCAGACAGGTGAGCAAGGACTGGTGGGTGCCTTACCCACAGGCCTTGGCCTGCCAATCCAGGTAGGGTTCCTAGATCGACAGGTGAGCAAGGATTGGTGGGTGCCTTGCCCACCGGCCGACCTACCGATCTGACTTCTCAACTGCTCATTGCCAAGGGAGTAGAGATGATCCCACATATTCATGCATTTCGTGCCTATCTAACTGGAGGGGATTTGTACTTTTCGATCCCAGATGGTAAGTGACCCAACTCCCCACACATGAATTCTGGTATGCATAAAAAATTATCGAATAGCCTTGAGCATGTTCGAGAGCAACCACCTATGCGAGACCAGCCATGAGACAGCAAGCTATCAAGACAGCGAGCTGTCTTGACCACCGAAAACAAGCCATCAGAAGTAGCATGGGCCTAGATTTGGTGCCTGTTTTCAGTGGGTTGACAGGCTGCTGTCGGGGTTCCAATGCCTGTGGTTCCTGTCACTGGTATCGTAAATGGCTCGGATGATCCCAAATCATCGTCCACACCTTCTTTGTGATGTGAGCACTTTATGGACCTAAATGGTCGGGTCCTCGTGCCCAAAATTCATTTTAACCCAATTAGTCCAAAAGGGGTCCAACCCAAACAGACCCTAAGGTCCACTTAAGTTATAAGTTGGGAAATGAGGATTCATTTCCTTATTTCCCTTGTGCTCAACGTAGGAGAGGAGAGAAAGAGGAGCGGAAAGAAGAAGAAGAAGAGGAAGAAGGAGGTTGGAGGCCTAACTTGGTGCCGGCTGCCACCTTGTTACCAGAGGTATGAACAACCTCCCATACCACTCTCTCTCTTCATTTTGACCGAGACAAAGCTAGATATGGATGGAATCTTATTGTATAAACCATGGTGAGGTTGTAGAATGTGTGTTCTACCCTCCTGGTGTTGTCACCAAGTTGGAACTAAGCCCGGTGAGCTCCGACAACATGTATTGCCTAAAGACCAACTAGGGTTTCGATCGTTCGATCGACGTATCTCTCAAATGACTTCGTGGAATTGGAATTTTTTTAGCTTAGAATGAAGCTAGGAACATCCTCTACAAACTCCATGGAATAAATCCCTGCGATCGGGCCCGAACCAGAAAGCCCTAAAATGTGTTGACTGCCCTGAACCACCATCGAAAACAGCCTACTGGATCCACTGGGTTTTTTTTGGGTGGCATATTTCCAGTGGACATGTGAGCCTTATGTGCTCTCTGACTTCTCCACTGGAAACAAGACTGATATTTATGGTGAAAATGCCCTGTTTTCGATAGGTGTTTCCGGTGACAGTACTGTCACTTAGGAACAGTGTCTGTACCCTTTGTAGGTGACTTGTGTGGGTCCCTTCTGATATTCCTGATACTTACTAATGTACGATTTCCTTGTGTCTAGGACAGTGACTCGCATGTGCCCCAAAGCCAGAATTAAATTGATCGATTGATGGTCGTACTTGAACCTGAACACTCCCAATCGTAAACTAGGTGAGGGATGGACTGTGTTTATTTTTGGAATGTTTATTATTATTAAATTGCTCACATGCTTAAAATTATATGTTTAATTGTAATTACTCAAATGCGATGATGATATGTTATATTTGTCATTTACGATTATGATATGAATTATATGGAGATGTATGATGGGATCCAGTGTGGCCAAGGTGATACCAGTACCGTGATCACCGTGTGTTTGGTTGTGTGTGTGAGACAGGATCTAGCATGGCCGAGGTGGTAACAGTGCCGTGATTATCGTATGTATGTTGCATTCATGCATTGGATATGTGCATTAGAGTTAGTTGTAGTTACGGGTTACACTTTGTGGCCAAGGTATCGCTGGTATCGTGTACCCTGGGACTGCGTTTGAAAATGGATGCACTTCATGGCGGATGATTGGTACCAATGTCGCATGGTCCATATTTAACTGTGATATGCATGCTAGAGCAGGTAAACGGTCTCGGGTTACATTTTGTGGCCAAGGTCTTGCCTATATCACAATCCATACTAACTGTATCACTATGAAGGCATGAAGAATATATGTGGTTAGGTATCATTCCCTATGCTATGAACCCTTACGAACAGGGGTTAAGGTGTTGGATAACCCATAATGGAATGTTCGATGTGTCTTTCCAGAATGCCACACCCACGGTACGATAAGTTTGTTGCCGGAGGTAGGAACCTATCCGGCATGGCCGATGATGTACTGGTGCCGTGACTACCAAGAGAGGGTTATCAAGGGTTTACTGGGTGACCCATGGACGCGTACGAGGACCTGCAGGCTTCTATTCACGAATAAAGATTGTATCCTTACGTAGTCGATGGCAGTTCTGAGACGAAGGATACTGCCTAATGCATCGTAGTAGCATTTACCAGACTTAGTTTGTATTGTTAGGTGGATAATAAATAAGTGAACTGCATCACGAGCATCATGGACTATATGTTTAATTTTCACAATCATTCATCACAAATTACTACTGCTATTGTATTGTTTGGATGTGCTTGACCCCACCCCTCACTGAGTGAGTTGGAAAGCTCACCCCATGTATACACCCCTTTTTAGATGATGATGCAGGTACCGTGGTGCCAATGGCAGGTGACCTAGTATCTTCTGGGTCAGAGTATGGTGTGAGCAACTGGTGGATGCCAGAAGGGGAGGAGCACTATCAGGACTGTGCGTGCGACCACTATGCTTACGCCGCATCATGAGATTGTACATCATATTTTGATACCTTGGGTACAACTGTGGCCTGTATATTGTTATTTTGAGATTATATTATATGTCATAGATGAATGTAACAAAATAACTCGGTTATCGCTATTATATTATCAGTAGACGTTTTCCCCATTTTATTTATGATTCCACTACTTATGTTGGTTTAGGGTGTGAGATTGTGAAAATTTCAAGGTACTACTATCAGAGATCCTAGTAGGTTTGTAAGACAGGTATTCCTCCTCAAGTTCCTCATAAAGGAATGTGTTCGTCACATCCACCAGCTACTAGGTACCAGCCTAAGTTAACAGCACAAGATAAGATAACACGGATCAGGTTAATCTTGGCTATTGGAGCAAATGTCTCCTGGTAGTCAATCCCATAAGTCTAACTGAAGCCCTTGGCTATACGTCCAACCTTGTAATAATCCATTGTACCATCAACCTTCTACTTAACTGTGAAGACCCACTTACAACCAATTGCCTTCTTTTGTGAGGGAAGACTCACTAGATCCCATGTGTTCTTCTTCCTTAGAGCCAGCATCTCCTAAACTATAGTTTCCTGCCATTGTGAGTTTACACTTGCTTCCTGCGAGGTATGAAGAATAGAAATAGAGGATAAAGCGGACACAAAACTATAGTAGGAAGAGAGTCATAAGAAACAATTTTAGCAATGGGATGTAAAGTGCAGGACCTAGTGCCTTTGCAAAAAGCAATAGGCACTCAAGAGTAGTAACGGAGATTCTTCACAAAAGTAGGCTTGCTTTATTAGGAATAAGGCTAGGCTTGGGTGGGTTGTATATGTGTTGGGCCTTCGGTCCATGTTGTTTTGAGTGTAATGGGCCACTTTTATCGGTCTAAACTGAGGGTATTAAGGTTGCATATGGGATTAACTAGTTTGTTTCTTTCTACAATTGTTTTCTTTTTAGTTGGGTTCAATTTAAGTTGTTAGTCTTTGTTATTTCTTAGGGTTCTTTTTAGTTGGGTTCAATTTAAGTTGTTATTCTTTGTTATTTCTTAGGGGTTAAGTTATTAGTTGAGTCAAGTCATTAGTTTCCTTTTTTAGTTGTTTCTATTTTCAGTTTTTAGAAACTTATTAAGACAAAGCAAGGAGGCTCCCATAGTAGAATGATTTGAAGAAAACATTTGTAGCTGCTGCTGCCTTCTTCATGAAGATTTGTCTTGTGTTTGGTCAAGGCTGATGGAACTAGTGTTTGATCCAGTTGACTCTCTACGGTGGGAAGCCCGAGAGGTTCTGTTCCTTTGCTTATCTTCTTCTCCCTTCAATTATTCAAGGATGTATTGTTGTTGCAATCATCTATAGGTATTTGATTCCATCTTCTTCCAGAGTTCTGTCCAACAAATCCTCTTAGTCTCCTAATTGTTTCCCCTGTTGCCTGAAACACTCCTAGCTATCTCTTACGGATGAAACTTTGGTCGAATCATCACCTTCACTAAGCTAAAACTCGAACCTACTTGGAGCTGAATCCGACCATCATATCTGGGAGTTATTCAAAATATCCTAAATCTTGTCCTGTAGTGAAATTGTAGTGAAATCTACCCAGATTTTAGATCTGATTCTGAAATTGATAGAGAGGCATGTTGTGCCCCTGATTTCTTTGACCTTTGTTGTTTCAAGTTCTATTTCAGTTATTATTAGCCCCTTTCTTTACCTGTATTTAATCTGGTTCCGAAACCCTAAATATTGAAATCGATACTCTAATTTCTTGTGCTGAGATCAGTCCTTATTTGATATTTGTTTGATCTACATTGATGCCATGATTTTGAGTATTATTTAATAAGTATCATGTAGTTTGGTATTAGGTTGGCGTTGCCAATCCTAATTCTACATTGAGCAGGGTTAACATTATCAGGATGGGAAAGAGAATTACATTGGTCCGAAGGGATTGGATTAGGTTCGAGAGGTGACAATTGGTGTGGTAGAGTAGGTGCAGTAGTTTGTGTTTGCTATCTGCGACCATAAACACACATCTCTGGACTAACAGACACCGTGTATGAAGTTCAAAGGCAGAACATCTTCTAATGCGGAAGAGGGCTCCTGAAGAGGTGGTGCAATGTAGTAATTTAAGTCAGTTTTTTTGTGAGGCATGTGTTTTGGCCAGACAAACTCGAATCACTTATTCTGTTTCTGGGAATAGAGTGCCACTCCTTTTTCATTGATACATTCTAATATATGGGGTATCCCGCTATGTGTCTGTCAATGGTTATCGACGGTATGTCTCTTTGATTGATTGTCATTCTTAGACTACTTGGGTTTATATGATGCGAACTAAGGGCGAGACCTTCTATTGCTTTCAGTAGTTTCACCGCATGGTTCAAACTCAGTTCGGTTCTAGCATTAAGACCCTTTAGAGCGACAATGGCCGGGAATACTTTGGAGGGTCCTTTCAACCTTACCTTTCCGATCATGGGATGATTCATCAACTAGTGTGGATACTCTGACTTAGAATGGGTTACTGAGCGTAAGAATCACCACCTTTATGAAGTAGCATGCTCTCTTATGTTTGAGATGCATGTTCCTCCCCAGTACTGAAGCGACGTAATTCTCATTGCTGCCTTTCTTATCAACCGAATGCCTTCTCGGGTCCATGCCTTCCGCTCCCCTCTGAGTCTTTTCCAAGGTTCTACTACTTTTCTTGTTCCACCTAAGGTATTCGATAGTGTTTAAGATGCTCACGATAATCATCCTCATGCAAAGTTTGATCCTCATGGTCTTCGATGCATTTTTTTTTTTGTATACTCCTACTCAGAAAGGCTATCGATGTTTTTATCCTCCTACTCAGCGTTGATTTGTGACTATGGATGTTGTCTTTCACGAATTTCATCATACTACACTATGACACCTCTTCAGGGGGGTCTCCTTCCAGTGTGGATGATGTCCCACTATCTCTTGAAATTGCCATCCCTACTAGTATCCTGTTTCAGGGGGAGAGTGACTCATACTTCTCCTACTATGCCTCGACCAAAGATACGTGTGTATAGTCATAGAGAGCAGACTCAAACCACTACACATTCAGCATCTACCCTACCATGCCAATCGTCTCCTCTCGAGCCTGATCTTGTCCCTTTGGA
>NC_056563.1:22035878-22156287 GCF_013358625.1 Macadamia integrifolia | reverse complement strand
AAGACCCAATTAAGGTCTCGAGATGGGTTTGCCTACTAACCTTCCGAGCTGATGAAAGTAAACTAAAAGCTAGAGTGGCATGGAGACTATTAAGATCAAGTTGTCACTATTTTTTGCTAGAAGATCAGAAATTTTATTAAAAAGAGAAAAAAGAAAAAAAAATGATTAAAAAAAGCTCAAAAAATTAAGAAGGGAGTCCACCTTCGGCAATGCCATCAGCAGAGGCTCACTGCCTCTATCTGTAAAATCTAAACCGGGGCACTGTTTCATCAATGTGGAGCTTGATAGAAGGAGGCAAATTCGTTCTCTGACCCGACCTACCGGACTTGACAGCTTCTTTGGCAAGGAAGTTAGCAATTGGGTTGTCACTTGATAAGTATATATGACTTATTTTTAACCCAGCCACAAAATATGCTAATTTTCAAAAGAAAACCCTAAGGGCCCGTTTGTTTAGAAGGGTTTTCCGTGTCTGCTGATGTGGCCTTCACCACACCCCCTTCCAAAGTCCTACCAAATTGGTGGGACTTTGTGAGGCGGTAAAATCTCTCTCTCTCTCTCATCGTCGGCTTCTTCTTCTTCTTTCTTTGTCAACCCTTTATTAGCCAAAGCCTGAGGCTGCGACCGGCCAGTTTCAGATGAGGTACCTAAACCCCATCACAGCCACGCGCAATGAGCTACTACGACTAGACCAACCACGCAAATTAGGGCACATAAAAGAGCGGCTCGGCTAGGATGACGACAAAGTCCGAATCCACGTCGACGACATCCGGCGGTTTTGCTGCCATCACCGACAAGAAATTGACGCTGGTGAGGTATCTCAACAGCATACTCAGAATACTAAAGAGAGAAAGAGAGAAGAAGGGTGAAGAGTGAAGAGTGAAGAGTGAAGAGAAAGAGAGAGAATTTTTAAGTTTTTTAACGTACAATTTTATTTTTATTTTTTATTTTTATTATTATTATTATTTTTTTTGTGGTGTAGGAATAGTAACTTCTTCTTCTTCCACCTACTGTATGCCTGTATCCGAAGCAACTACCTCTCTCTCTCTCTCTCTCTCTCTGGTTAAAGTCTAAGCCTCTAAGGTCTCTCTCCTCCCAGCCTTCATCCAACCAAACATGATGGGGTGGATGCTACAGTTATTTCACCACATCTTTACTTTCTTGTCTTTCACCCCACTAACATGTGAGATCCATATTGACAACATTCCTACCCCCAACTCCCCTCTAAACAAACGGGCCCTAGGATTCTTAAACTTTGGTTACATATATATCCATAAAATTTATACTTGTTTACTAGGATAAGGAAACCCAAAACATTTTTTATTAAAAAAAAAATGAAAAAAAGAAAGAAAAAAGAAACCGTATTCTATTGGGAATAAGTTCTCTATTTAGTAGCATGGTCCCTTGCTTCAATGCATGGGTCAATGGGAGCGTACATAGAAGCATCAATAAGGTGGGCATTATTGTTTTTCATAGGAAATGGCAGTCATCCCCCTCCCCATGTGTTTAGACGCAACCCAAGTTAAGAAAAAAAAAATCTATAGGACTATTATGCTATCAGCTATGATGTATGGAACAGAATGTTGGACAATTAAGAAGTGTCATATAGAGAAGATGTGTGTGGTAGAGATGAGGATGTTAAGATAGATAGATGTGTGATAAAACTAGGAACGATAAATTAAGGAATGAGCATATTAGAGCTAATTTGGGAGTTGCTTTGATCAATGATAAGCTCCGAGAAAATCATTCAAGGTTGTATGATTATGTTCAACGGAAGCCTAGCGATGCATCAGTAATGATGAGTGATATGATTCAGATTGAAGAAGCTACAAGAACTAGGGAAAGGCCTAAAATAACCATAGGAAAAGTGAGGGATGACGTGTAGTCTGGGTCTGGTACCAAGTTTAACCTCAAATAGAGCTTATTGGAGAGCAATGCTCCATGTGGCCAACCCCATTTAGCTGAGATCCTCCTGACTTGTTGGGTTGTGTCTTTTTCCTTTTACTTTCATATTTCATCTTTCACATCTTACTTTTTATCTTGCATTCTACATCTTTCATTTGTCATGTTCTATTTTCATTTCTCATCTGTTCCCCTCCCTCTTCTCTATTTAAATATTCAGTTTTCTTTATTTTAGTTTTTGGTTTTTTTTGTTTTTTGGATGTTTGTAGTCACGTGACCTCATTAAGTTAGGATAAGGCTTAATTTGTTTAATGTGTTTAGACACAACCCCTACATTTCCCCACAGAAACCATTTTCCCGTTAAAAATGCTAATTTTTTACAAGGTTCAAATTTGAATATTTGTTTTTATGTCACACCCCACGGCTTGAGACTTGGCTTTTTTTTTGGGTTGAAGACTTGGCACGTAATTGAGGAGGTGAGGGGTGGTCCTTTGCAATTTGCATGCATGGCATATTAACTATATTTGAGATATATTCTTGTTGCGTGTGATGAAGTCCACCACTTTTGCCTTCCTTATTTTGGTGGAAATTACTTTTTGCATTCAATGGCCTGCCTTCTTCTATTTAAGCTCTAGCTAGCTATTATGTAAACCCTATATAACAGAAAGAAGACCCTCCTCATCACTCCATTTGTTCCATATATGAGCATTGGAAGATGAAGCAGAAAGCCTTCTTCTTGGTGGTATATGTTGGGTTTCTTCAACTCATGTCCTCCCTCGTTAGCAGTGCATTTGATCGCTCCGAATTCCCTCCCTCATTTCTTTTTGGAACTGCAACATCTTTTTATCAGGTAATCTCCTCTTAGAAAAATATATGTTTTCATGTAAATATAGTTTCATCATACCATTGCAAATTATATGCATTCATGTAGATCGAAATGATGTACGTCTGTTAAGGATCGAACTTTTTTTATTGTTGTTAAAAATGGGTATCCATGCCTTCAGCCTGACTAGTCCCATGGGCGAATCGGGTCATACTGGGGTTGAATGAGAACCATTTAACTTTTACTGAAAACAATGAAAAGCACTAAACACCCCCGTGTGAGTGGCCCAAGGTGTACCAAATGGGAATGACACTTAGAACGTCCGAATTTACGGCTCATTCTCACCAACTGCACTACCCCCTTGGGTTTTTGTTAAGGATCAAACACCTAACTCGATAGTATTCAAAATGATCCATGTTTAAAAAACTAATGATGAAATTCAAGCAGAATTCATCATTAAAAGCTAGTCGTTACGAAAAAGTTTCCAAATCCTTATAAATATTTACATCAAATTATTTACATTGTGAGATTATTTCTTTTGCATGAAACTCATAATGGATAAATATAAAAAATTATCTATTAATCTCAGATGTAGTGGATAAGGAGGCTATAGCTATGGCAGTATTAATGGGATTCCATCCAGGAAGTCTCCTTTTGATCAATCAAATTAAATCAGGTGATTGCAACGTCCAACCAATCTTCAGAAGCACTACCAGTAGAATTCCCATTTGGGGATTTACTGTTTGTTTAAACAATTTATAAAGTGAACACACTGACCAAAAAATATGTGGACTTTTGTGTATTGAAAGATATTTGCATTCTTTTTCCAAAACAGGGACTATTAAGTTAGAATTTTCTTGATGTCATTTTCTAAATTTTGTTTCCCAGATAGAGGGTGCTTACTTTTGGCAGGTAACAAAAGCCTCAGCAATTGGGACGTATTCACTCACTTACCAAGTAATTTTATTTTATTATTATTTTAACTGATTTATTATGTTAAACTTACTCTATTGCGAACTAGTCGTCATGAAGTTTAAATCAGGATATAGTTTCTCTGTGGAGGTGGCCACTCAAGTTGTGCCTAAGAAGTTGGGCATTACTGTTGTTCAGAACGACCAGGGTGACAAGGTCCCTACTCACACAACCACAGGTTGGCGGGTATGCATTGATTATCGGAGATTGAATTTTGTTACACTTAAGAATCACTTTCCTTTGCCGTTCATTGATCAAATCCTGAAGAAATTAGCAGGCTAAAGCCATTTCTGTTTCTTGGATGGCTATTCAGATTATAATCAAGTCACTGTGTATCCTAAAGGTCAAGAGAAAACCACTTTTACCTTGGTAAAATTGCATACATTATGGCCCTCTCCAGACCCTTGGTAGTAAGAGCCTTGTGCTCTGAATACAAAATTCTTATTACCAGAGAAAGAAAAGGAAGATTGTTGACTGATAGAAAACCGTTTATCATTTCATTTTTAAGAAAAAATCGTGGATGGAGGCACTGGAGATGTTGCAGATGATCACTACCATTGGTACATGGTAAAATCTACATCACAAAATCCTGCTCAAACCTAGATAATTACTGAAAATAGGTTTTCCTTCACTTCCAACTCAGGCATGTAAAAAAAATTCACTTTGTATTAACCATGAATTATCAAATAAGAAGATACAGAGTTGATGCATTCCTTAAGTGTAAATTCTTATAGATTCTCCATTTCATGGTCCAGACTCCTCCCAAGTAAGTTATTGCACTAGTTCCTTTTTTTATTCTTATCACTAAAGAATAAGAATTTTACATGAAGCTAGACTCTTAAACTCGTATCTCTATTTCAGGAGGTAGATTTGGAGAAGTTGATTCCATTGGAATCGAATTTTACAACAGGCTGATAGACGCAATCTTGCTCAAAGGTTAAATATTAAACTCTTTCTTATTAAATAAGCTTACCACCAAATACTTTCATTAAAAATAATTCCTTCCACAAACAGGTATACACTCATGTAAATTCGATCATATCTACACCATTAATCTTTGTTTTGAAACCACAAAACTTCAGCCCTAAATTTTTTCCCCTGTTTACCTCTATGAAAGTTAAATTGAAATAAATGTATGCCTAAAGATGTCTATACATAGGTGTGTCAATTCTGGGCCCACCCAGTTAGTCCGACTAGGAAAACCTGAGATCAGCCTGGATCATTCATTAAATGTACGCTGGACTCAAGCCTGAATTGAATAATATTTGACCGTTCCTAGTGCAAGGGTCCAGTCCAATAATCGCCTGATCAGAACGACCACATAAGAGCCTGTTTAAGGCCGTTAAGTTCAGAGATTAATGTCTCAGTAGTCCCTCTAAGGCCTATTTAGAGCCATTTAGAGATAAATGGCTTAGTGACCCACTTAGACCGATTAAAGGTCAGTACCCAATCGATCATTTATAAATGGAACTGTACCTAGCCCATAGTAAGTTTAGGAATGATAATAAAACGAGTATAGATACATACGGTAATTAAACGAACTAGATGATAATAAAAATTTTATAAAGCGTGTACCCAATCGATCACTTTTTTTTTTCAAACAAAGTAAATTCAGTAATATGTATTATATGTTTAATTCGTTATTATACATGTATAATATAATATACTTTAAAAATATATTTATTTTCATATCTATGGGATTACATGGTAAAATATGATTTTTTTAAATAAAACGTTTGGATATGTGTATTCACTAACTATGGACTAGCCTTGAGGATCACTTACTTAAACAGCCTAGTCACGATGAGAGATCCAGGAGTAGGAGGCCAATTGGGTTTGACTAAAAGCAGCCCAAACCGACCGATTGACACCCCTATCTATATATAGACTGGTAAAAAAACACATGCCACATATATACACAAATAATTGATCAAATGGGTGGGTATCAGGGACGCATTAACTTTAATAACATAAACTTATATTTATTTTGTGTTGAACCAGGAATACAACCATTTGTCACACTGAACCATTATGATATTCCTCAAGAACTTGAAGACCGATATGGGTCATGGTTGAGTCCACAAATACAGTAGGTCTTCCCTTATATTTTATTTCCTGTACTTCATTTAGTAGTACTTTTGATATTACATGTTTGTTATCAGTAATCCTATTATATATGACACAATGTAGGATATGTAGAAGTTTAATCAAGGCATGAACAATACATTACTATAGGTGGTTATGTATATTTGCACCTTACACACACATCAACTTCTCTTCTTTGTTACAATTGTCAATGCCCTCCATCAACTTCTCTTCGTTTCAATTGTCAACGCCCTCCATTAAAACCCACCATCTCCCTCGCACTCTCGGGAGTGATATTAATTGCTCTTTAGATTAATAGTATGGTAGTAGTCCCATCACTCTCTCTCATATGTTGGGTGATTTTTTTTTTTTTGTTTAACGAGTATTTAAGCCTTTGATATGACTACTTCTACGAGTCTATATTGACCCCACAACCATATAGATCAAGTCATTATCAGAATTAAATGAGAAATATTAAACTTTCACTGAAAGTAGTAAAGATCCCTAAACACCTCCATATGAATGACCTAAAGGAGGTAAGAGCAGTCAAATTCAGAACCACACGCTTCTTAAGGCAAAGGACCCTTGCCAACTCCACTACCTCATTGCATGGGTTTCATGTGACTGTTTATTTAGCATGCCTATGCACAGTTGCATATAAAAGCCATTGAGAAGTAACTGGTTAAGACATTTGAACTATGGAAAAAAGAACCTTGCCTACTTACTCGAATCTATGCCCAAATACAGGCAAACACGAAAAGACCACACAAATCATTTGTTGTATGGGTTGTGTGGTTGGTTTGAGATTTGCAGTTTATGAATCTATTTACGTATAGGTGGTCATGTATATTTGCAGGCATGGTGCTGAAGTGAGAGGTTATTTCATATGGTCTCTTTTGGACAACTTTGAATGGTTATATGGGTATACTTTGCGGTTTGGGATTTACTTTGTGGATTATAATACATTAGAGAGAACACCGAAACTATCTGCAATTTGGTGCAAGAAATTTCTTAATGGAGTGAAGGTATTAAAACGGAAAAGAAAATGAAGGAAGAGTTGGAAGACCTCTGCATCTACCTTATAGCCACATGTGCTATTCAACTATTATAGTTGTGTTATGTATACTGTTGTATTACATATGGGTCAGTCGTTGCAGGTATATTTGATCAACATATGTCAGTGATCTTTGATTGGCCAGGTAGTGAAGTAGGTATCTCTTTTGTCCATGCAAGTTCTTTTAAAAATATGCGTAGGCAATTGTGGTTAGATCTGGAGCTGTTGATATCTTCTTTGGTTCCTTGGTCTGTGATGGGGGATTTCAATGTGACCCTGCTCTCTCATGAGAAAAGAGGTCCTGGTAAGTTTAATCTTGGATCGGCTGCTGAATTCCAGGCAATGATTGATGCGTGTGAATTTCTCTCTATCCCTTCTCAGGGAAAGAAATTCACTTGGACTAACAATCGTCGAAGGGGTCATGCAGTTGCAGTGTTAGATCGGAATTTTTGTGATGAGAAGTGGATAGACGTGTTTAGAAATGTGAAGCAAGGTCTATTGTTGTCTTCGGTATCAGATCATGCCCCTCTATTTGTTGTCTCTGATGTTGTTCAAAGGCCTACAAATATCCCCTTCAGATTCCATAGCTTTTGGATGGAAAATGATCAATTTATCTCCGTGGCTGAGGAAGCTTGGAAAACTCAGATAGTAGGTGATCCAATTGTCGTTTTGGCACAGAAATTAAAGCAGGTCAAGGAGAATTTAAAGGTTTGGGGGAGGGCTACCTTTCCTAACCTGAATGATGAGGTCGACAAAGCAAAGCTGAAATTAAAGAAGGTTCAAGACATGATAGAGGTGGCTGGGATGAACGATGAATTATTTAACAGAGAGGCAGATGCAAAAACAGTATTATTGAAGGTCAACCAAATGTACGAGAAGTTGTGGGCTGAAAAAGCTAAACTGAGATGGATGAAAAATGGAGACTGTAACTCGAAAATTTTTCATCTCTCAGTGAAGCTTAGGAGGTTGAAAAATCAGATCACCTCCCTAAAAAAGGAAGATGGAACATGGGTTTCAGACCAATAGGGAATATCGTCTTATGTCTATGATTTTTTTGAGAAATTTCATGAGGCTGATGCAATCACAGTTCATAATGACCTTCTTAATAATATTCCCAGGGTGTTGGAGGAGGAGGACGTGGCAGGATTGGAGATTGCCCTGAGTGGGGATGAAATAAAACAAGCGGTTTGGGATTTAGATCCTGTAAGCTCTCCAAGTCCTGATGGGTTCCCAGGCAGCTTCTTCAGGCGATGTTGGGCCATTGTTGAGGGTGATTTTTGTAGGGCAGTGAAAAATTTCTTTGAGAAAGGGTGGCTTCCTAAAGGAATAAACAATTGTTTTATTTCCTTGATCCCCAAAGTTGAGGGTGCGGCCTCTCTTGATAGGTTTCGAACTATATGTATGGGAAACTTCTATTGCAAAGTGATATCAAAAATATTATCTTCAAGATTACTTGTTGTTTTGCCTAAATTGGTCTCGGAAGAGCAAGGCGCTTTCCAGCAGGGTAAAATAATTTCGGCAAATATCAGCCTCGCATCAGAACTGTCAAATTTGATGCACTCTTCGGTTAGGGGTGGTGGAATGGGGCTGAAGCTCGATGTTCAAAAGGCATATGACTCTCTAGCTTGGGAATTCCTCTTTGCAGTTATGTGCAAATTTGGGTTCTCCTCTAGGTGGATTTGTCGGATTCACAACCTTCTACTATCTTCCCGAATATCTATCTTGGTGAATGGTGGCCCAGTTGGGTTCTTTGGGGTTGGTAGAGGTCTCCAGCAAGGAGATCCTTTGTCTCCCTTCTTATTTATTCTGGCAGAAGAGGTTCTCTGTAAAGGTCTTAGAAGTCTAGCAAAGGATGGTTTGATAAAATCTCTTCCTGGTGCTCGAGGTGTGTTAACTCCCTCCCATTTATCTCCCTCCCATTGATAAAATCTCTTCATAAATGCATCTGCTCAGTTCGTCAAAAATCTTAAGGCCTTTCTTGATAAATATCAGGCTTTCTCCGGCCAAATATTTAATCTAGAAAAAAGTAGTTTGTTCTTTGGAAAGGTTGCCCCTCACAGGAAACAGTTTATAAGTAATTTTATGGGAATCCAATCTGCAAGGCTGCCTACTAAATATTTAGGTGTGGACCTCTTCAAGGGGAGAGTTAAATGGCACCACATGTTACCGTTGATGGATAAAATCAAGAAGAGGCTGTCGGGATGGAAGGGTCGGCTTCTCTCGATGGAAGGTAGGGTGGAGTTGGTTAAATCAGTGATTTCAAGCATCCCAATTCATAATTTCGGGATTTATTGGTGGCCAAGAAGCTCTATAAAATTAGTAGAAAAGTGGATGCAAAACTTCATATGGTCTGGTGACATAGAGACAGGGAAGAAGATACTGGTGAAGTGGGATGAGGTATGTAAACCTACCAGGGAGGGAGGTCTTGGCATTAGGAGGTTGCGAGACGTTAATTTTACTTGCCTGTGCAAATTTGCATGGCAAATTAAACATGAAAATTCTCTTATGAGCGTTTTCTTTCGTGCTCATGTTTTGAAGGTTGATGGTTCGCTGAAAACTTCCTACCTTTCCTCTTCGATATGGCCTGGTCTTAAAAAGGTGTGGAGGTGGGTAGAGTCTCATGAGCAATGGACTGTTGGGAATGGTCAGAGGATAATTTTTTGGAAAGATAGTTGGCTAGGAAAGAAGCCTATTGAGGAGTTGTATGGCCTGCAGTTAGGTCTCTTTGATTCGATGCAAGCAAAGGTTTCCGATTTCATTTGCCAAGATGAGTGGAATTTTCCCCAGGTGAGTTCTGAATTTTTTCAAAATATCTTTGACCAGGCCAAGGATATCAGAATTTCAGATCTGGATGATTTTTGTCATTGGAAATTAAATTCCTCCGGAGTCTTTACAATAAAATCGGCTTGGGAAAAAGTAAGACGGGAATCGCCAAAGGTGGGGTGGTATTCATTGATTTGGAATTCTCATCTCCAACCTCGCCAATCGGTTTTTGGATGGAGAATGTTGAAAAACAAGCTAGCTACTGATGATAATGTGAAAAAGAGAGGGGTTCCATTGCCATGACAGTGCACTCTCTGTGGCATAGCGGAAGAGTCTGTAAATCATACCATGTATGAATGCTCTTTTGCATATTTCATGTGGCAGAGATTTTGTTGCTGTTTTGGGTTTAGGTGGCCTGGATTTGAAGGAGTTGAAAGATTGATAGCTTGGTGGAAAGATTAGACAAAGAAGACCACCTGTAAACGGGTGTGGCTGAAGGGTTTTGTTCTAATCCCTTATTTCACTTGGTTGGAGAGGAATGGAAAAAAATTCGAAGGAACCTCAAAATCAAAAGAGCACTGTTTTGGCCAAGTGAAGAGCGAAATTAGCTGCCAAGAGCTAGTTCATTCAAGGGCAGCCATCTCAATTTCGGATCTTGTCACTTGAAGAAGCTTGGGTATTTCATAGGTGCGGAGAAGGCCTCGGGAAATCCTCAATATTTTCTGGTGCCCTCCTAATTCAGATTGGATAAAACTCAATTCGGACGGTTGCTCTATTGGTAATCCAAGGAAGTCTGGAGCAGGGGGAATCCTTCGCAATGAAAAGGCAGAGGTAGTGGCAAATTACAGAAATTTTCTAGGAACTCGCAAAAATTTCGAGGCTGAATTTCTGGCACTTATGATAGGGATTGAATTAGCTAAGCAGCACAATGTGAAACGGCTATGGATAGAATGTGATTCAGTTGCAGTTGTGACTAATTTTCAGAAGAGGCAAAGTCCGTGGATAGGTCAGCAAAGATAGATTACTTGTATTTCTTATTTGGAGGATGTGGAATGGAAAATAACCCATTGCTATAGGGAAGCCAATTCAGTGGCGGATTTTTTGTCAAAATCAGCCGCTCGTTTTGAAGTGTCAGAGACGATTTCAATTTGGCCAACTCTGGTTCAGATGGAATTAGACATGGATGCATCGGGTCGGCCTAGGTCCAGATTCACCTAGGAGTTTTTCCAAATTTTTTGTTTTTGGTGGAGTTGGGTAGTTGCTTAATTCTGTTGATGGCAATGCCGAAGGTGGAATTAATGCTTCTCCCTCTCTTTTTTTTTTTCGCTAAAAGGTCATGTATATTAACAAGAAATGGAAAAATTTTACAATGAACCCGAAATACCGGGAAAAAATATAAGAAAATTGAAACTACCAAAGAAGTCCTAGAAACTCTTCCCCACCTTCGGCATTGCCATCAGCAGGGAGGAGGACCAGGCATCAAGAAGATAGAGACACCCTAGTAGAATCTATAACGCGACCTGTCCATCGCATCATCCCGAATATACTGTAATATCTCTGAAGGCCAGATCAAAGTTGTGGAAGATTCCTCCTTCTTGGCAGCCGTATTTGCTAGAAAATCTGCTATGGGATTAGCTTTCCAATATCAATGAGTAATTTTCCAGAAAATACTCTTCAGGAAAGAGAGAAGAGAGGCCCACCTTTTCCACACAAACCACGGCACCAGACCCCGTTGCACCATCATAACCACTGATACCAAATCACATTCGATCCACAGAGACTTACAATTCATCTCCCTCGCTCTTTCTATACCTTCAATCAATGCATAAAATTCAGATTGGAAGCTAGATGCATTTCCTAAGAAGGAGTTGTAGTACAAGATCATCTGCGCAGTACTGTCCTTTATAATTCCACCGGCCCTTGCTCTTCCTTGGTTGCCCAGAGACGAACCATCACAATTTAATTTCCACCATCCTTCAACTGGTGGCAGCCAAAATATCTCCCGCACTCCCTTAACATGCCTTTTTGGGCCCATTATATTCAACCTGTAGCACCATTGCAGATCCAAGTGCAATTTTATTCTATCACGCTTTCTCGGACCTTGCCTTTGTACCTCATCCATGATGCCTTTGACAATCTGAGTAAAGAAGCGTCTTACCCCCCTGAATCTCCTTGAGTTCCTCTCCATCCAAATGAAAAATGGAATTAGAATCAAACCCGCCATCCACATTTGAGACAGACCTACAGTGCTAGAGGTTTGAGTCCACCACTGAACTAGTTCTGCCAAATCTGCCCACTGCATTTGCCAACGAAACCCAAAAGCCTCAGCGAAGAAACTCCATACAAAGACAGCACCCTCACACTCCCAAAAAAGATGAGGCAGCGACTCCTCCGCCTTGTTACAACTCTCACATTTGGAGACAAGGGGAACCCCTTTCCTTTTCACCTTGTCATCACAGGGCAGTTTACCATGCATAAGCTTCCAACCAAAAACCGATTGACGAGGAAGTAGGTCAGCCCCCCACACAACCGTCGCCCAACTCTCCTTTGGTTTTCTTTTGCGTAGAGCCTCCCAAGCCGATTTGGTGGTGAAATTTTCTAACGAAAAGCGGGACCAGCAACATTTATCTTTCTGCGGTAATGAGATATTTTTGATCTCCCTGATAATACCTTTTAAGAAATCCGAAGAAGCTCGAGGGAGAGACCATTGGCCATCCACAATAAATTCTGCTACTTTACATGAATTATTATGGAAATGAGAGGGAGGGAGGGGAGATTGCTCTGCAATTGACAAAGGGCCTAGTCATCTATCATGCCAAAAAAGAATGTCCTCACCATTCCCCACCATCCAACGCTCAGAAGAAGAGACAAACTTCCACATCTTTGAGATGCCTTTTAAAACCGAGGACGACTTATACCCCTTCTTGAGGTCA
This sequence comes from Macadamia integrifolia, assembly GCF_013358625.1. Taxonomy (NCBI): domain Eukaryota; kingdom Viridiplantae; phylum Streptophyta; class Magnoliopsida; order Proteales; family Proteaceae; genus Macadamia; species Macadamia integrifolia. Next base: position 22,143,758 of record NC_056563.1, on the reverse strand, counting down.
CCACCATCGTCCATGAACCTTGCTCTCAAGAACTTGTTAAAAGTTGTCTCTTCATGTTTCATTTGCCACACAAGTTTACTAAGTCCCACACAATTCACCTCCCTAAGTCTTCTGATTCCTAGGCCCCCTTCAGACATGGGTCTACACACGTCCTCCCACTTAACCGATATTTTCTTCACTGTATCAATCTCCCCTGACCACAGGAAGTTTCGGATCCATCGCTCCACTACTTTATCACCGACTCAGGCCACCAATAAACTGAAAAGTTATGTATAGGCATACCTGAGATGACAGACCGAATCAGTTCAACCCTACCTGCCATGGACAGCAGTTTTCCCTTCCAACCCTGCAAACGAGCCTTGATCTTGTCCATCAAGGGGAGAAGCCTATCTTTTTTGACAGCGCCTTTGAAAATTTCCACCCCAAGATACTTCGTAGGCAACACACAAATTGGGATTCCAATCAAGTCCGCGATAAACCTCTTCCTGTGGGGGGCAACTTTGCCAAAGAAATTTTTGCTCTTGCCCAGATTGAACTTTGACCTGAGTAAACTTGATATTTGTGGAGGAAGTCACGCAGACATTTAACATGTTTGGCAGCGGCGTTTATGAATATAAAAATGTCATCCGCAAAGAGCAGATGACTAGGAACCACAGTCCCTCTCGGCCCAGGGAGAGCCTTTATTTTCCCCTCCTTCAATAAACCATTCAAACCCCTACAAGGAACTTCCTCTGCTAGGATAAATAGCATAGGGGAAATTGGATCTCCTTGCCTCAAACCCCGCTCCACACCAAAGTAGCTTACTGGACCACCATTAAACAAAATAGAAATTCTAGATGAAATCAAAATCTCATGAATCCATCTCAACCATACCTCCGAGAAACCAAACTTCTTCAACACCGCAAAGAGGAAGTCCCATGACAGCGAGTCGTAGGCCTTTTGCACATCCACCTTGATCCCCATACCACCGCCCCTAACAGAGGTGTGTAATAAGTTTTCCAGCTCCGATGCCAAGCCAATGTTTTCTGAAATTATCTTGCCCCTTTGGAACGCCCCTTGTTCTTCTGACACCAAGCGAGGGAGGAGACAGGAAAGCCGCTCAGCCATTATTTTTGACAGCACCTTACAAAAGAAGTTTGTCATACAGATGGGGCGAAACTTATCCAAGGTTGCTGCCCCTTCCACCTTTGGGATTAAAGTCACCCAACTATTGTTCACCCCATTGGGCAGCTTACCACCTCTGAAAAAGGCACGCACAGCCTCACAAAAATCGACGCCGACAATTTCCCAACACTTCTTAAAGAAGGCTCCAAGGAAGTCGTCAGGGTCCGGCGAGCTCTCTGGATCCAGACTCCAAACCACCCTCTTTATTTCGTCCATCTCAGGGATAACTTCTAAAGCCAATGAGTCTTCTCTATTCACCTCCTGGGGGATGACCTGAAGCAGTTCCAAATAAGTTTCACATTGATTGGCCTTATGGAAGTCCTTAAAATAATTCGAGATATATTCTGCCAATTGACCCTGCTCTGAAACCACCGATCCATCTTGTTTCTTCAGTGATTGACTACAGTTTTTGGCACGTCGCACCTTCACTAATAAATGGAAAAACTTTGAATTTCTGTCACCTAATTTAGCCCACTTACAACGGGCTTTCTCTGCCCAAAGTTTCTCATGTAATTCCACAGCTTTCATGCCTTGATTAAACTTCTACATATCCTACATTGTGTCATATATAATAGGATTACTGATAACAAACATGTAATATCAAAAGTACTACTAAATGAATTACAAGAAATAAAATATAAGGGAAGACCTACTGTATTTGTGGACTCAACCATGACCCATATCGGTCTTCAAGTTCTTGAGGAATATCATAATGGTTCAGTGTGACAAATGGTTGTATTCCTGGTTCAACACAAAATAAATATAAGTTTATGTTATTAAAGTTAATGCATCCCTGTTACCCACCCATTTGATCAATTATTTGTGTATATATGTAGCATGTGTTTTTTTACCAGTCTATATATAGATAGGGGTGTCAATCGGTCGGTTTGGGCTGCTTTTAGTCAAACCCAATTGGCCTCCTACTCCTGGATCTCTCATCGTGACTAGGCCGTTTAAGTAAGTGATCCTCAAGGCTAGTCCATAGTTAGTGAATACACGTATCCAAACGTTTTATTAAAAAAAATCATATTTTACCATGTGATCCCATAGATATGAAAATAAATGTATTTTTAAAGTATATTATATTATACATGTATAATAACGAATTAAACATATAATACATATTACTGAATTTACTTTGTTTGAAAAAAAAGAGTGATCGATTGGGTACACGCTTTATAAAAGTTTTATTATCATCTAGTTCGTTTAATTACCGTATGTATCTATACTCGTTTTATTATCATTCCTAAACTTACTATGGGCTAGGTACGGTTCCATTTATAAATGATCGATTGGGTACTGACCTTTAATCGGTCTAAGTGGGTCACTAAGCCATTTATCTCTAAATGGCTCTAAATAGGCCTTAGAGGGACTACTGAGACATTAATCTCTGAACTTAACGGCCTTAAACAGGCTCTTCCGATCAGGCGATTATTGGACTGGACCCTTGCACTAGGAACGGTCAAATATTATTCAATTCAGGCTTGAGTCCAGTGTACATTTACTGAATGGTCCAGGCTGATCTCAGGTTTTCCTAGTCGGACTAACTGGGTGGGCCCAGAATTGACACACCTATATATAGACATCTTTAGGCATACATTTATTTCAATTTAACTTTCATAGAGGTAAACAGGGGAAAAAATTTAGGGCTGAAGTTTTGTGGTTTCAAAACAAAGATTAATGGTGTAGATATGATCGAAGTTACATGCGTGTATACCTGTTTGTGGAAGGAATTATTTTTAATGAAAGTATTTGGTGGTAATCTTATTTAATAAGAAAGAGTTTAATATTTAACCTTTGAGCAAGATTGCGTCTATCAGCCTGTTGTAAAATTCGATTCCAATGGAATCAACTTCTCCAAATCTACCTCCTGAAATTGAGATACGAGTTTAAGAGTCTAGCTTCATGTAAAATTCTTATTCTTTAGTGATAAGAATAAAAAAAGGAACTAGTGCAATAACTTACTTGGGAGGATTCTGGACCATGAAATGGAGAATCTATAAGAATTTGCACCTAAGGAATGCATCAACTTTGCATCTTCCTATTTGATAATTCATGGTTAATACAACTTGAATTTTTTTACATGCCTGAGTTGGAAGTGAAGGAAAACCTATTTTCAGTAATTATCTAGGTTTGAGCAGGATTTTGTGATGTAGATTTTACCATGTACCAATGGTAGTGATCATCTGCAACATCTCCAGTGCCTCCATCCACGATTTTTTCTTAAAAATGAAATGATAAATGGTTTTCTATCAGTCAACAATCTTCCTTTTCTTTCTCTAGTAATAAGAATTTTGTATTCAGAGCACAAGGCTCTTACTACCAAGGGTCTGGAGAGGGCCATAATGTATACAATTTTACCAAGGTAAAAGTGGTTTTCTCTTGATCTTTAGGACACACAGTGACTTGATTATAACCTGAATAGCCATCTAAGAAACAGAAATGGCTTTAGCTTGCTAATTTCTCCAGGATCTGATCAATGAACGGCAAAGGAAAGTGATTCTTAAGGGTAACAAAATTCAATCTCCAATAATCAATGCATACCCGCCAACCTGTGGTTGTGTGAGTAGGGACCCTGTCACCCTGGTCGTTCTGAACAACAGTAATGCCCAACTTCTTAGGCACAACTTGAGTGGCCCCCTCCACAGAGAAAGTATATCCTAATTTAAACTTCATGACGACTAGTTCGCAATAGAGTAAGTTTAACATAATAAATCAGTTAAAATAATAATAAAATAAAATTACTTGGTAAGTGAGTGAATACGTCCCAATTGCTGAGGCTTTTGTTACCTGCCAAGTAAGCACCCTCTATCTGGGAAACAAAATTTGGAAAATGACATCAAGAAAATTCTAACTTAATAGTCCCTGTTTTGGAAAAAGAATGCAAATATCTTTCAATACACAAAAGTCCACATATTTTTTGGTCAGTGTGTTCACTTTATAAACTGTTTAAACAAACAGTAAATCCCCAAATGGGAATTCTACTGGTAGTGCTTCTGAAGATTTTTTTTTTTTTTTGCTAAAAGGTCATTTTATTAAAAAAGAACAAAGCAAAACAAAGAGAAATACAAAAGGGCAGACCGATCCCACAAAACCCACTTGCAACCTCCACCTTCGGCATGGCCATCAGCAAAGGGAACAAGCAAAGGGCTTAGCCAAATCGAAAGCGGTGCCTGTCCAACGCATCAGACGCTAACTCATCAACTACATGTCTCGGGAACTCCACTGAGAATTCTGAAGTACAAGATTTAGATGCTTTCCTAGCCAGAAAATCAGCGACAACATTAGCTTCATGAAAACAGTGAGTGATCTTCCATTGCACCAACTCCAAAAAGGAAATAACAGATCTCCATTTCTGCAGGGCAAACCATGGAATCTCCCTTCTCTGAACTGCTGAGACCACGGACGCTGAGTCTGACTCAATCCAAACACCCCTAGCATGATAGTGTCTAGCTAGCTGAATACCCTCCAAGACTGCCTCAAATTCAGCTTCATATATTTGTTTGACTCCCAAAAAAATGCTAAAAGAGTCGATTACCTTGCCTTTATCATCCCGTAAGACACCACCAGCACCTGCATTACCTGGGTTACCAAGCGAACTTCCATCCACATTGATCTTCATCCACGCCCTGGAAGGCTTACACCAGTGAACCTCAAGAGGTGAAGGGGAAGTTGGATTTCTAATACTTAAACCTATCTTCCTGCAGGTCATCAAGTCTGAAATCGAACGAACTTCTTCACTTGATCCGTCACAGCAAAGCTGAACCTCTTGCCTTATACTTTGAAAGACATACCGCCCTGCCCTTTCTTTATTTTCCTGCCTTCTTTTATTTCTTTCCCACCAAATATGGTTGATAGTAATGAGCAAACCCAACTTCCATGGCTTCTTTAGCTGAATCACTTGAGATTTCCTCTTCCACCACTGGAACAATGATTGAATGCTTGGATGATTTACCCACGCCACTCCAAAAAAATCTAAAAAACTCTTCCATATTGATATGGAGAATGAACAATGTAAAAAAATATGAGTCATACTTTCTTCAGCCTTTCCACACAGGTTGCATCTGGATGGGAGATAAACACCTTTTTGGCAAACCAGGTCGTCCGTTGGGATTCTACCATGCACCACTCTCCATCCAAAAATGGAGTGTCTTGGAGGGAGATTCTTCTGCCAAATCAAAGAAGACCAGTTCACCTTCAAGGATTTCACTCTAACAGCCTCCCAAGCCGACCTTGAGGAGAAATACCCTGAAGGAACTAGCGACCACACCCTGAAATCCTCCATCTGCATACTCGTAATGTCAATCTTTTTAATCTGTCCAAAAATTTCATTAAGCATAGGAGATACTACCTCAGGTAGACGCCATTCTCCATTTATGATAAACTCCCCCACCTTTGCTGACGTAGAGAGAGTATGGTCACTATCCAGCGAAAGAAGTTCCATAATGGATTTTGGACCCCACCATTTATCCTTCCAGAAATTTGCAAGCTGACCGTTCCCTATGATCCAGCGCTCCTTGTCATCCACAAAGGACCACATTTTCCTGAGACCTGCAAAAATAGTGGAGGTGTTGCAATTTTTGAAGGATCTTCCATCCTTCTTTAGGAATCGAGCTCTGAGGAAGGTTAACGCCGCTGTCTTCTCCGTTTTGATCCTCCAAATCAATTTGCACAGCATTGCTTTATTTGAATCTCGCAGTCTCCTAAGACCCAGCCCTCCCTCATCCTTGGGCTTACACATAGAGTCCCACTTCACTGTGACAGCCTTAACCGTATCTACATCACCTGTCCAAATAAAGTTTCGCATCCATTTCTCCATCATCGCCACAAGAGATGCAGGCCACCAATAAATAGAGAAACTATGAGTCGGCATCCCCGAAAGCACCGATTTAACCAATTCCACCCTACCTGCCATTGACAACAATTTCCCTTTCCAACCCGCCAGTCTCCCCTTAACCTTGTCCATAATCGGCAACAAAGTATCTTTTTAATCCTTCCCTTGAAGATTTCCACACCTAGATACCTTGTAGGGAAGGTACACATGGGAATGCCTAAAGTTTCAGATATTCGATGCTTCCTGGAAGGTGATATTTTTCCCAAAAAGAGTTTGCTTTTTTCTAAGCTGATGCCTTGCCCAGAAAACTCTTGGTACTTTAGAAGAAATTCTTTAAGAGTCCTCACATACCTCATAGAAGCATTGGAGAAGATGAAAATGTCATCTGCAAATAGAATATGGGCAGGAGTTTTGACACCGCGAGGCCCATGAATTGGCTTCAATTGATTAATCTCGATCAGATGCTTTAAACCTCGCGATAGCACTTCCTCCGCAATAATAAAAAGCATGGGAGATATTGGGTCCCCTTGCCTCAGCCCTCTCTCCACACCAAAATATCCCTGTGGACCTCCATTAATCAAAATCGATATCTTGGAGGATATCAAAATTTGGTTCAGCCATGTTATCCACTTCTCTGTGAATCCAAAGCGACGCAGCACCTGAAACATAAAGGACCACGAAAGAGTATCATATGCTTTCTTGATGTCAATTTTTAATCCCAGACCTCCCCCTCTCATAGAAGCAAACATCAAATTGGCCAGTTCTGAGGCCACACTGATGTTGTCATGGATTAACTTTCCTTTTTGAAATGCCCCCTGCTCTTCAGATATCAGCCTAGGGAGCAAATTAGCAAGCCTCAATGCCATTATTTTGGAAAGAATTTTACAATAAAAATTCCCCATACACAGTGGCCGGAATTTATCGATAGAAGATGCTCCCTCCTCCTTAGGAATAAGTACCAAAAAATTGTTGTTCACACCATTGGGCAATTGACTAGTTGCTTCTGAAGATTGGTTGGACGTTGCAATCACCTGATTTAATTTGATTGATCAAAAGGAGACTTCCTGGATGGAATCCCATTAATACTGCCATAGCTATAGTCTCCTTATCCACTACATCTGAGATTAATAGATAATTTTTTATATTTATCCATTATGAGTTTCATGCAAAAGAAATAATCTCACAATGTAAATAATTTGATGTAAATATTTATAAGGATTTGAAAACTTTTTCGTAACGACTAGCTTTTAATGATGAATTCTGCTTGAATTTCAGCATTAGTTTTTTAAACATGGATCATATTGAATACTATCGAGTTAGGTATTTGATCCTTAACTAAAACCCGAGGGGGTAGCCGTAAATTCGGACGTTCTAAGTGCCATTCCCATTAAGTACACCTTGGGCCACTCACACGGGGGTGTTTAGTGCTTTTCATTGTTTTCAGAAAAAGTTGAATGGTTCTCATGCAACCCCAGTATGACCCGATTCGCCCACAGGACTAGTCAGGCTGAAGGCGTGGATACCCATTTTTAACAACAATAAAAAAAGTTCGATCCTTAACAGACGTACATCATTTAGATCTACATGAATGCATATAATTTGCAATGGTAAGATGAAACTATAATTGCATGAAAACATATAGATTTTTCTAAGAGGAGATTACCTGATAAAAAGATGTTGCAGTTCCAAAAAGAAATGAGGGAGGGAATTCGGAGCGATCAAATGCACTGCTAACGAGGGAGGACATGAGTTGAAGAAACCCAACATATACCACCAAGAAGAAGGCTTTCTGCTTCATCTTCCAATGCTCATATATGTACCAAATGGAGTGATGAGGAGGGTCTTCTTTCTGTGATATAGGGTTTACATAATAGCTAGCTAGAGCTTAAATAGAAGAAGGCAGGCCATTGAACGCAAAAAGTAATTTCCACCAAAATAAGGAAGGCAAAAGTGGTGGACTTCATCACACGCAACAAGAATATATCTCAAATATAGTTAATATGCCATGCATGCAAATTGCAAAGGACCACCCCTCACCTCCTCAATTACGTGCCAAGTCTTCAACCCAAAAAAAAAGCCAAGTTTCAAGCCGTGGGGTGTGACATAAAAACAAATATTCAAAGTTTGAACCTTGTAAAAAATTAGCATTTTTAAAGGGAAAATGGTTTCTGTGGGGAAATGTAGGGGTTGTGTCTAAACTCGTAAAACAAATTAAGCCTTATCCTAACTTAATGAGGTCACGTGACTACAAACATCCAAAAAACAAAAAAAACCAAAAACTAAAATAAAGAAAACTGAATATTTAAATAGAGAAGAGGGAGGGGAACAGATGAGAAATGAAAATAGAACATGACAAATGAAAGATGTAGAATGCAAGATAAAAAGTAAGATGTGAAAGATGAAATATGAAAGTAAAAGGAAAAAGACACAACCCAGCAAGTCAGGAGGATTTCAGCTAAATGGGGTTGGCCACATGGAGCATTGCTCTCCAATAAGCTCTATTTGAGGTTATACTTGGTACCAGACCCAGACTACACGTCATCCCTCACTTTTCCTATGGTTATTTTAGGCCTTTCCCTAGCTCTTGAAGCTTCTTCAATCTGAATCATATCACTCATCATTACTGGTGCATCGCTAGGCTTCCGTTGAACATAATCATACAACCTTGAATGATTTTCTCGGAGCTTATCATTGATCAAAGTAACTCCCAAATCAGCTCTAATATGCTCATTCCTTAATTTATCGTTCCTAGTTTTATCGCACATCTATCTATCTTAACATCCTCATCTCTACCACACACATCTTCTCTATATGACACTTCTTAATTGTCCAACATTCTGCTCCATACATCATAGCTGGTAGCATAATAGTCCTATAGATTTTTTTTTTTCTTAACTTGGGTTGCGTCTAAACACATGGGGAGGGGGATGACTGCCATTTCCTATGAAAAACAATAATGCCCACCTTATTGATGCTTCTATGTACGCTCCCATTGACCCATGCATTGAAGCAAGGGACCATGCTACTAAATAGAGAACTTATTCCCAATAGAATACGGTTTCTTTTTTCTTTCTTTTTTTCATTTTTTTTTTAATAAAAAATGTTTTGGGTTTCCTTATCCTAGTAAACAAGTATAAATTTTATGGATATATATGTAACCAAAGTTTAAGAATCCTAGGGCCCGTTTGTTTAGAGGGGAGTTGGGGGTAGGAATGTTGTCAATATGGATCTCACATGTTAGTGGGGTGAAAGACAAGAAAGTAAAGATGTGGTGAAATAATTGTAGCATCCACCCCATCATGTTTGGTTGGGTGAAGGCTGGGAGGAAAGAGACCTTAGAGGCTTAGACTTTAACCAGAGAGAGAGAGAGAGAGTTAGTTGCTTCGGATACAGGCATACAGTACGTGGAAGAAGAAGAAGTTACTATTCCTACATCACAAAAAATAATAATAATAATAATAAAAATAAAAAATAAAAATAAAATTGTACGTTAAAAAACTTAAAAATTCTCTCTCTTTCTCTTCACTCTTCACTCTTCACTCTTCACCCTTCTTCTCTCTTTCTCTCTTTAGTATTCTGAGTATGCTGTTGAGATACCTCACCAGCGTCAATTTCTTGTCGATGATGGCAGCAAAACCGCTGGATGTCGTCGACGTGGATTCGGACTTTGTCGTCATCCTGGCCGAGCCGCTCTTTTATGTGCCCTAATTTGCGTGGTTGGTCTAGTCGTAGTAGCTCATTGCACGTGGCTCTGATGGGGTTTAGGTACCTCATCTGAAACTGGCCGGTCGCAACCTCAGGCTTTGGCTAATAAAGGGTTGATGAAGAAAGAAGAAGAAGAAGCTGACGATGAGAGAGAGAGAGAGATATTTTACCGCCTCACAAAGTCCCACCAATTTGATAGGACTTTGGAAGGGGGTGTGGTGAAGGCCACATCAGCAGACATGGAAAACCCTTCTAAACAAACGGGCCCTTAGGGTTTTCTTTTGAAAATTAGCATATTTTGTGGCTGGGTTAAAAATAAGTCATATATACTTATCAAGTGACAACCCAATTGCTAACTTCCTTGCCAAAGAAGCTGTCAAGTCGGGTAGGTCGGGTCAGAGAACGAATTTGCCTCCTTCTATCATCAACGAGCTCCACATTGATGAAACAGTGCCTCGGTTTAGATTTTACAGATAGAGGCTGTGAGCCTCTGCTGATGGCATTGCCGAAGGTGAACTCCCTTCTTAATTTTTTGAGCTTTTTTTAATTATTTTTTATTCTTTTTTCTCTTTTTAATAAAATTTCTGATCTTCTAGCAAAAAATGACAACTTGATCTTAATAGTCTCCATGCCACTCTAGCTTTTAGTTTACTTTCATCAGCTCGGAAGGTTAGTAGGCAAACCCATCTCGAGACCTTAATTGGGTCTTGGATAGCGAGGTTTAAGGTGGAAAATAATGGCGTTGATGATGCCATTATTGCCATTATAGGTTAGAGTTGGGAGCATCGAACATCTTTGTGGGGCAAAAGAAGATGCCTGTTGGTTGGAGTGTCAAGGTCACAAAGATGTTGGGTGGGCCCATCAAGTGATCGATCTGCACGATGGACGGCCCACAGTTAAAAATGGATGGAAACCTTAAACAAAAGTCATGCCACGTGTACAATCACAAGCTGAACAAGAACTTTTTGAATGGTAGTTATTTTTGGCAGTTTGCTTCCTCTGTAAATGATGATGTGTTCATTATCTGTTATCTGTTGAGGATTAGTTGGTATAATCATTCTAAATTCTAAATCAACCCAGACCGGACAGGACCGGACCAGATATGAGTGTCTTCGGTTCTGGTTTTATCCTATATTGAATCTGATCCAAGCAAAAATAAAAGTCCAACAAACAAGCAAATGAAAGTTTTGATTTTCAAGAGAATTAAGGTTGACCAAGTTCTCCTAAGGCCACGATGAATGGGAATCTATTTACTATGGATTTTTTAAATGCACGCATAAGGTATTAGGATGGGTTTTTGAAAAAGATACTAAAATCTTGTAAGGGTTTATGAACCTTAAGATAAAGTGAGTAGGTGGTAAAGTAAAACTGTGTCCAATAAGATTTAAAAACCTAAGAATGAATATAAGATATTGACTATTGGATATCGGACATCCGATATTGGATATCAAATATCATGAATGAGGAATAGTTGCCCTTTTCTTGCTTCTTTTTTTTTTCTAAGGTGTGGGGTATGGGGGAGGGGGAGAAGGGGGAGTGAACCGAAGAAGGTTTTGAAAGTGAATCAAAGATATATAACGATAGTTTACAGAATAAACATGCAACACAGTGCATATAGTAGAAAAGAAAAATGTATATGCAAATACTAAAAACACAAAAATATAAACAAATAGTCACAAGCAACACAACACTAGATTTAATATGGAAAACCTTCATAAGGGAAAATTCACGAGGTAACTTCAGGAGGAATCCACTAAAATCAAATAAGAAATACATTATTTCTCTTTCTCAAGTTGCCCAAAACTTGAGATTTACAACAAGAATGATAGAATAACGACATAACACTTGATGAAGAACATAAGGGATAGCAGAAAATGCCCTCAGGAATTGCCCAAATGTTAGATAAAATCTCATGCATAAATTGTGCACTTCTTTTCTAAGAAATCTTCAAAACTTCTACTGTCTTTCTCAAACAACTCTGTCTCTTAGTCTCTTCAAAATCGCTTTTTTCTCTTAACTGTACTATACACTTCCCAAATATCTATTCATTTTCTACAACTCGCTAAGAGCCCGTTTGTTTAGAAGGGGTTTTGATGAGGTAGGATTTAAGGGGTGAGAGAGTTGTACTTATTTTTCCAAAAGCATGGTAAAGTCATGTGTTTGAATATAATGGGGTGGGAAATACTCTAGACAACATTGGAATATGAGCTTTCCTATCTACTAATGTGGCTTTCACCCCATTCCCTTTCAAAGTCCTACCAAATTGGTGGGACTTTGTGGGGTGGGAAGTCATTGCAATTAATGATTCTTTTTCTTCATTCATCTGTTCTCTCTCTCACACCTATGTGCTAACCAAACAAAGTTGGGGTGAAAAAGTTCAACTTTCCTCCAACTTAACTTTCCCTGCCTTTAACCCCACCTACATGTGGGACCAAGTAGTCAGACATTCCTGCTCCAAACTCCCTTCTAAAAAACATGGGCCTAAAGGAAAATGAGCTTGCAACTCATGTGACACTTGACTAGCTCTACATAGGGCTGGACTGGGCCCACATGGATCAATTTTCGACAATATTCCTATTCAAATCATCTTAAATGGAATAAATCTTACCTTCCTGAGCTTGGTCTAATTCGATCAAAATTAGTACACATAGAATCAGGTTAATCAGAATCACCTCCCCATCCATTCCAAGTTGATTATGTCAATTCTGTTCCAAGTTTTAAAACCATTATGACAACTGCCTGGTCTATTTTCCTTTGGCTAGTGTACTTCTTAAGAATCCCATTATCAAAATGGCCAAACCTTGAATATATGTAAGGCAGGCTCATATTTGTTCAGTCGTTAGTAAAAGGGACGTCGAAGAAGTGGGTTTGACTCACATAGCCCCGATGTGGTGAAAAAGACTGAAGAAACGAGTTATGCCATGCGCTTAGATCGTGGTACCTTCTTTCAAAATCCATTCCAGGCCTTTGTATATGGGATCAACTCATAATGAACCATGCACCTATCTTTGCTATTCGATGGTCATGAATCTTTTCTCTTGACCTTGTACGAATTTTTCTTAGTTGACTTCTTAAGCTCCGTTTGGTATCGTTCTAAAAAAAATGTTTTTGGAGTTTTTTCGTTCTGTTGGAATGAATAAAAGGAATAAAGTGTTTAGTACACTTATGGTCTGTTTCTGTTTTTCAGGAACAAAAAGTGAAAAAAAAAAAAAAAAACTGAAAAAACGAGATTGGACTTCCCAATTTCGTTCCATTTTACAAAAAAATGAACTAACATTCCCGATAAAAATCTGAATTTTGAAACACCATTTTTTCGTTTAAAAACGACATTTTGACATAGAAACTGAAATTTTTGTTTTTGATACGAAACGTCGTTTCTATTAAATGGGGCCTTAGTCTTTGATCGATTTGGCTAGAGCGGTTCAATTGGCAATTGGTTCGGTTTAGCATGCGGGTATCATCCACAGTAAAATGCATTTCCCTGGGCTATCCAAAGTAGAGTTGCACCAACTAAAGCTATAGATGCGTGTATGAGTGATATTCAAAAACATTCTTCGTCTTGAAGGTTTGCTAGTAACTGCGGTCAGTTTGACTACAAGGATTACATAGATGCTAATTTGGATTATACTTTATCAAAAACAAGAAAAAAAGACTAATTTGGATTATGGTGTGTGTTTGTCCTCGAATAAGGGATGACTAATTCCCTTTTCCATGGAAAGAAACTGATTTTACGAGAGTTGAATGTGGCTAACCATTTTCCTCATCCTAATTTCCCACCTAATCTCTAGGTTTGAACGTTTGAACTTTGAGGCTAACCAAATATGGGATTAACCAAGCATATAGTTGCAGGAGCCTCATGCACTAGATTTTTTTTTTTTCCTTAAAATTGTTTGTTAGGGTTGAAAACAACTCTCATTTGTTGACTGTTATGTAATGATTCACATTGAAATTGTAGTGGAGTTTAATGGGCGACTTGATCTTGTAATGTTACATACTTGAAATGTAGGATCTAGATCCTCTCCAATGCCGGAGGGTGCCTAGCACGCATCCAGGTGCGTAACTGATGGAGCTCCTTGGTGCTAGATGTACGTTGGGAACCCTCCGTTATTGAGGAATATCTTTTTCTTGTAATGTTACAGCTTTGAGTTGTCTGTGTTTGTTTCTCTCTCTTATATGACTTGAATGTCTGTAACTCTCTTTTTCTACCTCATTTCATATTGTTTTGATAAATAGTAGGAAATCGATGACTAATTCCCTTTTCCATGGAAAGAAACTGATTTTATGAGAGTTGAATGTGGCTAACCATTTTCCTCATCCTAATTTCCCACCTAATCCCTAGGCTTGAACGTTTGAATTTTGAGGCTAACCAAATATGGGATTAACCAAGCATATAGTAGCAAGAGCCTCATGCACTAGATTTTTTTTTTCCTTAAAATTGTTTGTTAGGGTTGAAAACAACTCTCATTTGTTGACTGTTATGTAATGATTCATATTGAAATTGTGGTGGAGTTTAATGGGCAATTAGATCTTGTAATGTTACATACTTGAAATGTAGGATCTAGATCCTCTCCAATGCCGGCGGGAGCCTAGCATGCATCTAGGTGCGTAACTGAAGGAACTCCTTGGACCTAGATGTATGTTGGGAACCCTCCGGTATTGGGGATGATCTTTTTCTTGTAATGTTACAGCTTTGAGTTGTCTGTGTTTGTTTTCTCTCTCTTATGTCTCGAATGTTTGTAACTCTCTTTTTCTACCTCATTTCATATTGTTTTGATAAATAATAGGAAATCGATGACTAATTCCCTTTTCCATGGAAAGAAACTGATTTTATGAGAGTTGAATGTGGCTAACCATTTTCCTCATCCTAATTTCCCACCTAATCTGTAGGCTTGAATGTTTGAATTTTGAGGTTAACCAAATATGGAATTAACCAAGCATATAGTAGCAGGAGCCTTATGCGCTAGATTTTTTTTTCCTTAGAATTGTTTGTTAGGGTTGAAAACAACTCTCATTTGTTGACTGTTATGTAATGATTCATATTGAAATTGTAGTGGAGTTTAATGGGCGACTTGATCTTGTAATGTTACGTACTTGAAATGTTGGATCTAGATCCTCTCCCACGCCGGAGGGAGCCTAGCACGCATCTAGGTGCGTAACTGAAGGAGCTCCTTGGTGCTAGATGTACGTTGGGAACCCTCCAGTATTGGGGATGATCTTTTTCTTGTAATGTTACAGCTTTGAGTTGTCTGTGGTAGTTTTCTCGGTCTTATGTGTCTCAAATGTCTGTAACTCTCTTTTTCCACCTCATTTCATATTGTTTTGATAAATAGTAGGAAATCAATGCCATGGGAAAGGTATACCCAACACACTAGGAAGATGTTGGCGGTGAGACGATTGCAGGGATGGGGCCTTGCGATGAGGCAATTGCAGTGGCTGGGAATGATTTGCATCCCAGAAATGGGAGGTACAAAGAAGAAGAAGAAGAAAGGGATAGGAGCGGGTGGGAGAAGGCAGGTGTGGGATTAAACTATCAAAAAACTCCTCAGTTGAGAAATGAACACTATTTTAGGTAGTTTTGTAAATCTAAACTTAAAACCATGCATTTTTGTAAATTGAAACATAGGTTGGATAATTTTGTAAAGAGAAACCAAAAGTGAGTAATCATATACATTTCCCTAAAACGAATTGATGGGACCCATATAATTGTATAGCAATTGAAGGTGTAAATCCCCCTCTCAAGCCCAAGGATCATCATCAAATTCCCCTCTGTAGCTAAAAAAAGAGATTCAAAACTTAAAATCAAAGTGACTATTATAACTTCAAAAGTAATCGCAAAAGGACAAATTAATGAAGGCATTGTAAATTAAGTTACAACATCTTAGCCGGTTCAGTTACATTCTAACAGACCCATATATAGTACAACAATATATAAAAACACAAATAAAATAGTTGAATAGCACATGTGGCTACGAAGGTAGATGCAGTGTTCTTCCGACTCTTCCTTGACTTGGTTTTTGTTTTAATATCTTCACTCCATTAAGAAACTTGTGGTACCAAACTGCAGATTGTTTTGGCGTTCTCTCTAATGTATTATAATCCACATAGTAAATCCCAAATCTCAAAGTATACCCATATAGCCATTCAAAGTTGTCCAGAAGAGACCATATGAAATAGCCTCTCACATCAGCACCATGCCTGCAAATATGCATAACCACCTATTTGTAAATGCATTCATAAACTGCAAATCTCAAAACAACCTCACAGCCCATACGACAAATGATGTGTGTGTGTACGAGTGTAAGGTACATCCATATATAAACGTTATACCCAGTGTATAAGACTCCTGCCACGGCAGGGTCTGGAGAGGGTCATAATGTAACTAGTCTAGTCTAATTTCTTGCGACGTATAGAGGCTCTTTCTTGACTCAGATCTGTGACCATTAGGTTGCAAAGGGAGCAAATAGAGAGGAGGATTTGGAGGAAGGTGAGTTGGCAATTATTCCATATATTAATGACGTAAAAAACGGGGAATTGATGGGGAGATTTTCAAATTAGGAGGAATTTCATCATCAAGATACGTTGTTTCCCTCTTTGGAGAAAAATCAAGGGAGGAAATGTAGGATTTGAATTTGGAGGACAAAGTTAGTAAGAATTCAAATTCTAATGTAGAAATGTCTGAGGTCGTGGAACGCACCAAGGGACGAGATATTATCTCCAATTTGAATCTTATTCAGGATTTTCTTAACATTGAAGGTCGGCTGGATGATGAGGTGGCAAAGTCAACATACTTTATTAAGCAAAAGTGGGGTGACTCAACCAAGGAAATCTCTTATACTAATATTTTGACCACGGTTTTGCCTTCCTCAAAAAGTCTGGTGGAGAATATTCCTAAAAGCGACAATGTTGACATGGCAGATGGAGAGGATAATGGTAGGTTGATTCAAGATTTGACTCCCAAATCTCTAGCAGATGCGACTTATTTCAAGGGAGCTGAAAATCTTGTAGATTTTGTTATTTCTTCAGAGGAAGAGGCAGAGTTGAATCATAGTGAGGAGGTGATAGATCAAGTTGAGTTAAACCACAGTGAGGAGGTACTCATCAAGTTGATAATATATAGGGTATACATTTAGATTTTTCAGAGGAAGCATCAGAGTCATGAGGAAGGTGGCCTTGAAGTCTTTAGAAACCTAACTTATCCAGTAGTGAGAAGCTTTCTGCGAAGAGTCATCACTTGAAAAGTGCCCCGTATTTTCTTCACTCCGTGATTGGGTTACTTAACTCTTTCATAACATCTTTCATAATTGTTAAAGCTTTTCTTTCTATATTAGATGAACTGTGTTTCACTGTTTGTCCTATTTGATTTAGGGACCTCTCAACCTTTCTTTTGATCTGCCCAAGAAAGTTGTAGGGGTTGCCTTAATCTGTATTTTTATTATTCCTTAATACATACAAATTACCTATAAAAACAAAACAAAACAAAACAAAACAAAACTTTACCACTGGGCTAAGGTCCACCCTTTGTAAGGTACACCTATATAAGTTTTGATGAAATACCTCACGGCCATAGCAAGAGAATCTAGGTAGCAAGTCAGATACTCTATCCTAGCTGTGTCATTGAGCAAATCTTGCATAGGAACATCTTTATTGCTTGCCTGTGAATATCCTGCAAAGCATGTATCAGTTCTTGCACATCATCAAGCACATCTATATATACAAATTCTTATAATTTTGAGGAGATGATTCATAATTGAGCATTCTCTATCTTTAAAGTCTTACCATTTTCTGTGATGAACATTGGAGTATTGTTATATCTTTCTTTGAAATACATAATGATCTTTTCCATGCCATAAGGAACCATATAAAAGTCTGGCATTGCTGTCTGGAAGGGGGGTAAATTAATCCAATTGTTGGAGAAAAATATAGAGAAAAATCAAGATTTAGTAGAATATATATATATATATATATGAACTAAAAAAAAAATTTACCGGATCTCCAATAGGAAGGCCATCTCTTTCCCCTGTGGTTTGCACAAAGGAATCCCCTCGAGAAGTACTAAAGTTGCATTGAGAGAACAAGCAATCTTGTGCGTAGAGAGTTGTATAATGGTTAATTCCGATAAAATCCAACTTGCTTTTTAATTTTTCTTTATCATCTGATGAAAAGATTGGCAATCTTGAACCTACTATTTGACGCATTTCTGGCGGGTAATCACCATAGATTATAGGATCCAAGAACCTAAACACATCAAATTAAAAGAATATATTTTAGTGAAAAAAATTGGAATAAGGAAAATTTATCTCAATGTTACCATGCATTGTCGAAAGCCAGAGCCCGTTGAACAGCTGAACGATCTGTTGGGGTATTTCTGAATGGAACATACCATGCTGAACTCATTACCATTCCAATCATACCACTTTGATTAACCTTACAAGAATGCAAAGAAATTGCAAATTAGTCATTTAGCTAATTAGATAAAATACCAATCTTGGCAAAGAGAAAGTTTTCCCATTATATAGATCTGAGTCCTTTGATTAGTATGGAGAAGAGTAATTTCGTTATCGTGTGGGTGTTAATGATGACACAAGAGTCCAATCATAAGGATTACATCACCAATGATGTAGAGAGTCTCTTCTCAACGTATGAAGGAAAACTTAATACAATCTTTAATGTAAGAACCAAAATAACTTACCCAAGATTTATTAATATGATACACAACTAGTTTAATTTAATATAATGATTCTTAATAACATTCTTAGCTAGCCAACTTCTAATTAATATGTAGAATAGAATTATACCTGATAACTTTTCCTATAGATGCTAGCTGCAGTGGCATGAGATAATATTATATTGTGTGCAGCAAGATATGGCTCAATAGCTGAGTCCCCAGATTTGCAACCTCCCTCTGGACTAGAGCAGTGGTTAGGTGGGTAAGTTCCACTAAGGTAACCATATTTTGCCACAACATTTGGCTCATTGAATGTGGTCCAGTACTTCACTCTATCACCAAAAGCTTTGAAACACACTTCTGCGAAATATCCATAATCTTGCCTGTAGTTTAAACAATTCTGATGAGCATAAAAACCATTATTCATGCCTTGAACAAACTTCTATGTGCCCTACATTTTTTCATAATAGGATCACTAATAATAAACCTGTAATATCAAAAGTAGTACCAAATGAATGACTAGAAAGAAAATATAAGAGAAGGCCTACTGTATTTGTGGACTCAACCATGAACCATATCTGTCTTCAAGTTCTTGAGGAATATCATAATGGTTCAATGTAACAAATGGTTGTATTCCTGGTTCAACACAAAATAATTATAACTTTATGTTAGTAGAGTAATGTATCCATGATACCCATTTGATCAATTATTTGTGTATATATGGGGCATGTGTGTTTTTATCTGTCTATATATAGATAGGGGTGTCAATCGGTCGGTCGGGGCCTGTTCCGGCCAGGCCTAGTCATCCACCTACTTTAGGATCCTACATAGTTAATGGCCCAATTAAATAATTGATCCTCATACGTAAATTGATGTGGATTGCCTCATGAAATAGCAATAGAGATTTTCTAGACATTTGTAATTCGTGGTTTGATTGGACAACATGTTGCTTCCAACATAGGGGTTACTAAAAGTAAAATTCAAAAAAAAAAAAAAAAAAATGTATGAGAAATACAGTTAGGCAATGGGACCTGATCTTTAATTGAGTTAAATGGTCCACTAAGCCATTTATTTCAAAAGGGTCTTAGATAGACTATGGAGCCATTTAAACGGACTCTTAGGTAGTTGGTCCTGATTGGGTCGCTATCGAGCTGAACCCTCGCATCAGGAACAATCGAATATTATTCAGTCTGAACTAATTACTGCGGGCATAAAATTTAGATACTAGATAGATATTCTTTAATTTTCATAGAGCTAAGCAAGTGGACAGAATTTACGGCTGAAGTTTTGTGGTTTCAAAACAAAGATTAAAGGTGTACATATGATCAAATTTGAATGTGAGCACACCTGTTTGTGGAAGTAAAATATTTTCTTTTTTAATGAAAGTTTTTGGAAGTAATCATAGATAAGGAGAATGAATTAACCCTTGAGCAAGATTGCGTCTATCAGCTTGTTGTAGAATTCTATTCCGATGGTATTAACTTCTCCAAATCTACCTCCTGAAATTGAGATATGATTTTAAGTCTAGCAATATGTAAAATTCTTTCTTTAGTGATAAAAATAAAAAGGAACAAGTGAAATAACTTACTTGGGAGGATTCTGGACCATGAAATGGAGAATCTATAAGAATTTACTCCTAAGTAATGCATCAACTCCACATCTTCCTACTTGACGATTCATGGTCAAAACAAGGTGAGACTTTTTTTTACATGTTTGAGATGTGAAGGAATAGAAGGAAAACCTACTTTCAGTAATTAACTTGGTTTGGGCTTGATTTTGTGATGTAGAATTTTTACCGTGTACCGATGGTAGTGATCATCTGCTACATCTCCAGTGCCTCCGTCCTTGATTTTTCCTTAAAAATCAAAAAAATAAACAGTTCCTTATCGGTCAATAATCTTCCATTTCTTTTTCTAATAATAAAAAAATCCATATTTAGTGCAAGAGACTCCAACCACTACAAGATTTTGGGAAGGTCATAATGTACTTAGTCTTACCCCTCCTTCGCAGAGAGATTATTTCCAAATTTAAATCCTAAAAGACTTGGTCGCAATGGAGTAAAACTACCATAATAATCCAATTAAAATAATAACAATAATAAAAAAAAAAAAATACCTGGCAAGTGAGTGAATACATCCCAATTGCTGAGACTTTTGTTACCTGCCAAGTAGGCACCCTCGATCTGGGAAACAAAGGTAAGAAAATGACATCAGGAAAAGTCTTTCTTAAAGTCATTGTTTTAAAATTGCAACTATCTTCCAATACACTAAAGTCCACATATTTTTTGGTTGGTGTATTTACTTTATAACTTTCTTAAACAAACAGTATATGCCCATAATGGAATTCCACCGGTTGTGTTCTGAAGATTAGTTGGACGTTGCAATCACCTGATTTGATTTGATTACTAAAAAAGAGACTTTCTAAATGGAATCCCATTGATACTGCCATAGATATAGCCTCCTTACCCACTACCTACAACCGAGAGAACTAGACTAAATTTTTGTAACTTTATTTCTGTTCATTGAATCGCTCATCTCTGATAGCAATGTTAAGATGGATTAGCAGTCCAATAAGAATTTTTTGTAGTGTCTCATATTTACCTTCTTTAATGATATTCATTTGTTGACTTTTAGAAAAAAAAAAAAACACCGAAACTCAGAACAGATTGATCCAAGCTAATGAGACCCATACAGAAACAAGCTCCTCGTCAGTAGAGCCACAATAGGACTCCCCTATCCCTAAGGAGACATAACTCCTCAGTTCAGTCATGTTAGGAAGGACTCTTTGTTATTATACGAATAAGAGGTGTGACTCAACACCTGAACCAAAAAGGACTCCCCTATACGGATGAAGGTGACCATGACTATTGAAGACCTTAGGCTCTCCCCATTGGTCATGGGTAGTTCTATGGCTCCTTCGACTTCTGATGAGGCTCCCGAAAACCCATATGACAACCCTCCTGCTAGCTTGAGTCATCCCCAAATCTGAGCTTCCAATACGCATTGTATGACATGAGATTGACGGAGGCCCCAGTGTCCATTAGCATTCTATGAAATGGGCAGTTGGCAATAAACAATCAGATTATGATCATATCACTATGCGGCCAATTTAAGCCTTCTAGATCAGCATCTGAGAACGAGATCATTGGATTGGCTAAGGCTAGCTTTACAGACTGCTTGGTCATGTAGATGAACCAAGCATGGGCTTGGTCTTTCTGACCAACTCTGCACCGGGTTTTCCCAGAATTGTCAGAATTGTCGAGCCCATGGGCCGATTGTCGTTGGTGTCAGTGCGCCTGTCTCCATCCGGCCTTTTGGGTACGATCTGCTTTTGGCTCAGCTTGGATTCATCTCGGGCCTCGTGGTTTTCTCCAAGAGTCTAGTTGACGTGTTTGTCGAGGTAATCATTTCATCAATTCCTCTTTCAACGCCTTGCAATTCTTAGTGTCATGCCCCGTGGTCTCTATGTTATCTGTACTTCTGGTCCTGTGATTTCAGCAGTAGACTCGTTCGAGACCTGTCTAGCTCATACTGATATGAATTGTTTGTCTCCTCAGCAAGGCGCCCTGACCTGGTCTTTTTCTGGTCTCAATCATCATTTCCCAGTCGATGAGGCCTCTTTTTATCTTTCTCGGCCGGCTCTAGTTTGTCAGTGATCCCATTGGCGGCTAACACATCGTCCATATTGGCTTACTAGTTACACATTTGAAGCAGCTCTGAGATTGCATAAATTTGTGTTGTAACATAGGAGTGATGAAGTCCAACCGGCATCGAGGTAGGAGCTAGTTGACAAATATCCTCTTAAGTGGAAAATCAACTTGGAAAATAAACATGCCGTACAATTATACATTTATAAAGATCTTGATATCCTTTCCTCAACGACTAGTTTTTAAAGATGAGTTCTATCTAAATTTCAATAATAGATGTTAAAACATGAATCATATTGAATCCCTAACAAACATACATTCATTTAGATCCACTTGAATGCATATTTGTAGTGGTATGAAGAAAAAAATCTATATTTGTATGAAAACATATAGGATTTCTTGAGAAGGAGAACAGAAACAAGTTGATTACCTGATATGAGGATGTCGCAGTTCCAAAAAGAAACGATGGAGGGAATTGGGTGTGATCCAATCCACAGCTAGCTAGGGATGAGATGAGTTGAAGAAACCAAACAGACACCCCCAAGAAGAAGACTTGTTTCTTCTTCATCTTCCAATGTTCATATATTTGTACCTAAAGGAGTGAGGAGGGTCTTCTTTGTCTGATATAGGTTCTACAAATAATAACTACTAGCTTAGCTAAGGCCTTTATAGAAGGAGGCAAGCCATTAAATTCCAAAGTAGTGGCAACTTCACACGCAACAGTAGCACATCTCAAATGTAGTTAATATGACATGCATGCAAAGGTCTATCCCTCACCCTATCAACTACCTCCTACCAGAAAGGTGCAAAGTTCAAACCTTGTAAAAAATTAGGATTTATTAAAAGAAAAAAAAAATTATGGGGGAGTGTGGCCCTTGCATCCTGATAGGGGGAAGAGGAAAATAACCGATCCAACTCCATGAAGTAAAATATAATGTCTTTGTTGATGTTTCTTCGTGCGCTCCTATTGGCCCTAGTTTATGTGTAGGAGCCACATTCCCCTATAGGAAATACTTCCCTTTATCAAAAGTATGGATTTTCTTCATCCCACTAAACAAGTATAAATTCTATTAACATATAATCAAAAAAATTTTTTTTTTGACATACCAAAGTTTAAAAATCCTTTTGAGGTAAGAATACAAGAATCCATACAAAATCTCTTTTACAGGTAGAGAGTGACATGTAGAATCTATTTCAAAGATGAGAAGGTTCTTACAATCTCTTTTAAGGATGAGAGGATCTTTACAATCTCTTTATATGATAAAGGGTCCTATTAAATCTCTTAAGGATAAGAGGATCGTTACACAAGCCTAAGTGCAGTCTAGCACTTGAATAAACAACAGGCCCACTTCTAACCAACTGTTGGGCAAAATAAAGTTTCAATGAAATAGAAAGGTTGGATGTTACCTTGTGTTGTGCATGTATGATATGCAATGAATAGAATGAATGCACATTGTTGCCTTCTCAATGATTGCAATAGAAGCCAAATAATGGAGAAGACTTGTATAGAGAGAGTTGAGTTTTTCTTTGAAGACATGCTCAATAGCAAGACTAGAACTCAAACATATAACTTTATTCTCTTCACTCTAATGCCCAATTAATATACTTAGACGAGTAATATTGAGTGTTATTATGTTGTGCATAAGGGTGAGCTATTTATAGAATGAGTGGGTTAAGAAAGGGGTAAAAACTTATGCCTAATGGACACTTTTTGTCTCTACTAGTAACTATCTATAGGATCTAATAGTTACCGAATCATATATCCATTGGAGGAATATAATTGTTGGAATTCAAAAACTAGAGGTTGGGAGAAGGCCATAGAGCATCCGGTAGGTATCCAGTTAGCCGGAGAACATTAGTGAAGGGCCATTTACTTGTAGGCAATACTCTGCCTACTCTGAATGACACTTATTCGTGATTGCAGTGTATCACTATCACTTCATCAACTAAATCTGATTAGTCTTCCAAAGACAATTCTGCCTTCCTTTCCAACCGTAGACGTGATCGCGGTCGTGGGGGGATCATGGATCAGTTGGTATAGGTTCTAGTGGACAGTCTTCTGATCGTGCAGCCGATCAGTGCACTTATTGCGGGAAGCCCAATCATACTATAGAGACTTACTGGGTAAAGCATGGTAAGCCAGAGTGGGCAGCCCAGTTAGCCAATCATGCAGTGTCAGAAGATGGTACTGATACAGTGTCTTCTGTTGATGCTAAACCGAGACCTTCTTTAGGAGATTCATCTACCAGTCTGCGCTATAACATCAATCACTTGCTTCGACGCTTGCATGCTCTCGAGGCATCCTCTAATACATCCAATGGTGGGTCTACATCCACTGCTATCTTAGCTCATGCAAGTACCTCAGCCCTTCTTACCACTACCTCTATCCCTTGGATCATTGATTCAGGTGCTTCTGCTCAAATGACTGGTAAGTCATCATTTTTTAAGACTTTTTCCTCTAGCACCAATGCTATATTTGTTATTCTAGCCAACAGTACTTCCACACCAGTTCTAGGCCATGGTACAATCTCTCCTACCCCCTCTCTGAATTTATCTTCTGTGTTACATATTTCAAAATTTTCATTAAGTTTTGTTTCTGTGAGCTAGCTAACTAGTTCATTAAATTGTTCAGTAATTTTTTTCCCTCTTACTGTGTTTTTTAAGATCTTCACACAAGGAAGACGATTGGGGGAGGGTGTGAAAATGATGGTTTATATTATCTCAACTGTGTTTATATTATCTCAACTGTGATTCTCCTACTTCTTCTGCTACTACTACTGCTATTGAGGATGTGACTCCTTTTCAATGGCATAGTCGTTTAGAACATTCATCCTTGTCTAATTTGAAACTTTTATTTCCTACTTTTAAGTCTATTCTTAGGTTAGAATGTGAGGCATGTGAGTTGAGCAAACATCATCATGTGTCATTTCAATCTCGTTTTGTGTCGCGTAGTCCGTCTTTATTTTCTTTAGTTTATTCTGATGTATGGGGTCCTTGTAGAGTTAGTAATAGATTTGGTTTTCGCTATTTTGTGACTTTTGTGGATGATCATTCTCGCCTTACATAGCTTTACATGTTAAATGATAGATCTGAATTTTTATCTGTGTATCAACAATTCTATAATGAAATAAAAACTCAGTTTAGTATTTTAATTAATATTTTTCATTCTGATAATGCTCTAGAATATGCTCTAAATGATATTTCTGATTTTTGTGCCAACTTTGGGATGATACACCAAACTAGTTGCGCCTATACCCCACAACAAAATGGGGTAGCAGAGTGCAAGAATTGGCATCTTCTCGAGGTAGATTGAGCTATTATGATTCATATACATATTCCTAAGCATTTTTAGTGTGATGGGATTTTGACTGCATGTCACTTGATTAATCGCATGTCATCTTCAATTCTCTCAGAAATGTCTCATTTTTCTATTATGTTTCCTACTTTGCCTAGTTTTCTTATTCCTCCCTGAGTCTTTGGGTGTGTGTGCTTTGTTCATAATTTGCATGTGCAAGTAGATAGACTATCTCCTAGGTCTACTAAGTGCATTTTTTGAGTTATTCACGTACTCAGAAAGGGTACAAGTGCTTTGACCCTATTACTCACATGAACTTTGTTAGTACTGATGTGATTTTCTTTGAGGGCACATCATTTTTTACTCCTCAGGTATCCTAGTCTGGTATGGAGTGGTCTTCTTCATCTCCTCCACCCATTCCCTCTCGTATACCCTTTCCTAATGTTCCTAATGCCAAAGACTCACCTCTCCTACAGGTTTATCAGGGTAGGAAGAATGTTGAACAACCAAGTGGAGAAACCAATATTTCAACTGATTCACTTCCTCCCCTGCCGCCATCCTTTGATGAAGCTCCTCCTCTTCTGTTTAATGACTTACCAATTTCTTAAAGGAAATGTACACGTTTTAGGACTCAAAAATCTATGGTTGTGTATCCTATTGATAACTTTGTTTCCTTGTCTCATATTCCTTCTCCTATCCATGGTCTTGCCCTGTCTCTTTCTACAAATCCTATTTCCCGCACCCATTCTGATGCCCTAAGTATTCCTGGAAGGAAGCTGCCATGGATGTAGAAATGGATGCTCTCTTGAGTTGTGATACCTGGAGGCTGGTAGATTTACCTCATGGCAAGGATTTGGTGAAGTGTCGTTGGGTGTACATTGTTAAGTAATACTCTGATGGCTCTTTTGAGCAGTTGAAAGCACGTCTGGTTGCCAAGGGGTATACTCAGCCATATGGAGTTGATTATTTTGAGACCTTCTTCTCGGTTGTTAGACTGAACTCTGTTCGTCTACTTATTTCTCTTGCTGTCAATTTTGATTGGCCCTTGTTTCAATTGGACATCAAGAATGCCTTCTTATATGGTGATCTGCAGGAAGAGGTGTATATGGAGCAACCTCCTGGTTATCTGGGATTGTCACATTGACTTTTATGCTTCATCACTTCTTTTCTTCATTCTTTGTCATTTGATGACTTTAAACTTTCTTTCTTGAGATTTTTATAAAATTTGATCTTTGATATGAAGTCTCTACAAAACAATACTCGAAGGAAATTTGTAAAGTATGTACCTTTATATGTTTGTTATTATCAAAATCATTTATAGGAGTGTGGGCATGTCCCCAACAAAATGGTCTTCATTGACTAGCTAAAATATTTAGAGACAGAAAACCTTAAGCTAAGTACCTACAAAGACATTTGGGAAGACGATTACCTAGTAGTGGAGTTGTTCGGGGAATGTTTGTTAGAATCGGCGAGGAGGAAGAAAGAGTTACACAGTTTTTGGAGAGTGTGTTTGTAAAGTTTCAAATATACCCTTTTCCAGATATACCAATGCCCTTGGATGCTTCAATGTTCAAACTTATATTGTACCTTGGGTACTAGGGATCAAGTATTGGTACTTTAAAGACCTAAAAAAATATACCCTTTTCCAAATTGTTTTGAGTTACAAAAGGAGATTCAAAACTTAATCAAATTGACAATCCTAACCTCAAAAGTAACCATAAGATGACTAAATAATGAAGGCATCTAAACTGGTTCGGTTACTCTCAAATAGACCCGTATGTAATACATTTTTTTTTCACTAAAAATTCATGTATATTAAAGGAAGAAAAAGAAGAAAAAGAAGAAAAAAGAACAAATATAGTATATCAGATGAGGGAGGGAGAAATACCTAACTCTCACAAAAAGAAGAGAGGGAGAATGAAAGGAAGGTAGCGATTGAAAGCATCCTATAGATGATCTATTAGTTAGACTGGTAGTGCATGTGGGTCATGGCGGAAGGAAGTCCTGGCGATGACCCTGGAGGTGGACTAGTACAGGATATGGGAAGACATCTCTGGCTGACTGATTTTTGGAAGGCCCTCCCTTCCTCGGTGTCGGCAGTGTCCATTGGAGACATTATGGAGGAGGGGGGAAGTGGTTCTGCAGCCATTACAGGGGTGGCAAGGAAATCATATGCCTCCATTGTTGGTTCGGAAGAGCTTGCTTTGGACTAAGGGATACAGAGTGGGAATCACCTGCTCAAAAATCGTTTGCCAAGACAGTAGATACAGTTTTGCCAGTGGTGGATGATCTACCTGAGCCCGTTCATGCCGGAAACTCAACAAAAGTGATCATACCTCAGGAGGAGTATGAGGATCACTTACACAAGTACAAATTTTCCCTGATTGGACGTATCAATTTTTGTTTTATCTCACTGGATGACGTTCGCAGAGAAGCTAGGGAGATTTGGAAATTAAAAGGAAAGGTGAAGATGGTGCCGATGGGAAAAGGTTTCACCATCTTCCAGTTCGATTCTGAAAAGGATATGGCTCTAATGTGGAGGCGAAGCCCTGTAAAGGTTGGAAGGCAATATGTTCGCTTTCAGCGATGGCATCCGGATTTTAGTATCCATGAAAAACAAATCAACAAGGCCCTAGTTTGGGTGCGGTTTCCTGATCTGCCATTAGAATATTGGTATGAGAAGGTTCTATTGACGATGGCCAAGGCATTAGGTGTGGCCAGTTGCACTTGATCACCGCACCAAAAATGTTCTATATGGGAACTATGCCCGAGTCCTTGTTGAGATGGAGGTGGGGGCGCCAAGGCTTGATGAAATCTAGGTCGAACGTAGGCAACCTGGAACTGAGAAATTATTCTAGTTTAAGCAACAAGTGCTTTATGAGGACTCTCTGGGGCAATGCGGCTTCTGCAAAAAGCTGGGGCATCAAGTGCATGCATGCCGTGAAAAGAAGGCTCATGATGAGAAGCAAAATTCTCTGGACAAGGCGGGCCTTCCTGGAGCGGTGTATGAAGAAGATAGAGTCGACTCGGGTAGGGGTGACTCACTGGGTCAAAATGATACCTCTATGGAAAGATTTGAACATGATTTAATGCCAAAAAATTCAAATGTTCAGCAGCAGTTTCAAAACGCTGAAGGGGGAGGGATTGAAACCGTGCCTACCACCATTAGTTCCTCTCGGTTTCCTTCTATGGAGAGGGGAGAGATCCTAATTGATTTGATTGCTTCAAATCACAATCCTTCCCACACCAATTCGGGTAAGCAAATATTATCACAGGATAAGGAGGCGGGTGGCATGGAAACCGTTCCAAAGGAGTCGGCGCAGGAAGGAGAGGAATCCAATGCGGATTCTTCGGATGATGATGACTCAGATTCGACTAAGGATGATGTGGACCGGTATGGTTCAGAGATGGAATCGGACCCAGACCAACTTGATGCGGTTGATGGAGGAGAACCAAACCAGATTGGGATTCACTCTAACGATGAACCAGCCGTGATGCCACCTGAGGACGACTGAGCCGTGGTGACTCAGGGTGTTGTGAGAGTTTCATCGAGACCCAAAAGGTCAGGGACAGCTTCAGGGAGCTCATGTGGTGGGTTGGCGAGTAAAGGTGGCCGTTCCAATGACAACGGAGTGCCCGTGTCTTCATCGACTGCTACTTTGAGTAGAAGGGAGATGGCTAGGATGGGGGCTCTGGTTGTGGATAAAGTGGCGGCATTGGCAGAAAAAGGGAATGAGATAGGGGATAAAAGGGGAAAATCGAAGCAAGGTGGTGGTCAGACCTCGAGGTCTGATAAGGCTAAATAGAAAAATTGATTACTATAAGGATATTTTTTTGGAATATCAGGGGAGTTAAGAAGGCAGCATCTGCTAGAGCGTTGCAAAAATTTTTGCGTGACCTCACCCCAGAGGTGGTCTGCATAGCGGAACCCATAGTGGACTCTCTATCCTTCCCTTACGCCCTTTTTGGTCGCCTTGGCTTCAGGGAAGAATTAATTCATAATGTCGCGACAAGGTCCCTAATCTTTGGATTATTTGGAAAAATTCCTTAATGCGCCCGGTGGTCGTTCAGTCCTCGGAGCAGCTGATCTTAATCTCTCTGGAATGTAATGGTCAGATGGTGTTGGTGTCTATGATTCATGCCTCTTGCTTTAGGGCTGAGCGTCGGAATTTATGGATGGATTTGGTTGCATTAGCCTCCTCCTCCCTTCCATGGGCAGTCATTGGTGATTTTAATGCCACGCTCTACTCCCATGAGAAACGGAGTCCAGGTAGATTTAATGTGGGTGCAGCGGCGGAGTTTCAGGCGATGGTGGATGCATGTGAATTGATCAAAACCCCTTCTCAGCGACCCAAATTCACCTGGACGAATAATAGACGTACAGGTCATGTGGCAGCAGTGCTCGATAGAAGTTTCTTCAATGCTCGTTGGTTAGATGTTTTTGGTGATTGCACGCAACAGGTCCTCCATCGGTTAGTGTCGGACCATGCACCTATTTTACTCTCTTCAGTGGCAGCCCCCAAGCCTAGGAATGCCCCTTTCCGCTTCCATCAGTTTTGGATGGATGACGGGTCTTTTGAGGAGCTCGTGAGGGAGGTGTGGCATAGGGACGTAAGGGGGGGCCCAATTGGAAGGCTGGTCCAGAAATTAAAGGCTATGAAGGGTGCGCTTAAAGGGTGGGCAAGACAAACATTTCCAAATGCTGATTTGGCCCTCAAGGAAGCTACTGATGTGGTGGTGGAGGTGCAGTGGTCCATTGACCAGGTTGGTATGACGGATGAATTGTTTACATTACTATAGGTGGTTATGTATATTTGCACCTTACACACACATCAACTTCTCTTCTTTGTTACAATTGTCAATGCCCCCCCATTAAAACCCACCATCAACTCCTCTTCTTTGTTACAATTGTCAATGCCCTCCATCAACTTCTCTTCGTTTCAATTGTCAATGCCCTCCATTAAAACCCACCATCTCCCTCGCACTCTCGGGAGTGATATTAATTGCTCTTTAGATTAATAGTATGGTAGTCCCATCACTCACTCTCATATGTTGGGTGATTTTTTTTTTTTTTAACGAGTATTTAAGCCTTTGATATGACTACTTCTACGAGTCTATATTGACCCCACAACCATATAGATCAAGTCATTATCAGAATTAAATGAGAAACATTAAACTTTCACTGAAAGTAGTAAAGATCCCTAAACACCTCCATATGAATGACCTAAAGGAGGTAAGAGTAGTCAAATTCAGAACCACACGCTTCTTAAGGCAAAGGACCCTTGCCAACTCCACTACCTCATTGCATGGGTTTCATGTGACTGTTTATTTAGCATGCCTATGCACAGTTGCATATAAAAGCCATTGAGAAGTAACTGGTTAAGACATTTGAACTATGGAAAAAAGAACCTTGCCTACTTACTTGAATCTATGCCCAAATACAGGCAGACACGAAAAGACCACACAAATCATTTGTTATATGGGTTGTGTAGTTGGTTTGAGATTTGCAGTTTATGAATCTATTTACGTATAGGTGGTTATGTATATTTGCAGGCATGGTGCTGAAGTGAGAGGTTATTTCATATGGTCTCTTTTGGACAACTTTGAATGGTTATATGGGTATACTTTGCGGTTTGGGATTTACTTTGTGGATTATAATACATTAGAGAGAACACCGAAACTATCTGCACTTTGGTGCAAGAAATTTCTTAATGGAGTGAAGGTATTAAAACAGAAAAGAAAATGAAGGAAGAGTTGGAAGACCTCTGCATCTACCTTATAGCCACATGTGCTATTCAACTATTATAGTTGTGTTATGTATATTGTTGTATTACATATGGGTCAGTCGTTGCAGGTATATTTGATCAACATATGTCAGTGATCTTTGATTGGCCAGGTAGTGAAGTAGGTATCTCTTTTGTCCATGCAAGTTCTTTTAAAAATATGCGTAGGCAATTGTGGTTAGATCTGGAGTTGTTGATATCTTCTTTGGTTCCTTGGTCTGTGATGGGGGATTTCAATGTGACCCTGCTCTCTCATGAGAAAAGAGGTCCTGGTAAGTTTAATCTTGGATCGGCTACTGAATTCCAGGCAATGATTGATGCGTGTGAATTGCTCTCTATCCCTTCTCAGGGAAAGAAATTCACTTGGACTAACAATCGTCGAAGGGGTCATGCAGTTGCAGTGTTAGATAGGAATTTTTGTGATGAGAAGTGGATAGACGTGTTTAGAAATGTGAAGCAACGTGTATTGTTGTCTTCGGTATCAGATCATGCCCCTCTATTTGTTGTCTCTAATGTTGTTCAAAGGCCTACAACTATCCCCTTCAGATTCCATAGCTTTTGGATGGAAAATGATCAATTTATCTTCGTGGCTGAGGAAGCTTGGAAAACTCAGATAGTAAGTGATCCAATTGTCGTTCTGGCACAGAAATTAAAGCAGGTCAAGGAGAATTTAAAGGTTTGGGGGAGGGCTACCTTTCCTAACCTGAATGATGAGGTCGACAAAGCAAAGCTGAAATTAAAGAAGGTTCAAGACATGATAGAGGTGGCTGGGATGAACGATGAATTATTTAACAGAGAGGCAAATGCAAAAACAGTATTATTGAAGGTCAACCAAATGTACGAGAAGTTGTGGGCTGAAAAAGCTAAACTGAGATGGATGAAAAATGGAGACTGTAACTCAAAAATTTTTCATCTTTCAGTGAAGCTTAGGAGGTTGAAAAATCAGATCACCTCCCTAAAAAAGGAAGATGGAACATAGGTTTCAGACCAATAGGGAATATCGTCTTATGTCTATGATTTTTTTGAGAAATTTCATGAGGTTGATGCAATCACAGTTCATAATGACCTTCTTGATAATATTCCCAGGGTGTTGGAGGAGGAGGACGTGGCAGGATTGGAGATTGCCCCGAGTGGGGATGAAATAAAACAAGCGGTTTGGGATTTAGATCCTGTAAGCTCTCCAGGTCCTGATGGGTTCCCAGGCAGCTTCTTCAGGCGATGTTGGGCCATTGTTGAGGGTGATTTTTGTAGGGCAGTGAAAAATTTCTTTGAGAAAGGGTGGCTTCCTAAAGGAATAAACAATTGTTTTATTTCCTTGATCCCCAAAGTTGAGGGTGCGGCCTCTCTAGATAGGTTTTGACCTATATGTATGGGAAACTTTTATTGCAAAGTGATATCAAAAATATTATCTTCAAGATTACTTGTTGTTTTGCCTAAATTGGTCTCGGAAGAGCAAGGCGCTTTCCAGCAGGGTAAAATAATTTCGGCAAATATCAGCCTCGCATCAGAACTGTCAAATTTGATGCACTCTTCGGTTAGGGGTGGTGGAATGGGGCTAAAGCTCGATGTTCAAAAGGCATATGACTCTCTAGCTTGGGAATTCCTCTTTGCAGTTCTGTGCAAATTTGGGTTCTCCTCTAGGTGGATTTGTTGGATTCACAACCTTCTACTATCTTCCCGAATATCTATCTTGGTGAATGGTGGCCTGGTGGGGTTCTTTGGGGATGGTAGAGGTCTCCAGCAAGGAGATCTTTTGTCTCCCTTCTTATTTATTCTGGCAGAAGAGGTTCTCTGTAAAGGTCTTAGAAGCCTAGCAAAGGATGGTTTGATAAAATCTCTTCCTGGGGCTCGAGGTGTGTTAACTCCCTCCCATTTATCTCCCTCCCATTGATAAAATCTCTTCATAAATGCATCTGCTCAGTTCGCCAAAAATCTTAAGGCCTTTCTTGATAAATATCAGGCTTTCTCCGGCCAAATATTTAATCTAGAAAAAAGTAGTTTGTTCTTTGGAAAGGTTGCCCCTCACAGGAAACAGTTTATAAGTAATTTCATGGGAATCCAATCTGCAAGGCTGCCTACTAAATATTTAGGTGTGGACCTCTTCAAGGGGAGAGTTAAATGGCACCACATGTTACCGTTGATGGATAAAATCAAGAAGAGGCTGTCAGGATGGAAGGGNCCTTTGTCTCCCTTTTATTTATTCTGGCATAAGAGGTTCTCTGTAGAGGTCTTAGAAGCATGGTAAAGGATGGTTTGATAAAATCTCTTCCTGGGCCTCGAGGTGTGTTAACTCCCTCCCATTTATTGTTTGCTGACGACATTTTCATTTTCATAAATGCATCTGCTTAGTTCGTCAAAAATCTTAAGGCCTTTCTTGATAAATATCAGGCGTTCTCCGGCCAAATATTTAATCTAGAAAAAAGTAGTTTATTCTTTGGAAAGGTTGCCCCTCACAGAAAATATTTTATAAGTAATTTTATGGGAATCCAATCTGCAAGGCAACCTACTAAATATTTAGGTGTGGAGCTCTTCAAGGGGAGAGTTAAACGGGACCAGATGTTACCGCTGATGGATAAAATCAGGAAGAGGCTATCGGGATGGAAGGGTCAACTTCTCTCGATGGCTGGTAGGGTGGAGTTGGTTAAATCAATGATTTCAAGCATCCCAATTCATAATTTCGGGATTTATTGGTGGCCAGGAAGCTCAATAAAATTAGTAGAAAAGTGGATGCGAAACTTCATATGGTCTGGTGACATGGAGACAGGGAAGAAGATAGTGGTGAAGTGGGATGAGGTATGTAAACCTACCAGGGAGGGCG
Source organism: Macadamia integrifolia (assembly GCF_013358625.1). Lineage (NCBI taxonomy): Eukaryota > Viridiplantae > Streptophyta > Magnoliopsida > Proteales > Proteaceae > Macadamia > Macadamia integrifolia. The sequence goes on along the minus strand of NC_056563.1, from coordinate 22,109,848 downwards.
GTCATGGCATTAGGAGGTTGCGAGACGTTAATTTTTCATGCCTGTGCAAATTAGCATGGCAAATAAAACATGGAAATTCTCTAATGAGTGTTTTTTTTCGTGCTCGTTTTTTGAAGGTTGATGGTTCGCTGAAAACTACCTACCTTTCCTCTTCGATATGGCCTGGTCTTAAAAAGGTGTGGAGGTGGGTACAGTCTCATGAGCAATGGACTGTTGGGAATGGTCAGAGGATAAATTTTTGGAAAGATAGCTGGCTGGGAAAGAAGCCTATTGAGGAGTTGTATGGCCTGCAGTTAGGTCTCTTTGGTTCAATGCAAGCAAAGGTTTCCGATTTCATTTGCCAAGATGAGTGGAATTTTCCCCAGGTGAGTTCTGAATTTTTTCAAAATATCTTTGATCAGGCCAAGGATATCATAATTTCAGATCTGGATGATATTTGTCATTGGGAATTAAATTCATTTGGAGTTTTTACAATAAAATCGGCTTGGGAAAAAGTAAGACGGGAATCGCCAAAGGTGGGATGGTATTCATTGATTTGGAATTCTCATCTCCAACCTCGCCAATCGGTTTTTGGATGGAGAATGTTGAAAAACAAGTTAGCTACTGATGATATTGTGAAAAAGAGAGGGGTTCCATTGCCATCTCAGTGCATTCTCTGTGGCATAGCGGAAGAGTCTATAAATCATACCATGTATGAATGCTCTTTTGCATATTTCATGTGGCAGAAATTTTGTTGCTGTTTTGGGTTTAGGTGGCCTGGATTTGAAGGAGTTGAAAGATTGATAGCTTGGTGGAAAGATCAGGCCAAGAAGACCACCTTTAAAGGGGTGTGGCTGAAGGGTTTTGTTTTAATCCCTTACTTCACTTGGTTGGAGAGGAATGGAAGAAAATTCGAAGGAACCTCAAAATCAAAAGAGCATTGTTTTGGCCAAGTGAAGAGCAAAATTAGCTGCCAAGAGCTGTTTCATTCAGGGGCAGCCATCTCAATTTCGGATCTTGTCACTGCAAGAAGCTTGGGTATTTCAGGGGTGCGGAGAAGGCCTCGGGAAATCTTCAATATTTTCTGGTCCCCTCCTAATCCAGATTGGATAAAACTCAATTCGGACGGTTGCTCTATTGGTAATCCAGGGAAGTCTGGAGCAGGGGGAATCCTTCGCAATGAAAAGGCAGAGGTAGTGGCAAATTTCATAAAATTTCTAGGAACTCGCACAAATTTCGAGGCTGAATTTCTGGCGCTTATGATAGGGATTGAATTAGCTAAGCAGTACAATGTGAAACGGCTATGGATAGAATGTGATTTAGTTGCAGTTGTGACTATTTTTCAGAAGAGGCAAAGTCCATGGATAGCTCGGCAAAGATGGATAAATTGTATTTCTTATTTAGAGGATGTGGAACGGAAAATAACCCATTGCTATAGGGAAGCAAATTCAGTGGCTGATTTTTTGTCAAAGTCAGCTGCTCATTTTGAAGTGTCAGAGCCGATTTCATTTGGCCAACTCTGGTCCAGATGGAATTAGAAATGGATGCATCGGGTCGGCCTAGGTTCAGATTCACCTAGGAATTTTTTCCAGATTTTTTGTTTTGGTGGAGTTGGATAGTTGCGTAATTCTGCTGATGGCAATGCCGAAGGTGGAATTTATGCTTCTCCCTCTCTTTTTATTGTGAGTGTTGGGTATTTCTCCCTCCCTCATCTGATGTACTATATTTCTTTTTTCTTCTTTTTATTCCTTTAATATACATGACTTTTTAGCGAAAAAAAAAGAGCTTGAACAACAACTTCTTAGCCTTGATTCCCATAGTGAATGGCGCTATGACTCTAGACAAGTTGAGACCTCTCTGTATGGGTAACTTTATATGCAAAGTTATTTCAAAAATCCTTGCAACTAGGTTATCCTTTCTTCTTCCAAGACTTATTTCTGAAGAGTAGGGTGCATTCGAGAAGGGGAAGTTAATCCACAATAAAATTGCCTTGGCTTCTAAATTGGCAAACATAATGCATTCTTCCACAAGAGGTGGCGGCCTTGGGGCAAAAATTGACATCCAAAAAGCCTTCGATTCAATTTCTTGGAATTTCATTATTCAAGTTTTGAAAAAATTTGGGTTCTCAGATACTTGGCTGAACTGGATTTTCCAGATCCTATCTTCCCCCAAAATTTCCATTCTTCTGAATGGAGGTCCTATTGGGTACTTCGGAGTTCAAAGGAGTCTGCGGCATAGCGATCCTATATCCCCCATTCTGTTCATATTAGCTAAAGAGGTCCTTTGCAGAGGATTAAAGCATCTTCTTTTCAAGAATAAAATCAAGGCTCTCAGAGGTCCCAGAGGTGCGTCTACCCCAACTCACTTATTATTTGCTGATGATATTATCATCTTCATCAATGCCTCCATCAAATATGTAAGGAATTTAAAAGACTTCCTAAGGAAATACCAGGAATTCTCGAGGCAGATCATCAATCTGGACAGAAGCAAACTTTTTATGGGGCCAATGCACCCTTCCAGGAAGCAAATCATTATTGACACCATGGGAATCCCTTCTTGTAAATTCCCTACAAAATACTTGGGGGTTGAAATCTTCAATGGAAGAGTCAAAAGTCAGTATATGTTACCTGCTATGGAAAAAATCAGAGAAAAACTCTCAGGGAGGAAAGGGAAAATTCTTTCTATGGCCGGGCGGGTTCAGCTTGTCCGCTCTGTCATCTCTAGTGTGCCAGTGCACAATTTCTCCATTTATTGGTGGCTTTTTTCTTTGATTGTGCAAATGGAAAAATGGATCAAAAATTTCATCTGGACAGGGGATATTGACTCAACAAAAGCTGTGACAGTCAAGTGGGACCAAGTTTGTAAACCAACTGAAGAAGATGGTTTAGGCATTCGCAGAATGAGAGATGTCAACAAATCTTTGCTTTGCAAGCAAGCTTGGAATCTGAAGCATGGTAATTCGATTTTTTACAATTTTCTTAAAGCTCGCTTCTTGAAAAATGGCTTTCCCAAGAAGGTTGTTAGGCCATCTTCTATTTGGCCAGGCATTAAAAAAGTTTGGACTCTCATCTCTAGCAAGGAAAGATGGGTTGTTGGCAATGGGAAAAAAATCCACCTTTGGAATGATAAATGGCTCGGTGACTTCTCCATTATTGAGGCCTGTGATGCGGATCTCTCTCCTCTGAAACACTCTGTGACGAAAGTCTCTGACATTATTTCTAATTGCACCTGGAATATCCCTGAGATTTGCTCTGATGCCCTCAAGGATATATTCTCAGCCGCAAAATCAATTTGTCTCCCTCACTTTGATAGGGAGGACCAATGCTTCTGGAGCGGAACTACATCTGGGATCTTCTCCACCCTTTCTGCCTAGAATGAAATAAGAAGACGAAACCCTAAGGTCCCATGGTTTTCCCTTGTCTGGAACTCGCATCTCCAACCCCGTCAATCTACATTTGGTTGGAGCCTCCTGCACAGGAAACTCCCCACAGATGACATTATCTCTCAGAAAGGTATTCCCCTGGTCTCAAAATGTAGTCTCTATGGCTCGGATTCAGAATCTTTCAGCTACATTTTCACAATCTGCCTTTTCTCTGTTGATATTTGGACTCGATTTATGGAGTGTTTTGGGATCTTGTGGCCTATTCCAAATGATTTATTGCATTTGTCGCAATGGTGGATTAGAAAAAGAAAAATCCTATCAATCAAGGATCCTTGGACCATGGGCTTCGTGGTTATAGCTGATAACATCTGGAGAGAGAAATGCCAGACGCCATGAAGGTATTTCTCTCTCAACCACCTATGTTTTTGAAAAAATCATGCAAGATATGAAAGTTGGGAATATAGATTTTCAGGGAAGTATCAGATCTATAAATGATCTTCTCTGCTGCCGTCGCCTTGGGATAAGACTTATCCCAAATAAACCTCCATCGATGCTTGAAGTTTTCTGGTGCACCCCTCCTAGAGGTTGGTTTAAATTAAATGTTGACGGATGCTCTCTGGGCAATCCTGGGAGAGTAGGGGCAGGGGGAATTCTAAGAGATCACAGAGGCGGTGTGGTTGGCTCTTTCAAGTGCTGCTTAGGCATCCAGACAAATTATTTTGCTGAACTCAAAGGTTTATCAAAAGGCATCCTCCTAGCAAAGCAATTAAACGTGACTGGATTGTGGATTGAATCAGATTTTGCTACGACTGTTTTAGCAGTTCGGCTTCACTCCATACCTTGGTATATCCGTCAGGATTGGATCACATGCCTTGTCTTCCTGGAATCCATTAGCTGGAAGATATCACACTATTTTCGAGAAGCAAATGTTGTGGCTGACTACCTCGCTAGAGATGCAGCCAAGTCTGGAAATTCTAGTTGTCCTACTTCTTTCCCGGCTCACATTAGCTCTAAAATTGCTTCTGATGCAATCTCTTGTCCAGGATTTAACTCCATGTAATTTTGGGATTTTTCTTCCCCTGCTAATGGCCATACCAAAGGTGGGGGATTAAATTTCCTAGTCTCTGTACTTTATTTTTTCCCTTTTTAATAAATTCCCTGAATCTTTAGCCAAAAAAAAAAAAAAAAAATTATAGTGTGAATATGGAGAATTCTCTCAATTCACAAATCAAATAAAGTGTAGGACAACTTGTATTATGGCTTGTTAATCATGAAGAATATACGATTAAGCTTTATTTTGAAATTTTAATCATGTGAAGTGGTAGTGGTTAAAATTACCTAGTAAACACCATCTAATAACTACTGACTATTTAGAAAAACTTAAAAAGAATTTATGCCAGAAGTATCCATGGAACAAAAGCCCCTTTATATGCAGTTGTAACATACTTCAAATATAATAAAGGATTAACTCCACCTTTTTCTCTCTTTTCTTCTTGAACAAGCTGCCCTTTTGGCTCAATCAGTTTTTTTGTTTTGTAGTTGTTGGATTCTCTTACTTCATCATCTTGATTAGAGTTCTCACTACACAACATATTATCAACTTCCTTGTCATTAATTAAATTATCCAAAGCAGCACCATATTCGATAGAATTAAGTTTTGCCAAAGCTTTCTTATGTGCACCCACTTTTTTTTTGCTAAAGGATGAATATATTAAGAAGAAAAAAGGAGTACATCATAAAGAGGAAACAGGGACAGAGCAGAGACCCCTAGAGTTGCTAACAAACTCCACCTTTGGCATGGCCATTAGCAGAGAAAGAAAGCATCACCCTAGGAGAATCTAAAGCTATGCCTGCCCAGGATATCATTTTCTACATAATCAGCAACGTGTCTTGGGAAAGACACCGAGAATTCTGAGTTCCCAGATTTTGAAGCCTTTTTTGCCAGAAAATCTGCAATTGGATTTGCTTCACGAAAGCAATGGGATATCTTCCAAGGGATATGCTTCACGAAAGTCTTATGTGCACCCACTAACTCCATAAAATCAGTTCCTGAACTAAGAATTTCTTCATACTTTCCTGCTTGAGTAATTTTTTCATCTTTCATCACCTTTTTTTTTCACTAAAAGATCATGTATATTAAGAAAAAAGAATAGAAAAAAGAAACAAGAAATATGAAACAAGAAAAGAGGCAGGATTCAAAGCCACACTTCACACAAGATGTAGAGGGGACGCACACTATCCACCTTCGGCATGGCCATCAGCAGAAAGAGGCGACCACCAGAACAGCCATCACCTAAAAAAAGGGAAAATTTACCCTAGCACATTCTATATCTAGGACGACCAGAGGCATCCATGTCTAAGTCCATCTTCACCAAAGGCGACCAAGATGTAACCAGAGACGAGATCTCAAAACGAGCCGCAGATTTGGAAAGGAAGTCAACTACAGAGTTTGCCTCACAGAAACAGTGAGTTATCTTCCATTCCACCTTTGCCAAGTAAGACATGCAGTTTATCCATTTCTGGTATGCTACCCAAGGAGGTTTTTTCTTTTGGAAAAGAATAACCACCGCCGTCGAATCACATTCAATCCAAAGGTGGGGGATGCCTAGTTGTTGCGCCACCTCAAGACCAATCATTACAGCCAGGAATTCCGCTTCAAGATTTGTTCCAGTTTCTAGGAAATTTTGAAAGTTTCCCACCACTTCGGCCTTCTCATTTCTTAGAACACCCCCAACACCAGATTTTCCTGGGTTACCAATTGAACATCCATCGGTGTTAAGTTTAACCCAGCCTGATTGAGGGGGGCACTAATATATTTCGAAATTTTCATGGTGCCTATGCCTTACACCTGAAAAACCCAATCTCCTTGCATTTAAAAGATCCATAACAGATAGAAGCGAACCTAAATGCACCAAGGATTGGGAGCTAATATCATTTCTCAACAAATCAAAGCATTGATCAGCTGAGGTAGCCACTCCATCATATTTCCTTCTATTCCTTTCCAGCCACAAGAAATAAGGAATTAAAACAAAACCCTTCAGCCATACACTCTTAAAAGAGAGTTTTGAAGCTTGATCCTTCCACCAAGCCATTAAGCGGTCAATACCATCAAAACTAGGCCGTATTTCCGTGAGTGTCAGTAGGAACGCGCATTTTTCCTCATTTTCCTGAGAATTTGAAAAGTGGACGATTGGCATCCTAAGGAACGTGCGTTTCAAGGATTGCGCTCTATATTGGATTAACTTAAATGAACGATAACCATAGCATTCAAACTAAAACCCTCCAGAAACTATTCTTTCACGGACATGAACATATGAACGACACCCATCTTTAGTAGGCTAATGGTTAATACTATATTAACTAAAAAAACCTAGAGATTAGAGAATAAAAGAAGGGGAGAGAGGGCGAGAGCCCATGAGAATGCACATAAAAGCATTTGTAGGGTGACATTCTCACCTTTCAATGGGGCCGAATTGCTTGTATTCCGTCAGAGTTTAATCCAAGGACTACTAGTGCAGCACCTCGACAGGCAGGACGGCAGTCCCACTAGCCGGTTAGCAGGCCGTGGGGGTTGCAAGGGGGCATGAGGCCCCCCTGCATAGCAGGGGTGTAGGGGGGCGCAGCCCTCGCTCGAATTTTTTATTTGAGGGCAATTGTGTACTTTCCGGATTAGAGTTTTTCGCTATATACTTGTAGCGAGAGTTTCTTTCTCTGTAATGCAAGCAATACTGAGAGGTGTGAGGGATGAGCGTTGTAACCAATTCTCCATTGATAGTGAAGCAGGATCTCATCTCACCGGGGACATAGGCAATCTTGCCGAACCTCGTAAATCTGTGTGCATTGCTTGTTCTTGTTTTTCTGTTATCTTCTGCATCGTTTTAGGGTTGCGTTTCTACACGAACTTCCAAATAAAGTCCTTTTTCCGAAAAAAGAGATTCTAGGATGCATGGAAATACATGAGTGATTTTGCCCTAAAAAAAAAAAACTCAGGGCATCCAGATCTACTTCTAAGTGAGGGTGTGCTAGAATACCTTTTAAATGAGATGGTGTCTTCACTTAGGGGTGTCAATTGAGATCCGGAATCTGTCTGGAACATTAATCGGTCGGTTCTGGTCGTAGCCATTAGAATGAATTTTCTTTTAGAATTGAAATTGAGTCAAATGGATTAACCACTTTGAACCAATCTATTACCGATTATGGGATTTGTTATATGGGTGTTTTTTAGGTTTTTTCACTCACTCACTATTCACTCTCTTGGACCAATGTTGCACATAACATCTTTTGTGTGAACTTCACACCCTATTCATTAATTTTACGACAAAGAAATTAAGATTTTGCTTTCAAGCTTCTCTTTCTCCACTTTTCTGAAGCCGTGTAGCTACTAGTCAATAAAATGTATGGATGCGAGAAGATGATCACAGACCTTCCAGGGGGAGTCATATCAACCAACCTTGTGGATTTTGAGTAAGCTCCAGTCAGTAAGTATCAACCAATTTTTAAACTGAAACTGATTCACTTGGAGCTTTGTAAGTCTATTCAGAATGACTATTCTTCTGATGGCAAACACAGATAGCAAAAAGCACAACATAAAACCCAGATAGCAGTTTGTGCAACTAGCAGGTGCATGCATTAGTTAAAAATTGTACAACTAACATGCAATTAGCAGGGGCATCAGTTAAAAATTGCACAACTGCTTTCAGTGTACAACTAACATGTCCAGACTATTCCATTCTCATTTATCCAATGACAGACCTTAATTCTGCCTGGCCCAAAACCCAATAACTTAAAACCAAGATGATTTGAGTTCCAAGTTGATGTGTCATAGTGGCATGTCATGATTGCATGATTCACTTTCTTCTCAGTAAGTATATCAACTGTATATACTTTTACTTTTTGTAAAACATGGCAATAATAGACTTGAAATATGAATGGCTGACTATGACATAAAGCTGGTGATTCAAAAAGATTTCCATATATGAGTTTCACAGCTCCAATTGTGACATTCTCATAAGATCCTTCGACGCTTTCAGTACTCCATAAATGAACATAGTGCCCTAATTCCTAGACGCCAAGATCAATAAGATCCTCAGCAAAAGTTACACAAGTTCGCTTCTCACCTGTAATGGGACACTTCTCACATATCCTAAGGGTGCCTTGAATATATTCATGCATGTTTGATTCATCTTCTACCCTAAAATGCTTCTTCAATTCCTCAATTTGGGCAAAGGAAAATGGGATTTTTTATGCCAGGGATCGTGGCAAGAATGATTTATATGATATTGGGTCCCTTAGATCAGGGATGGATATGAAACCTCCCTCTTTTGCCATTGACTTCCGAAAATATAGCAATCCACCTTGGCTGGCAACCGAAAGGGGGGATTCACTTGGAAAATTATATTTCAGTTTGGCTTCATTCCATTGGGCTAATGGTGGCACGGTTGTGTTGCTAGTTGTGTTCTTCACTTGTGCATTTGTAGAACAAGCAACATTAGCCTGCTTACAAAACAAGCGCAATTGAGAAGACAATTCCTTTTTCTCTATGAATCTCATAAACACCGCTTCTTGATATGCATTTAATGAAGAAGGCTTTGCAACTAACCAGTGCGGAGGGTGTGGAAGACTAATATGTTGTTCCCAGTATTGTATGAAGGCATTATCAGCTTGAGAACTGTACAATTTCATGAAAAAAATATAACAACTAAATAAGAAAGATGAAACAAGAACAAACTATAACCAAGTTGAAATGAATGAATAATGGGAAAGCATCATTTTCCTTACACTAAAGTGTGCTACTGCTATAAGTCCAAGCAATAGAATGGGATGTGTCATGGTGGAACTGAAGCAGAGAATGGAATGAGTTGGTCTTTTCCTTTGCCGGAATGAGTTGGGTTTGTTGTGTGGAGAGGGGTGTTTGAATTTATAGAAGAAAAAATTTTGTAGTATAGGAATAAAAATGGGAGAAGTTTTGGTCAATCCCCTAAACAGCTAAACATACTCCTAATTTCCTAATTTCACTATGGCTACATTTGGTTGCAATGGAAATGAAGCGGAAAGGAAATGAAAATTTTCAAACCTAGAAAGAAACTTTTGTAATCATTTCCCCATGTGAGTATATCACTAACTCAAAATCGTTCAATACTTGATAAAATTTCAGTGTACTTAGGATCAAAATCCCTCCCTTTGGTTTAAAAAGTAAAATAAAAATTACATGTATAATGTATCATTACTACATATGGTAAAAAATTGAAGTAATTTTTACAGTCACATGGGGAAATGATTATAAAAATTTATTTTTTAGGTTTAATAATTTTCACTTCTTTTCCCTTTAAATTCCCTTCAACCCAAACAAAGCTTATGAAAAAGTGAAAATTTTTTCTCTTATGACTAACATTAAACAAAAAATCCTTAGAAAAAATTTCCATGCAACATTCAATTTTTTAGGTCTTTATGTATAGCTTATCTATGGTAACAATAATGACAGTCATAACTTTATCCCAACTAAATGGGTTGACTCCATGGATCCGATATGGTATAGAGAAAATAATAGGAAAGGAAGGAAGCAAAATGTGAATTACTAATGGTATGCAAGACCAGAAATTGTGGAAGAGACCCAACCCCTAGTCCCTACAACCAAACAAAAGTTAACCCTACATCCACCATCAAATAAGGAAAACTCGTTCATTTAGTATCTCAGTACCAGAATACTATTTGTAAGGAGACAATATTCTTTGGTCTTTGTTTTTTTTTTTTCCTGGGGTAAGCCTTTTGTCCTGTTTCAATACTTCAACCCCTTTGCAAATCTTCCACCAATTGCTTCAAAGGTGATGAGTGAGATTTTTTTTTTTTTTTTTTTTTTAAATCTGTAAGTATCGTATCACTGGCAGACAAAAAAAAAAAAAAAAATTATGCCGTAAGTTTTGTTTTTTTTTTTTTTCTCCTTCCACTTGGAACTGTGATGTGGTAATTCAAATACATGCATAATGAATGACTAATGATATAATGGAGTACTTGTTTAGATCAACCATTTGTCAAATTGAAAAAATACACCGCATTGTATCAAAATTGTCTCTTCTGTTTGTAGTTATTTATTTGCTTTTACTAGTTGCACAAAATTTTTACATTCTAATACACATTTAAACCCTTATTTTGCCACCTAATCAAATCCAATGGGCCGCAAACTCAACATATAAGGAAGATATTTTCACCCAACCCAATCAAAAATTTGGGCTTCACCTAATTTGCCACATGGTGGATATCTGGGCAATGGACCAAACTGTTAATCAAGGATAATTGGGTCTAAACATATTAGACTTGAACTTGTTTTGTATGACAATTTCAATAAATATTTTTCTCGGTAGGCCTCACTATACAAGTTGTAGGGTTGGATAATGGTTGTGCCCTTCCCAAGGCATCTCAACTCTACCCATAACAAAAATCATTTTACTCCAACCACTGGAGCGCCTATGCACCCAAGAAGTTGCATTAACAAATCCAAAAAAAAAATTGACTATGAAGATATGAGTAACAATAAAAATTCACCGTTACAATTGCACCCACTAAATTAATAATGTATGACATAAAAATATAAAATGTTGTAAACTTCCCGGTCAAAAATTAATTACAAATGAGAACAAGGAACAAAAACTCAAAGAAAAGCATATGCAATAAAAGGGACCCAAACCTTTCCCTTTCAAAAGTTAATAGATTACTTAATTCCTTTGACAGCTCTAACTTATCAAAAGTTGTGTTGTGCGAAATTTCCTAAACAGCATTACATCAATAAAAAGGTTGATGTCCTGATGTGAAATTTAATTAAGAATATCTTTTTGTGAAGAATTTCAGCCATACGCTTTTGAGGTCAGAATAACATCTCATATGGTTGGTTAGAGAATAATTTAAATTTCCACACTAGGACCCAATTTTGAGACTTTTAGTTCATAATAATGCCCGACCACCGAAGGAAATTTTGAGAGGAGAAATTTAATCATAGCTTGAATTGGTAAAGAAAATTAGGCATAGAAAAGTCAACACAATTTTTATCAAAGAAAGTTTGGCTTCATTTCACTGGGCTATTGGTGGCAAGGTTGGGTTGTCTATTATCTTTTTTTTTTTTTTTGGTAGAATTGTCTATTGTCTTCTTCACCACTAGTGCATTTGTAGAACAAGCAACATTGGCATGCTTGCAAAATGAATGCAGGTGGGAAGCCAATTCATTACTATCTATCTTTTCATAAACTCCGCCTCTTGATGGAGGCTTAATGAAGAAATCTTTGCAGCTAATCACTGCAGAGAGTATGGAAGATCAATGTGCTCTTTCTAGTATTCTATGAAAGATTTTTCAGCATGAGAACCTACAATTTCATGGGGAAAATAACAACTAAATAAGAAAGATAAAACAGGAACAAGCATCAAACAAGTTGAAGGGAAAGGAAATGTTTATCTGTTCATAATGATGATAGAGTTACTCCAGGTTGGAGCTCTAAAAATTAATGGATAATAAAAGAATCATTTTTCTAGTGCATGGACTTCTATAGTGTTCAATAATGCAGTTTTCTGATTTTTCTCATTGAGTTTTAATATTTCAAAGTCTTGTTCGCATCAAAGGCCCGAAACATCTTGCAAAAATTGTGTAGATGGATTATGCAAGGGCATCATGCTGGCCTCGTACTTGCCGTATTCTTGTGTGACACAATATTGTCCTCTTTGGCCCATATGCCTCAAGGCTTTAAAACGCGTTGCGCCATCTTAAGGAGGTTAGAGGTTATCAACTAGCCCAATAATCTCTCTCTAGGCAATGTGGGACTAAAGTTTGCACATCATCACCAACCTCCCAAACCCCCTGGTACTTGTTGTATTCTTAGTGGGAACACCTCACCAATCTCCCAGTCTGGTACTTGCCATATTCTTGGGTGTCATAGCATCAGTTAAAAATTGTACAACTAACATGTCACTGATGTCTTTGTCATGCACTATAATTCAGAATGCGTCTGCAAAATTTAATTTTTTGCATCGTACAAATTGGAGAGCACAACATACAACCTGGAGAATATTTTGTGCAGCTACATGATGCATCAGTCAAATTTTATGACACCAATTTTAACTCAATAGTGTCTTTGATAAACGTTGCCCTTCACTTGTTTGTTGCAGTCTGACCGGAGCTATATGATAATTCTGGCATCCAAAGGAAAACAAATGTTTAGCAGTTCCAATAAAGGAGATTTATTATTAATTTTTTTTTTTTTTGGTAGAAGGAGATTTAAGTAATTAGCAGCATCATAGAGGAGTGATCTTGGCAATTGGTGCTGAAGAACATTGTAACTTGGATTCTCTACTACATAAACAAGTTACATTGTAAATCAGAATATCAGGGAACCACCAAAAGTTCCCCAATTGAACCATTTGAAAATGATATGAGTCTGGCAGCACAGCAGAACATCTCCCTTTCCCTAAGGAGAAGACAGCTTCCATCTGAATCCCCACCCCACAACCCCCCCCCCCCCAAAAAAAAAAAATTAAAGCAAAGCCTACACACATCGAGATAAAACTAAAAATATGAATCAGACAACTCATCACTGTTGAATTAAACACCACTCCAGGAAAAAAGAAAAAAAAAAAACCAGACCAATATTTTTTTTTTCTTTTTTTGCTTAGACAGGCCAATAGCCAAACCTACATACATCAAGATATAACTGAAAATAAAATTTATCACCACGAAATGAAACATACAACTCACCGCTGTGAAATGAAATCAAAAACCCAAGGCATATGTCATGCCTCTTCGTCGAGGTGTTCTAACCATGCTTTCCCAGTCACACCCCCTGTTGATCCTAGACCAAACCTTCAGATCTTTCTGGAATTCTGGTCGTGCAACTGAGTTTACTGGTGTGTATGTAAAGGATACCCTGTCTTGGTGTATAATTTTGATCGGCGACTTTCAGGCTTCCTTTTTTATTGTAGAATTGGTTATATATGTGCGGTATGGGTGCAACAGGCCATGTTGGACCGAGTTTTCTTTTGATTTCAGGTTATTGTGATGCTGGAAAATTGAGTAACAAAATCATATTGAAACTCAAAAGGCATAGTAAGCAGGCCAAAATAAGTCATTATTTATCCTTCAAATAGCATAAGCAGTAATATATATAGTAACATTAACAAGAAAACTAGAAGATGATCAAACTTCAATTGTTTCTCAGCCTAGAGTCTTTGTCCAGACTATTCCATTCTCATTTATCCAATGACAGACTTCAATTTGACCCGGGCCAAAACCTAGCAACTTAAAAGCAAGATGATTTGGATTCCAAGTTGATGTATCATAATGGCATGCCATGATCGCATGATTCACTTTCTTCTTAGCATGTATATCAACTGCATAAACTTTTACTTTCTGTAAAACATGGCAATAATAGACTTGAAATATGAATGGCTGGCTATGACATAAGGCTGGTGATTCAAAAAGATTTCCATATATGAGTTTCGCAGCTCCAATTGTGACATTCTCATAAGATCCTTCAATGCTTTCAGTACTCCATACATATACATAGTGTCCTAATTCCTCGACGACAAAATCAATAAGATCCTCCGCGGAAGTTGCACATGTTCTTTTCTCACCTCGAATGGGACTCTTCTCACATATCTTGAGGGTGTCTTGAATATATTCAGCCATGTTTGATTCATCTTCCACGCCAAAAAGCTTCTTCAATTCCTTGAAATGGGCAATGGAAAATGGAATTTTTGTTGCCAAAGATCGTGGCAAGAACGATTTATATGACATTGGATCCCTTAGATCAGGGATGGCCATGAAATTTCCGTCTTTCACCATTGACTCTCGGAAATATGGCAATCCTCCTTGGCTGGCTATCACCAAGGGTTTTTCATTAGGAAAATCATACGTTAGTTTGGCTTCATTCCATTGGGCTATTGGTGGTAAGGTTGTGTTGTCCATTGTCTTCTTCACCAATGCATTTGTAGAACAAGATACATTAGCTTGCTTACAGAACGAACGCAGGTGGGATGTCAATTCATTTTTCTCCAAAAGTTTCTTAAACACCGCTTCTTGATGGGAGCTTAATGAAGAAGCCTTTTCAGCTAACCAATGTGGAGGGGATGAAAGACCAATATGCTCTTCCCAGTATTCTAAGAAGGCATTTTCAGCTTGAGAACCCTACAATGTCATAGAGAGAAAATACCAACCAAATAAGAAAGATAAAATAGGAACCAGAAATAACCAAGCTGGAATGAATGGATAATGGAAAAGCATCATTTTTCTTACACTAAAGTATGTTACTATCAGAAGTCCAAGCAACAGGATGGAATGCATCATGGTGGAACTAAAACAAAGAAAGGAATGAGTCGCTCTCTGCCTTTGTAGGAATGAATTGGGTTTGTTGCATGGAGAAAGGTTGTTCAAATTTATATAGAAGGAAAATTTTTATAGTACCAAAAAATAAAAAGGGGGAAGTTTTCGTAAATTCCCTAAACAGCTAAATCGTAAAATTCGCTAATTTTCCCTATGAAAAGTGAAAAACTTCTCTTTTACGAGTGACATCAAAGAAAACTTCCAACTGCCTTCCAACATTCAAATTTTTAAAGAGAAAGTTTTCCTCCACTGGGCTGATACGTTCATCACTCCATCCTATGGTTCACAAACCCCTATAGGGTTTTATTATACTCCCCAAAATACCCTCCCAATACCTTCATGCACATCTGAACCCCCGCAATGAATGAATTTTCATTCATTGTGATTAAAGGAAAACTCATTCCATTTTTAAATACCAAAATTACCTCTCATAAATCCTATTTACTATTCTCATCTGATGAAGTCTTTGTGTACAGCTCAATAGTGGTAGTCAAAGAAAAGCTTCAAGAACTTAAATTGCTTAATCATTAATGGTATACATGACTGGAAATTGTGGAGAAAACCCAACCTCTGGTGTTGTCAAACTTTACGATTACAAAAACCCCCTACAATCAACAAAAGGTACCCTTAAATCCTCCATGAAAGAATTTCAATGTCTTCAACTCAATCATATAATAACTAAGTGTGTCAACTTAGAACCGAAACAAACCATTTAAAATCAAATCAAGATTGAACCGAATCAAGTCGGTTTGGTTTTGATTTCTAAAATGTGTTTCTCTTCTCATTTCAATTAGATTTTGATTTTATATGTTTATCTTGAACTAAACCGAAAGTAACCGAACCGATTGACTGCTGTTGTACTAATATAAGTAATATAATTTATATTATAAAATAAAGTTTCAAAATTGTGACATGTCCCCTTGTTCTTTCACTTTAACTTTTGGGTCGCGAGCTCAAAAGTGTTGGAGGGAAGTTTTGAATGAAAATTTCAAAACACAAAAGCAAAAGCCAAAGACTTTTCCTTTGTTTAGTCCTAAATTGGAAGTAGAGGAGTGGAAGTGTGGGTATATATATAGACTTGTTACTTAAGGGTGCAAGCCCTTTGGAGAGGAACTCTCCCACCTCTTATCTTTTTACACCACACCAATTTTTAATTTTTAATTTTTAATTTCAAATACGTATAGGTACGTAGGTATACACTCATAGGTACATAGAGGTGTCCATACATAGACAGGTCTGCATGTATACAGAGAAGTGTATATATGTGGAAAGTGCCTTTGTAAAGTGTACAGGTAGCACCCATATGAACATCTATATACTCTGTATCCTGTTGAGAACAATAAATGTTTTTGGCAACTTCCTCTTTGTCTTCTCCCCTCCTTCTCTGTTTAATCGTTGCATAAAACAGTGTTACAAAACCATGCTTAGTGAGCCTAGTCTTTCTCTCCCAAAGGATCAGACAAAGATCACAGGGTTGTTTTATCTTCGAGGTAAAACACAGGAACCCCAGTTGTACTTCTATAAAGGGCATTTCAGACCTGAAGGAGAGTGTCTTCTGATACAACTCAACCCACCTTGGTTCGTTTGCTTCAAGGCACTGCACCAAAAGTTTGTCTTCTGCATTACTGGAATACTTACATCCATACAACAGTCTTATAGAATACTCACATCCATACAACGGTCTTATATGGGTACTCCTCTTATAACAACAGCCTTCATAGTAACAAAGTACTCAAAGTTGCAGCATACGACTTGTGAGGAGATAAGATTCCCTTTGGCTGTAATTCAATCCCCCTCTGTGAATCCTCCACCAATTGCTTGATAGACGATGCCTGAGGATATCAAAATCACTAGAGCCTACAACTTTGTGCCCATCAGCTGATATTATTATTATCTTTTATCCGTGCATTTTTCTTTTTGGAATATTGCTTTGGTTGGCTAATTGCAGAGGAAGGGGGAAGGGGGAGAGAAGAAGAACGTTCAAGGGGCAGTTTTTGTATTCAAAATCCTGAGGAGAATAATGGAAGTAATTTAATATGAGGAAGTACGACTCCTGCACATGCGTGAGGGTCAATGGAAACACACAAGAAAAAAGCAATAGAAGCGTCATTTTTCATTTCATGGAGGTAAGCTGAACATTTCACCCACCATGTGTTTTGGGTGCGGGGGTCATACTCCTCCACAGAAACCATTTTCCCTTTAATGTGAATATGGCTAATGAGCATTGACACAATGGATTTTTCCCCATCTATGGAATTTTGAAGCAATTGTTGTTATTAGCTAACCTTACTTTGTCAAACAATTTTCAAATACAAGGAAAAGTCAAAATTCTTTGATACAATTAGCTTTATAGGATGAAAGTCCCATCCAACTGAAGTAGTTTTTGCCACAAGGAACTGTGCTTGTGTAATTTTAATCGTTGCATACAGTTTAGATCAGTCACTTGTTGCAGTGGTCACTCTCTTTTCGAAGGAGAAGCTCCGTTGGTGCTTTCATCAAAGATGGACAGTTCTGAAGTCGTGTCTCGATCTAATTACCGAAAATAACCCACTGCTAATGCGAGATCAACTCTGTAGCTGATTTTCTAGCAAAGTCTCTAGTAAAATTTGAATCATAATCTCCTGTTACAGTTTGGCCATCTTCAGTCCAGATAGAGCTGCAGATAGATGCTACCGGTCGCCCAAGATATCGCTTCAATTAGAAGCTGATATTTTTCCATTTTGTATTTTCTCTTAGTTTGGGATTGGATGGCTTTTTGATAGTCTAATCTGCTGACGGCAATGCCGATGGTGGATTAGTATTATCTTGGTTCTTTTTTCCGTTGTTTTGTAATTGACATTTTTTTTTTCTCA
Organism: Macadamia integrifolia; assembly: GCF_013358625.1. Taxonomy (NCBI): domain Eukaryota; kingdom Viridiplantae; phylum Streptophyta; class Magnoliopsida; order Proteales; family Proteaceae; genus Macadamia; species Macadamia integrifolia. The sequence goes on along the minus strand of NC_056563.1, from coordinate 22,092,279 downwards.
ATTTTTCTTTAATACAAATGATTTCTAGTGAGAAAAAAAAAATAATCACTTGTCAAATTTCATATTATATTTGTAGCATACTCTGCATTGTAATGGAATTTTCCTTACTATTCTTGCCAAAAAATATATATATATATATATATCCTTTTTATTTGTAGCCGTCCATTTGCTTTCTCTATTTCGGCAAAAAGTTTTACTTTCTAATTAATGCACATTTAAAGCCTTATTTTGTCACTTGGTCAAATCCAATAGGCCCAAAACTCCATGTTTAAGGAAGAAACCTTCACCACCCTAACTGACCACAAATTTAGGCCACACCTGATCTGCCACATCGTAGATATTTGGGAGATGGAGCAAACTATTAATCAAGAGCACTTGGGTGTAAAGTTATTGGGTACATGAACTTGTTTTGTATGATCTTTTCAATAAATATGTTTCTAGGTAGGCTAATGGTCATGCCCTTCCCTAAGGCATCTCAACTCTACCAATAACAAAATTCATTTTAATCTGACTACCGAAGCCCTTATACACCCAATAAAGGGCATTTACAAGTCCCAAAAAGTTGTTTATGAATATATAGATAAACATCAAAATTCACTTTTACAATCACATCCACCAAAAGAACAATGTATGACATAAACAATCCAAAAAATGTGCTGAACACAATAAGTATTTCTCACTCAAAAAAGGTAATTGCAAATGATAACAAGAAAATAAAACTCAAGTAAAGTGTATTCAGTAAAAGGGACCCAAACCTTTCCCTTTCAAAAGATTATAGATCACTTAATTCTTCTAACAATCATAATTTGCAAAAAATTGGATTGTGAGAAATTTTCTGAAATAATAGCACATCAATCAAAAGGTTAATATCCTCGAGTGTTATCTAATTAAGATTTTTTTTTTTTTTTTTTGAAGAACTTCAACCATACACTTTTGAGGTCAGAATAAACCCCATATGGTTAGCTATACAAACATTTCAAATCGCCACTCTAGGAGTCAATTTTTTAGACTTTTGAGTTGCAATACATGACCATAGAAGGAAATTTTTTAGAGGAGAAATTTAATAATGGCTAGAATTGGTAGAACAAATTAGGTATTAGAAAAGATAACACAATTCTCGACTAAAGAAAATTTGATAGTATATTAATTAAAATGTCTAATGTAGCAATATGCAAATTTTCTGTTTTGCAAACTTTATGGCAAAAGTTTTATTTTGCCACTTGGTCAACCCTATTTAGCTAAAACTTGACATGCCAGCAGAGGAACTTGGGTCCTAATTAATTACCCACAAAATTTCAGCTTTATTCAATGTGCCTCGTGGTTGATATTTGTGGCATTCTAATGACATCGTCAGACCGAGGTTTAAAGTATTAGTATCTGGTTTCATATCATATCAGAAGAGTGAATCAAAGAGGCATATCGTATCATATCAAAGAGATGCAAGACACGTTAAAAATATGCATGGAAATGGTCAAGAAACATATAAAAATTCCTAAGATACATACAAAATACAATTATAAAGCATAAAACATTATAGATGAGCAAAACAAGTTCATTCAACTGATTATGTATAAAGGATGAGATTTGTTACATGTACGAATACCAGTAAATATGTTATTTTCAGTTCGGCTTCCTTCCCTGTGCACATTGATTCGAAAATTGCTTTTGATGCGGATTCAAGACCCAGATTTTGTATTATGTAATTGTGGATTTTTCTTCCCCTGCTGATGGCCATGCCAAAGGTGGGGGGATTAAAATTCCTGGCTTTGTAATCCTCTTTTTCCTTTTTTTCAATGAAATTCTTCGAATCTTTAACAGAAAAAAAAAATTTGTTATTTTCAGTTTGGAGAAGATTTACTGTTTAGATGCATATATCATTGGGGAAAAAAAAAACTAGTTTGATTCGATCATTCAGATTGTTTTTCAGTGATCTAGTCATCCATTGCCAAAAAAAAAAAAAAAAAATGGAACTACAATTCAATTGAGCATGCTATGACTGAGACTGACTGATAACCCTTCCTAACTAAGTTTTTTTTTTTTTTTTTTTTTTTTTTTTTGACTAAAGGATAATTTTATTAGGAGTAAAAAGAATAACATTCAATAAAAATTTACAGCAATCACTGAATAAAACTAACATCAGTATCCCTAATTGTTGATAATTCTCCCTATCTAAGATTTCCTCTTGCAAAGGAATATCAGTATCTCTAATTGTTGTTTCTAATGCTGGAATGCTTCTGAAAATATTGATCTCATGCTCCTCAGCTGCCATTTTTCCAAGGCTCTTTGGAAGTGTAATTTACAGTGCCATCCCTTAGAGAATGCCACAATTATAAGAACACTATCTCTGTTTCACCAAATTAGACTCAGACCCCTTACCGACTGTTAAGTGAAAAGTTAAAATAATTGTTATACCCATCTAATAAATCCCATCCCCAAATCCATACCTTATATACCCTTCTCCAAATCGATACTTAATATACCTTCACATTAAGAGCACTGGCGATCACTCTCCATGAAGAACAACCGCAGTGGCGACGGATGGCGTCGAACAGCGACGGATGGCGTCGAACAGCGACGAGCAGCAAAGGCTTCTTCTTCCTCATCCTCAGCTTCTAGAGTTCAATTCTCTCCCCATCTCAGATTAGTCTTCTTCCCGATTGTCAAAAGTTCAGTAATGGCTAGACAAATGAATCAATTCTTCTACTATATGGGCTTGATTGCCTCCACGTTATCATTACCTCTCCCTGAGTTTATTCCACTGCTAGATTCTTACACGATTTATCTTCCCGTTATCTGGTTCAAAGAACTTCTGATCCACCTCCCACCAATCGACCCAATAATCAGACCTGCAAACAGAGACACGAAAAATAGATCAAAATGAGCAGAGGGACCAAAGGGTTGAGGTGGCGCATCATACACGCATCCGACAAACGGTCTTTCTCGACATTAAAATTCATGGCAATCCAAAAGGATACAGATATTGGATCATCTTTTTTTTTTTCCCCTTTTTGTTATTATTATTATTATTATTATTTTTTAGAGTTTCTTCTACTATTTTGGATGTTTAATAGCCAATCGGTTTCAGAAGGTTCTGGGTTTTCAGAAACTCTAAAGGAGGTTTCAAAGGTTGAGTATATGGATATTGAAAATTACATGAAAAGAAGAGGGAGAGAAGATTCTGGACATTGAGAATTAGCTGAAACACAAGATTTCAACCAAGTCGACTGCAATTTTCCAATTTAGAAGAAAGATAGAAAATGGACCCAAAAAAAAAAAAAGTTTAAGTCTTTAGAAATCCAAATCAACAAAAATGAGAAAAAGACAAAGAGTAATACCTCTGCTTGTTTTTCTCCGGGGCTGCTTCATTTTGTGCAGCAGAGAGAAGTAGAGAGATGGAAAGAGCAAAAGCCCACCTTAGGTTATCTTTCTACTCATTGACCTGAATACCACTGATAGCAAAGCCTGAAGCGAGAAGTGTCATTGGTGAAGTCGAGGTTCGTAGAGGTCAAGAATCTTGAAGAGCTTCCCCGGTGATCGGCGGCTGATGCTGATAGCCTCGATGAAGTTGAAGACTTGGATGACGGGTTCTACTCAGGTAATAAAAATAGGGGAACAGATGATTCATTTTCTTCTGGTCATCGTAAGTCCCTGCTGGTCGCCGTGAGTCCCTCCACGTCACTGTCCATCACCATTGCCGTTGCCTTTGCCATTGTGATCACTAGTGCTCTGAATGTGAAGGAGTCGATTTGGGGTGAGGGTACATAGTATCTATCAGTTTGGGGATGGGGACTCTTAGATGGGTAGTTCAAGTACTTCACATTTAATAAGGATATTTTGGTATTTAAAAAAATTATAGTAACTGACATCAGCATATAAGGTATATTCTGTAACAATGACTGATGGTAAGAGGTCTAAGTATAATTTGGTGAAACAGAGTAGGTGTTCTTATAATAATGGCATTCTCTAGGGGGTGGTGTTATAAATTACCCTATTTAGAATGGAGTGATTAGTAAATGTTGGCCTTCTTCTACTCCCTAAACTTCTTCTGAGAAGGAATGGAAGTGGATAAAGCAGGAGTTCAAGGGCAAGATGACTTGTAGTGTAGCAATAAAGATGGCCGTTTGTGCCTTGATCTACCATATTTGGTGGGAGAGTAAAAGACTTAGATGGGCTTATTCTTCGAGATCCTTTAATCAAATCTGGAGCCCCATAGAGTTTGAGGTCAAAACCAAGATTAACTCTCTTCATGCTTCAGATTCATATACTATCAAAATTCATCATATAGTAGCTTCTTGGGTTTTCATGTTAGGTATATTCTCTCCTCTCTCTCTTACATTCTTTTAATATAGTCTACTCACCCAGAAAAAGAAAATTGAGCAAAAAATTCAAAGTTTTGATGAATAATTATTTTGTGCAAATCTGATTTCGATCCTTTATTGCAACATGTTTAATCCTCAAATAATGATGAAACCACATTCACTTTTGCTAGTAGAAACATAGAATCAAGTTGATTTCGCCAAAATAAAATTGATTAGAATGCCTTAGAGCTCTTGGTACGTATTTTACAATCATCATGAATCAATTTGGATGCATCAAGATTAATACTGACACATGCTCACTTGGGAACCCGGGATATGCTGGCGTAGGGGGCATTTTTCGGGATCATGTGGGGCAGCCTATAAGGTGCCTTTCTTCTTTTGAGGGAATTACAACTAATTATGATGGGAATTTGCAGCCTTTTTTGTAGCAATTCAAATTGCTAATGACCTCCGGTTATCACGGATTGAGGTTGAATGCGACTCCCAAGCAGTTGTCTAGGTGTATTCAAAAGCAGATTATTACATGGAATTTTAGACAAAAATGTTGTCCTTGCTGAGTTATCTGAATAACACTCAATACAGTATTCTTCACTACTTTAGAGAGATTAATATGGTCGCGAATAGCCTAGTGAAGCATGCTGCTTCGACAAGATTGTCGATTATATGAAATGATGTTCCCAAATTTACATCCAATGATATTGATTGGGATGCCACTAAGAGACCACGATTCAGATTCAAGTAATATGTTGGTTCTTCTGTGTTAGTTGTCTCTTGCTTTCTTAGTCTCCTTCTCTGCTGATGGCAATGCCGAAGGTGGAGCAAGAGGCTAGGTCAAACTTCTCTTGTCCAGGTCTCTTCTTCTGCTGAAGGCAATGCCGAAGGTGGAAAGGAGATCTGATTTTTGTTTTTAGTTTACCCAAGTGGGTCTCTCTGTACTCTATTCTTTCTTTTAATAATTTATTCTTGGTGACCTTAAGCAAAAAAAGTATTGAGGTCATCGATAGCTATCAGCCATGTATTGACCATGCATATCGGATCATGTATCGACCTGTTCAGTACATTCTGTTAGGTATTGTATGGGTACAATTTTATATCAGTACCTTAAAGATACAATACATATCGGTTAGTATCGATGGGTATAATAAAATACTTAAAACCTGGGTTAGACTACTAAAACCTCTCGTAAGATTTTTGAAAATGCACGAAGAAAAAGATTTCCCCTTCATCTTCTCCTCTACTTCCAATGCTGCAAATGAATGGCAATGCCATTGCCAACCTAAATGATTACATGTAGTCTTGATATATGAACTCCATCGTCTTCTTTGGACAAATATTTTTGGCATATTCAAAAAATCAATGCACCTCAGTCTAATGAAACATGTACATTTGACAATTCAAAACTTACTCATCTATCCTTTCAAAAACTAGGAGCTACATCTTCGGGTATATTCCCTAACAAGCTTTGAAAATGATGAGGACTTGATCTCTAGCAGTTTGGCTGGGGAATCATACTCTAGTATGAGACCTGCTTAATACAAGAAAACATGTCAATCTGATTAGACAAGCACCAAAGAAGAGAAGACATAATACCAAATTCAATTGAACCCCATTTTTATGGTGTACTAATTGATTGCTACTAACCATTATCAAGGAGGAGGACCATATCGATATCAAGGATTGATGTGATCCTATGTGCTATTGTGATGACAGTGCACTTTGAGAAGTGTTGCCTAATGGTTCGTTGAATTAGATAATCAGTCGCAGAATCCATTGACGCAGTAGCTTCATCAAGGACCAACACCTTACTCCTCTTGAGTAATACCCGTCCTAGACAAACTAGTTGCCTTTGACCCATGCTCCAATTCTCTCCATTCTCAGTCACTATGACAAACATCATATGAATAGGTTAGCTATTTAGGATATCAATTTCAAAAGCTTCTCTTTCCCTACCTTTTTTTTTTTTTTTTTGGAAAAAGTTGAGATTGCGGGTTGTTTTGCACTAGAAGTTAGATATATTGTACAATAATAATTTGATTTTGAAAGGATTGTGCATCGATAAATGGAAATTGGCAAATTTGGTATATAGTGAATATGAGAAGAACCAACCTGGAGAATCCAACTTCCCTTCCTTTTTTCTAACTTCATCACCAAGTTGGCATTTATCTAAAACCTATGACAATGAAAGGCCAATGTCAACTTATGACTTTGCTTGATTAAGCTGACATAGATTTGATTGTTAAAAATGAGCTAAGCAAAAGATGAAATGAACAAGCAAGGGGTTGCAAGTGGAATCTAAAACAAGGCAATAAACACATTGCACTTCCTAGGTCCCAACTAAGAGAATACATTAAGCCAAACTTAGCCCCAAAGATGATACAATGCATCCAATTAAATAATTGAAAAAATTAAATAAAAAAAAAAAGAATATGACCACGAGAAAGGAAGTTTGAGATATATGTCCTAACCAATCAATTGCATGTGATTGTTTTGCACGCAAATCCTCAATTTAGAAGAAAATTTGTCTATCTTATGTTTGTTAATGATTGAAGACTATTCATCAAATGGAGGAAGAAAAGAAAAAAACCCACCTCCCAGATCTGTTCATCAGTGTAATCTTCAAGTGGGTCAAGATTATTTCTTAGACTCCCTTCAAACATTATTGGATCTTGGGGGATGATGCTCAATCTTGACCGCAAATTATGAAGGCCAATCTTGAAAATGTTGATACCATCTATCCAAATTTGACCAGCAGTAGGCTCAAGCATGTGGAAAAGTGCTTGTACGAGAGTTGATTTTCCACTTCCTGTTCGCCCAACAATACCAATCTTGATCCCATCAGGAAACGTACATGTGAGACCTCGCAAGACAAGAGGAAGATGTGGGGCATACCGGACCTACATTCATATTAAACAATCAAATCATGAAGCTTAGCAGAATTTCATAAGAGCAAGAAGAATGTCCACAAATATTAGAATTTAAAGAATCTATTCCACAAGACGAGAAAACAAATATGGAGATAAAAGACTTCGAGGAACTTAGAATAGGGAAATTACTTGTAGATTAATAATATCAATTCTCCCTTGTGATGGCCATTCAGGACCTGGCTTGTTTTCTTCCACCAACAAAGGGGATTCACTAGGGATGGATGTGTACTGCAATATTCTCTCAATAGATATGATGCTATTTTCAAGACCGCATAGATCCCAAATGACCCCATGCATACTAAAACCAAGCCCGTATGTGACTCCTAAACTCACAACACCTTCAAGAGATTAAAAAAAAAAAAAACATTAAACTCAAAAATATGCTTTCATATAAATAACCATCATGGGTGCCTGAAATAATGATTTTATAAGATCTCAAGTTCAACGTTTACCAGGACTAAGTACTTCCTTCGACATTGAGATCACGAAAACCAAAAAGACAGCATATGTGATGGATGCTAATATATCCATGCGAAAGCATAACCATTCTATTGCACCAGAAAAATGAAATTTCGGCCGAAAATATCCATCCACTAGCTTGAGGTTTGTGTCCATAAACCTATCTTCTTGATCGAAGCACCTGATTGTGGTTGAACCTAAACTAGATTCAACAAAATGTTGTGTAATTGGAGCTTGACATACTCCAGCCAATCGTGATAGTTCTCGTGCTACAGATATATAGTATTGCTACAAGACAAGGTTCAAATAAAAGAAGTTAGGTACAATGTATACCAAAATAATAATAATAATAATAATAATAATAATAATAATAATAATAATAATAATAATAATAATAAGAATAATGTGTAATGAATAATGTATAGTTTGTTAGAGAATGATATATATATATATATATATATTTTTTTTTTTGTGAGAGATTTTTAAATTTGAGTTGCTTACATGTAGATAGTTGACATTTTTATTTTTGGATAGTTGATAGAGTTACACACGGTCCATCATCAGGGATGAAACTAAAGGAAAATATTTTATTCTATTTTATTTAATTCAATTATTGAATGATTATTATTTTCTAATTTTATCAGATGTTAATTGAATTATAAACATTATTTTATATGTTGAGCACATCTCAAAATTTCCATCCTCAAATTCTTAAATGAAACATGAACGTAGCTGTATCTGAAATTTTGTGGCATCTGCTTAGTTCTTATTTTTCTAAGAAAATAATTATATAATAAACTTTCAAATACATTAAATATTGTATGCATCCATATCCAGGATTTAGTCACATTTAAATATACAAGCGATGGAATGGACATTATGGCCTTATTCATTGTTGCCAAAAGGACATGAATGCGCAATTTAATGATAACATGAAAGTGCAATCCAAGCACTTCACTTAGGCTAAGTGTATGCTAAGCATAAAGCGTATCCCACACGCTTCATTTAGGAAAGAATGAGGGGTGTGAAGAAAATATGAAAAGGAAGGAGGAAGAAGATTTTTCTATTGGAAAAGTCTCAAATAACTCGTAATTAATGTGGCAACAGTTCTTAGTTGGTCCACTTAGATAAATTTCTCTTGATTGCTCAGATATTTTATTTACATGGCAATTCCCTGAAGGCTCTGGTGATTTGAGAGTTCTTCAAATCACCACCTATCCATCTATCAAATTTGAGTCTTGATTGGTTGAGAATTCAACTTTCACAACTTTAGGCAACTTCAATTCAGCCACTGAAAATAAAAGAGTAAAAGTCCAAACATCCGAGGCCATACAATGGAAATTGGGTTCAAAAAGCTTGACATATGACTAATTCAAATGGGAAACAATTATCAAATGGTCCGTCTGACTAAATTAGCACTCCATATGACCCAAAATTGTTAGGCCACGAAGACCAGGCTTTGTAGTGGACTCTTTCCCTTAATCCTTAATATTTAAACAATGTGAATTATTATTAATTTATATTTATTTACAAATTTATCATTTTAAAGTAATAATTAATTAAATTTTAGAATTATTAAATGGTTTATCATTTAACTAGTGTAAAATGGAACATTATTTAATAATTTGTTACTGGGAGAGGATTTCCCACACTGAAAGAGTGGGAGGAATCTGCACGCAACCACCACAATGGTTAAAAAAATAAATAAATAAATAAGGTATTAATCTTTGTGGATCACACTTTTTCAAAATATATAAAAGAAAAGATAAAACAAAGACATGCATTGGGCCCTCACATTATGTGAGAGAATGGGAAAGAGTCCGCAAACAATGTGCGGATCTTATTCCCTTTATTATTATGTTTTTTATTTCTTAAGTTATTATCTTTCTTGTTAGCTACTAAAGAACTGTGAACAATACAATTATGGATTGAATATGATTCCGTGGCTATAGTTATGACTGTGAATATCCAGATCATTCTTAGGTTTGATCGAGTGGAAAACTCTCATTCTTACAGAGAAAGTAATCCAATTGCAGATTGGCTTGCAAAGCTAGCAGTGAAAAGGGTAATTCCTTCCTCCATGGTAGAACGGACATCTCACATGTTGATGGAACTCAAGATGGATTATCAATGTTGGCCAAGATATGGATTCTCTAAGTGCTTTTTTGTTATTTTTCTTGTGGGGAAGTGCTCTCCTGCCGATGGCAATGCCATTGCCAAAGGTAAAGGTGCTTTCTAAAATTTGTGTTGGCGTTTTTGGGATGTCCCAGGTTGTATTATATTTTTTCTTTCTATTTTCTTCTTAACACCATTGATCTCTTAGCAGGAAAAAAAAAAACAGTGAACTATATTATACTTTAATTTATAGGTATCTAAATATTTTATGTATAACAAAAAAGTGCAGCTATGTAACTTTAAGTGAACTTTACACTTCGACAACATTGGCCTTTTTTGGTCTTTTTTTTTTCACAAACAATTTTGGTAATAAAAAGACTATTGCCTTGTACTAATTTACATAAAAATGTGTGTTCTGGAAAATGGATTTCTTATATATTATTTATAGATTCAAAAAAAATATTAAGGTTTGAATCACTACTTTCACACCCAACTATACATGCATTCACCACTAAATCAATTATATTATGAAGAAAGCAAATTTTGAATTCTACTAAAAAAAGCATGAAACAACTTGTATTGTGGCGTAACTATGAAGAAAATAATGTTGAGCTTAATTTGAACTTTTCAATAATGAGAAATGGAAGTGGCTACAAAATTACCTGGTACCAAATGCATGCTATGGTCATTGGAATAAAAACTATCAACATTGGCCATGCAACCTGTGACATTACTGCAATCGTTCCAAGAAATCCTATGATTGAGATAAGAAGTTCTTCAAATTTATGTGGAATAATGGTATCAACTGCACTTTGATCTATGGATGTCTGTTTACAAAGGTAGAGTTTATTTAAAATTTAAAATTATATTAACTTCTATAATGATTAAACAATATCATTTTGATCCCAAGTGTAAATAAGTATATTTACTAACCCGATTTAGAATCCTTCCACTTGGAGTTGAATCAAAAAATGACAGTGGAGCACGAAAAATGCACAAATGCATTTTGTTGAAGAGTAGAGTGGCTGTCTTGTATCCAGTAGTTACAATGAGCATGGACCTTATAAGTGAACAAAGAGAGCCTCCAAGGGTTAAAGCAATATAGATAAAGATGAGAGTAGATCCTCTAACATGAGGTCTTACATTCTCTGAAACAGGATTAGCCAACACCATCCAGTAACTACTGACTATTAAGAGAAGCTCAAAAAGAATTTGTGCTAGTAGTATCAATGGTATAAAAGCTCCTTTATATGCAGCCGTAACATACTTCCAGTAGACTGAAGGACTAACTCCACCCTTTTCTCTCTTTTCTTCTTGGACAAGTTGCTCTTTTGGCCCAGCCAATTTTTCAGTTTTGTGGTTTTTGGATTCTTTTACCTCGTTATCTTGAATAGACTTCTCGCTCCATAACATATTACCATCTTTCTCTCCATTAATTAGATTATCTAAATCAGCGTCATGTTCGATGGAATTAAGTTCTGCCAAAGCTTTCTTCTGTGCACCCACTAACTCCATAAAATCAGTGCCTGAACTAAGAATTTCTTCGTACTTCCCGGCTTGAATAATCTTTCCATCTCTCATCACCTATCATACAAAAAAAGGTAAGAACAAATCACCTTCAAACAAGGTTGAAGTACTTGAAGTAGGGAAAGAATGCTAGCATATTCTCACCAGGATAAGATCTGCATAAGAGAAAAACTCTACTTGGTGGGTAACATATATTACTGTCTTTGAACCCAAAATTCCCAACAAACACTCCTGTAGAAAAGTTGATCAAATGTTCACATTTAGGCACTTAAAAAGAATTTTTGGTTACTCAAAAGAGCCACATAGATGTACATATAAATGCAAATTAGTTTTCATAATAATAAATAACATTGAACCATAGGTTTTACGCAACAGCATGTATTGCTCAACATAATGTGTTTGCCTGTCTTATTGGTTTAGATAGCATGATTTCATTCTTCGTACAAATATTTTTATCGACCCCAATTTGAGGTGAACAAAATTATGATTTAAGCAATTAGATGTATAGCTTCAAATCAATTCATCAAGGAAATTTATGGAAGTAGAGCTTAATAAGTAACTACCTTAAATAGATGAGATCCGGTATGAGCATCCACGGCACTAAAAGGATCATCAAGTAGATAAATATCTGCATCATAGTACAAAGCACGTGCAATCTGTATTCTTTGTTTTTGTCCACCACTCAGATTGATCCCCCTTTCCCCTATGATAGTTTGATCTCCAAAGTCGAACAATTCTAAGTCTTTCTTCAATGAACATGCTTCCAGGATCATCTCGTACCTTTCCTTGTCCATTTCCTTACCAAACAATATATTATCTATTATCTTGCCACTCTGTATCCAAGGTGATTGTGCAACATAGGCCTTTTTCCCCTTTAACTTAACAGTTCCAGATACCTTCGGCACTTCCCCCAATATGCATGAAAGTAGGCTTGACTTGCCTGATCCAACAGAGCCACAAACTACCACTTTCATACCATGGTTCACTCTGAAATTAAGATCTTTTAATGTGGGATTAGGAGAACAAAGGTCCCAAGAGAAATTCCCCTTGACTATTTCAATTGCGACTTCAGCATTATCACTTGGAAGATTATGAGCTATATTTTGATTAAGATCATTAAGACACAAGAATGAGGTTATCCTGTTAAGGGAGACTTTAATCTGAACTACCATGGAAATTGTGTCTGGGAGAGTTTTAATGGGCACTTGTAACATTTCAAATGTTGCAAGTGCAGATATAATCTTTGCTGAGTCTAAGCGAATTCCACTATGCACACAGAACCCAAAAGTAACCATAGACACAAACAAGGGAGTAGACGAGTAGACAAAGGCAATCATAGCTGATGTATAAAGAAACTTCCTTAACGATTTTGTTTCAAAATTCCTAAGATCAATTATCTTAGCCAAGAATTTTACCTCCCAAGCCTGAAGCTTGAGAATCCTCATATTCCTTAGAGCCTCTGATGTCACCTTCATCCTTCGATCCTTTGAATCCATCAATTCTCCCTGAATTTTCTCCTGTAGTTTTCCTAATGGAATATTTGCTACCATCAAAATCACTGTGGCAACAAAAGCTACAAGTGAAGCGAAGCCAAGGTTTATGTACAATATAAACAGTGCTAGAACAACTTGAACAGGCACCCTCCATATATTATGCAAGTACCAACTGAAAAATCCAGTCCTTTCAACATCAATGGTCATCAAATTAACGTTCTCCCCACTAGTGTGGCCTTGTTTTGATTGGCTTGAGAGCCTAAGATTTTTCTTATAGATTGCTGCGAACAAGGCAGCACGGACCCTATTTCCCATCTTCCGCAATTGAAAGAACAAATGCCTCTCTGAAAAGCACCTTATGAACTTTGATAATAAGAAAATAAACACTAGCATATAACCTTTATTTTTTAGTTGTTGAGAGCTGTCTAGATACTGAAAAAAGGCAACAATAAGGTATGGTCCAACATAAGAAGCCAATGTGCATGCAATGGACAACAAGCCTGTCCATAGAATTTCTTTCCAAGTTAGGAGAATTAATGCCTTCACTAGCTTGAGTGTGCTTACCTGACCACCAATACTATCGTTGTTACCATCAAATTCAATTTTATTTCTAAAACAAGAAAAGACCGCATTGGCACTATCATGACTGGCAAGTTGAGGGACATCTTCAGGGTCCAATGTTTTTTCATACCCGAGTGCAACCAAAGGACCCATCCAAGAGAAAGTAAAAATACTAAGAAAATTGGCATTTGCATAAGGAGTTATACTCTCTTCACCGACACTTGATTCTTGTTTCTCATCACCATTGTTTTGATTGGAACTAGTTTTCAAAAGAGGCTCCAAAAGATGGAAATCTTCATCTTCTTGCCCCTTGCCAAACAACCCAACATAAGAAATGGACAAACCAGCAATAACTGAAATAGCATCAGACACCCACAGCAAGATTGGTAATTGAAAATGTTTCCAATACAAACCAAGATGTATAACAAGAAAGGAACTAGACATTAGAAAGTAGAAGGCCCACCAAATCCTTAGCGTAATGGGGAACTTGCACTCACTTGAATGAGAAAACTGGATGTGCAAGTAAGCAGAGATAAGAAACCAAGTGACTGTTTTAAATGAAAAATCCAATTGGGCAACAGTCTTTAGATTAGACCAACCAATTCTAAACCCAGAGATGCAATTTAACACACATAGGAGAAGATCATGGGAAGACAAGAACATGCAAGATATAAGGGCCAACCAATAGTATAAAAAGTATGTATTCTTCAACATTGGTTTTGAATTATCAAAGGTTATTGTGGGTCTCTTGCAAACCCATAATATGAGTAAAACTAATAATAGAATTAGGTGTGCAAAAGCAGAAAACCCATGTAGGAAAATGGTTGGAGAATACTGTGAAAATAATATCCAGATATTTACTTTTTTTCGCTAAAAAGTCATGTATATTAAAATGAAAAAGAAGAAAAAAGAAATATAGTACATCAGATGAGGAAGGGAGAAATACCCAACACTCACACTAAGAAGAGAGGGAGAAGCAGAAACTCCACCTTCGGCATTGCCATCAGCAGAATTACGCAACTACCCAACTCCACCAAAAACAAAAAATCTGGAAAGAAAAGAAATTCCTAGGTGAATCTGAACCTAGGCCGACCCGATGCATCCATGTCTAATTCCATTTGAACTAGAGTTGGCCAAATTGAAATCGGCTCTGACACTTCAAAACGAGCAGCTGACTTTGACAAAAAATCCGCCACTGAATTTGCTTCCCTATAGCAATGCGTTATTTTCCATTCCACATCCTCCAAATAAGAAATACAATTTATCCATCTTTGCCGAGCTATCCATGGACTTTGCCTCTTCTGAAAAATACTCACAACTGCAACTGAATCACATTCTATCCAGAGCCGTTTCACATTATGCTGCTTAGCTAATTCAATCCCTATCATAAGCGCTAAAAATTCAGCCTCAAAATTTGTGCGAGTTCCTAGAAATTTTCTGAAATTTGCCACTACCTCTGCCTTTTCATTGCGAAGGATTCCCCCTGCTCCATACTTCCCTGGATTACCAATAGAGCAACCATCCGAATTGATTTTTATCCAACCTGGATTAGGAGGGCACCAGAAAATAGTGAAGATTTCCCGAGGCCTTCTCCGCACCCCTGAAATACCCAATCTTCTTGCAGTGACAAGATCCGAAATTGAGATGGCTGCCCCTGAATGAACCAGCTCTTGGCAGCTAATTTCTCTCTTTACTTGTCCAAAACAATGCTCTTTTGATTTTGAGATTCCTTCGAATTTTCTTCCATTCCTCTCCAACCAAGTAAAGTAAGGGATTAAAACAAAACCCTTCAGCCACACCCCTTTAAAGATGGTCTTCTTGGCCTGATCTTTCCACCAAGCTATCAAACATTCAACTCCTTCAAATCCAGGCCACCTAAACCCAAAACAACAACAAAATTTCTGCCACATGAAAACTGCAAAAGAGCATTCATACATGGTATGATTTATTGACTCTTCCGCTATGCCACAGAGAGTGCACTGAGATGGCAATGGAACCCCTCTCTTTTTCACATTATCATCAGTAGTGAGCTTATTTTTCAACATTCTCCATCCAAACACCGATTGGCGAGGCTGAAGATGAGAATTCCAAATCAATGAATACCACCCCACCTTTGGCGATTCCCGTCTTACTTTTTCCCAAGCCGATTTTATTGTAAAAACTCCAGATGAATTTAATTCCCAATGACAAATATCATCCAGATCTGAAATTATGATATCCTTGGCCTGATCAAAGATATTCTGAAAAAATTCAGAGCTCACCTGGGGAAAATTCCACTCATCTTGGCAAATGAAATCAGAAACCTTTGCCTGCATCGAATCAAAGATATCTAACTGCGAACCATACATCTCCTCAATAGACTTCTTTCCCAGCCAGCTATCTTTCCAAAAATTTATCCTCTGACCATTCCCAACAGTCCATTGCTCATGAGACTGTACCCACCGCCACACCTTTTTAAGACCAGGCCATATCGAAGAGGAAAGGTAGGTAGTTTTCAGCGAACCATCAATCTTCAGAAAACGGGCACGAAAGAAAACACTCATTAGAGAATTTCCATGTTTGATTTTCCATGCTAATTTGCACAGGCATGCAAAATTAACATCTCGCAACCTCCTAATGCCAAGACCGCCTTCCCTGGTAGGTTTACATACCTCATCCCACTTCACCACAATCTTCTTCCCTGTCTCCATGTCACCAGACCATATGAAGTTTCGCATCCACTTTTCTACTAATTTTATTGAGCTTCCTGGCCACCAATAAATCCCGAAATTATGAATTGGGATGCTTGAAATCACTGATTTAACCAGCTCCACCCTACCAGCCATGGAGAGAATCCGACCCTTCCATCCCGATAACCTCTTCTTGATTTTATCCATCAGCGGTAACATGTGGTCCCGTTGAACTCTCCCCTTGAAGAGCTCCACACCTAAATATTTAGTAGGCTGCCTTGCAGATTGGATTCCCATAAAAGTACTTATAAAATGTTTCCTGTGAGGGGCAACCTTTCCAAAGAACAAACTACTTTTTTCTAGATTAAATATCTGGCCAGAGAATGCCTGATATTTATCAAGAAAAGCCTTAAGATTTTTGACAAACTGAGCAGATGCATTAATGAAAATGAAAATGTCATCAGCAAACAATAAATGGGAGGGAGTTAACACACCTCGAGGCCCAGGAAGAGACTTTATCAAACCATTCTGAACCATGCTTCTAAGACCTCTACAGAGAACCTCTTCTGCCAGAATAAATAAAAAGGGAGACAAAGGATCTCCTTGTCGGAGACCTCTACCAACCCCAAAGAACCCCACCGGGCCACCGTTCACCAAAATTGATACTCTGGAGGATAGAAGAAGGTTGTGAATCCAAGAAATCCACCTAGATGAGAACCCAAATTTGCACAGAACTGCAAAGAGGAATTCCCAAGCTAGAGAGTCATACGCCTTTTGAACGTCGAGCTTCAGTCCCATTCCACCACCCCTAACTGAAGAATGCATCAAATTTGACAGTTCTGAGGCGAGGCTGATATTTGCTGAAATTATTTTACCCTGCTGGAAAGCGCCTTGCTCTTCCGAAATCAATTTAGGCAAAACAACAAGTAATCTTGAAGATAGAATTTTTGATATCACTTTGCAATAAAAATTCCCCATACATATAGGTCGAAACCTATCTAGAGAGGCCGCCCCCTCAACTTTGGGGATCAAGGAAATAAAGCAGTTATTTATTCCTTTAGGAAGCCGCCCTTCCTCAAAGAATTTTTTCACTGCCCTGCAAAAATCACCCTCAACAATAGTCCAACATCGCCTGAAGAAACTACCTGGGAACCCATCAGGACCTGGAGAGCTTACAGGATCTAAATCCCAAACAGCTTGTTTTATTTCTTCCCCACTCGGGACACTCTCCAATCCTGCCACGTCCTCCTCCTCCAACACTCTGGGAATATTATCAAGAAGGTCATTATGAACCGTGATTTCATCAGCCTCATGAAATTTCTCAAAAAAATCAGAGACATAAGATGATATTCCCTGTTGGTCTGAAACCCAAGTTCCATTTTCCTTTTTTAGGGAGGTGATCTGATTTTTCAACCTCCTTAGCTTCACGGAGAGATGAAAAATCTTCGAGTTACAATCTCCATTTTTCATCCATCTCAGTTTAGCTTTTTCAGCCCACAACTTCTCGTACATTTGGTTGGCCTTCAATAATACTGTTTTTGCATCTGCCTCTCTGTTAAATAATTCATCATTCATCCCAGCCACCTCTATCATATCTTGAACCTTCTTTAATTCCAGCTTTGCTTTATCGACCTCATCATTCAGGTTAGGAAAATTGGCCCTCGCCCAAACCTTTAAATTCTCCTTGACCTGCTTTAATTTTTGTGCCAGAACGAAAATTGGATTACCCCCTATCGAAGTTTTCCAAGCTTCCTCAACCACAGAGATAAATTGATCATTTTCCATCCAAAAGCTATGGAATCTAAAGGGGATATTTGTAGGTCTTTGAACATCATCAGAGACAACAATTAAAGGGGCATGATCTGATACCGAGGACAACAAAACACGCTGCTTCACATTTCTAAACACATCTATCCACTTCCCATTACAAAAACTCCGATCCAACACTGCAACTGCATGACCCCTTCGACGATTATTAGTCCAAGTGAATTTCTTTCCCTGAGAAGGGATAGAAAGCAATTCACACGCATCAACCATTGCCTGGAATTCAGCAGCTGATCCAAGATTAAACTTACCAGGACCTCTTTTCTCATGCGAGAACAGGGTTGCATTGAAATCCCCCATCACAGACCACGGAACCAAAGCTGATATCGACAACTCCAAATCTAACCACAATTGCCTACGCATAATTTTAAAAGAACTTGCATGTACAAAAGAAATACCCACTTTACTACCTGGCCAATCAAAGATGACTGATATATATTGATCAGACATACCTGCAACAACTGGTCTCGAAACCCCCAACTTCCATATAATCCATAAATTTGGGACTTTGTCATCCCGAAAATTATGAATGAAATCCACCGCATACCCCAACCGACTAAAGAAAATAACAGGAAATTTACATACCTGAACCATGGGTTCAGCCAAGCATAACACATCCGGGGCATGCTCCTTCACCAGTAGACGTAAAGCGCACAACCCTGCTGCCTTCCTAACACCCCGAATGTTCCAATACAGAATCTTCATGAATTACTTCTTAGAGAATTGATTTTTATCAGACTTTTTATCAATACACCCACATTAACATAAAAATACCTAGAGATGTAAAATACGAGCCAAGCTTATTTAACAAAGTACCCATAATACCCTTACTACATGAACTCCAACACTCCCCCTCAAACTGGAGAATAAATGTCATACATGCCTAGCTTTCTCAAGAGGGTACTGAACTGGAGAGAGTTAATCCCTTTGGAGAAGATATCCATTGGTCTCTTATCTTCATAAAAGGAGTGCAGATGTAGCAAGAGTCAATTTCTTCTTTAAATAAATGCCGATCAACCTTGATGTGCTTTGTATGTTTGTGTTGCACAAGAATGTGAGCTATACTTATAGCAACCTTGTTGTCACCATATAACTGCATGGAGACCTTAGTATCAAACCCCAATTCTTAAACTAACCTTTTCAACCATAGAAAAATCTTGCAATAGGGGAGTTGGTTTGGGCAGCCAGGAAGGTACCTAGGGTTAAGTCGCTAGGGAGGTGATCTAAACCATGGGATACCAGGTCGTTCCAAGTTGTATCGATGGAGTTCCAATGACTCTCTATAGACTAGGAGTATTGCCAACAGAAATGAAGAACTTAATTAATGAGAAACAAGTATGAATCAAGAGGAATGAATGAGAAGGAGTAGGGACTAACGTGCAAATAAGAGGACAGAATCGAACCAAAGAAAACGAGAGAAAGCAAAAAGACAGAACTGCAATACGCCACTCACAACCCATGAGGTAATTCAATTCCAATTCAATATTCTCATTCCATCCTCTATTCGGTTGCCACATGCATATGAATAATTAAAAGCCTCCAACAATAAAATAGAAACCAACTCTACTACGGAAACTAGAACAACTAGGAAACTTGAAATAGGGAAACTATTTCCTACGTAATTTGTCTTCCTTAAACTAGAAATAAATGAAGATTACGAAAATAATCCCAAGAAACAATTAATCTCCCTACCAACACCCCCCCCCTTTGGACCAAAATTTTGGTTTAGCTCCGGATCAGGTTGGTTTGGGTTTCTAGATCCAGTCGTATTGGTCCAGCTACGATAGCGCTACTGCATCGTCAACATATGCATTCATAAATACATCCATATAAGAAAGATAATAATGCATTCAAGAGATGTTGTGTTTCCAATTAATGTGCATCATAAATAAGTATATAATCAAGGAATCAGCTAAGAATTGAAGACCAAGAGCATGCCCAGCCCTCCTCGACACCTCCCTACCTTCTTAAGTGAATTGAAACCCCCTCCTTGGAGGCACTGCTGAAGTTAATGACTGTATGGCATGCAACACTAAAATTAAAGGTGAATTTTTATAAGATGGCCACACAACAATTCTGCTTAATTGAGCAAAATGTTGAGCGAGCCAATAAACCCACACACGCATAAAATTCATGTGTCTGATATGTGAACGTTGAGATGGATAATTGGACACTATAAGAAAAGAAATGAATGCATATGCAAAAAACTTGGGATAGCACAAGTAACTGAAAAAATAGGAGAAAGTCAACTGAGATGGCCTGGTCACTTATTACTACAATCAATGACAGCAATACTGGGGAGTAACAGAGTGCAAGTTGAAGGCATTAAGTGGGAAACGGAAGATCAAAGATAATTCGGACTAATGTAGCAATAGAAGAAATGGGTGCTTATGACATAATAGAAGATACAGTCCGCGATAGAGTGGCATGGCTGGAGACAACTGCCTCCAATCAGTACAGCTAAGGCCTAGTTGAGTTAAGAACAATGGTGCAAACGTATCCACAGATTAAATTACAAAGCTCATAAAAGGTAATAAGAGAATGAATACAAGTATTACCTTATAAGTAGCATAGCTTCAGCTTCCAATTTACAGGGTTCTTATCTTCAAGTAATGAAGATATCCACAATCAACCTTAATGTGAAGATATGCACTCCAGGGTTAGGAAAGTACTTATGAGTTTATATCTTAATAGTAAAAGCAACAGCCACAACACTAAACAACAAAACATTGATAAAATGCAGTCCCATAAGGCGATAAGCTACTCGAATGTAATGATTTGAAACTCTTAGCAACATGGTACTTATGGGTTCAATTCTTGGAACCAACTCTTCGGAAATGCAATGCCTTCATAAAATATAGAAGCAACGGATCAAAATTAGAGTTCAACAATAATATGATCATTTCTACATCTGTTACTCCAAATAGTGGAAGTTAAGAGGGAAACCAAACCTTAATTCCTGTCATGTGGAAGTGGAACACAGTCCCTCCCAGCGGGCCTAAATGATCTCCGGAATTCTCCCAATTCCAAGCTTGAATAATCGAAATCAGTAGCCGCTGTCAAGAACCAGACCAAATTCAGCTCAAAGCTGACAGCAAAATCCAGAAGAAAAGCAGAGAAACGAATCAAACTTAGTAGAAGATAAGCACAACGAAGGCTATCTAGGGAGGCATCGATGGGGAGTTCGATGCCCTTTTCTTCAGCTGTCTCAGCCATTCCAGAGAGAGAGAGAGAATGAGGGATACGGCTCAGACTCGGTGGTAAGTTACAACCAACGTTTCCTCGAGTGATTTGGAATTTGGAAGGAAGGCTTGGGAAATATGTGAGCCGATAGGTGACAAGGCTAAGTCCAGAACAAAAACCGGATGAAGGAACCAGGGTTTTAAAACTCTGGCTAATAGGAGACAAGGCTAATTTTAATGAAATTTGATTTTAAAAGTTGTTTGGTTTGATTTTTGCACATTATTTCAATGAAATATAAATCAAATTTCATTAAAATTATGAAATTGGTGAGAAACTCTTTCAATTTCTGAATTGAAATTGCGTTCACTCGATTGTATACTCATATTTGGTATGATTTATATTTCAATTTTGGATTGATTTCATAAAAATATCAACAAATATATTTTTTATCAATAAATTGAAATCGTGTTTGTTGCATCAGTCTCAAATATTTCAAGAACAATAAATTCATTTAGTAGTTCAATTTTTTATAATAGATTTTCTCTATTTCTTTTTAGGGAAGAGGTAGAGGATGGGCCAGGAATGAGGTGGTGGTGGTGGCGGCTGGTGTCAGAGATTTTTTACCATAGAATCATATGAATAACCCCATTAATGTTAGAATACAAGAATCATAAATCAATCATAAAAGATTAATCATGGATGTAGTCTCTAAACCAATAATACATAAACATATAGATTGATCTCATACATGATAATCAATCGGAGTAGAATAATACTAGTGTGTAAATTTAGAAGCCTCATAAGTATTGATCACGTAACTCTCTCTCATGTGATTGAATATTAGTTCCATGAAGATTGTAACAAATAACTACACAATGGAGTCATAGCCGCTAAAATCTTCTATAGTCTTTAACCCTTAGAATACTCTCACATGCACTATTCTTATGGGGGAGTCTATGCTTCAAAAAACATGAAGGTGTTAAAGTAACGGTTGCATGGACCTTTAGCTTCTATTTATAATAGAATCCTTAAAACTCTAATTCATTCCCACAATGGATTGGGCTAAGAGTTTCCTAATCAAAGTGGGTTTATTATTGCTTGGGCCTAATGGATCAATCGGTATCTGTTAAGCCCACATAAAAATCCTAACAACGGATGATAGTGATGGTGAGAGCATTAGGGGAAGAAACATTGATTTTTAATTTTTAACATGAAATAAAGAGCAATAGTTAATCAATTTCAAAGTTGAAACAACTCCTTAGTTATTTCACAATTCATATTCTACATTTATTGATTTATTATACTTGTTTCATATGATATCAATTTCACTTAAACAAGGTGGATAATCAAACCAATAATTTTTGAAACATAAATTATCCCATGAAATTGAAACAACAATCATATGAAATCACACCTAACTCTTTAATAGTCGTTTTGATTTTGGTATTTGTAATCATCATTTAACACCCTTGACCACATTGAGTGATGAATGGTTGTTAATCGATGCTTTAATGGAATGAGATAATGCTCCATCTTCGTCTCCTCTTGATTGTACTCACTCTAAAAAATAAGGTGCATCAACTAAGGGTGTCAATTTCAAGCATATTCTACAAAATGATCAGCAGAGGCAACAAGAATGTTGGGATTGTCACCAACTAGAAAGAACTCGCAATCTTGCTTTTGATTACCCCTGACAAAATTGATTATTGCAAAATACTATGTTCCATTGATATTAATCATAAGATCATAGACCCTTGAGAGATGAAACCTTATTTGCATGATTGGGAATACACAAATTATTTAAATAAGTTTTCTATGGATCATTCCAAATTCATATATTTCTTCCATCACCAAATTGCCAACACACAATAGAACAAAAAATAAGGCAAATTCTTAACTATGATATTCCATATTGAAAATCTACTCATGCAACAATAATGTAAAGATTTCATTTAATAGGTTGTTGATGTATACACATGGACTTATGCATCAATGGTGTCTTGATAGGTAATGTAGTTTCCTATGACTCTCATCACTTGAATTATCACCTCGGCCTTAGCTTGGCCTGGTGGTTTGCAATGCTTAGTGGAGTAATTGCTTGAGGGTTGGTCACTTGATCAACTCCTCTCAAGTGCTTCGATTTTTAGTTTGGCCTTATGTCAGTCTACTTTGTAATGGCCAATAGGCCCTTGAACTTTGAAAAAAAAAAAAATAGTATAATTTTTTCCTTTTAGTAGATTGTTGAAATAATCTTTCCATCTCCTTTTAGTGTCTCCATCCATTATTAATACTTTCACTTTTAATACATCTAACATGGTCGAGATATCTAATATTTATTTCCCTCATTGTAGCTATATTATAGATTATTTTTTCTCCATCCTTTGTGTTTAGATTGTTATAAAGATATAGATTAAGTATTTTGAAGATGACAATGGGTAAGTTTCTTATGTTTAATTGTTGTGAATTAGTTGTTAAAGATTCGGTATACACAATTTTTTTACGTCTTTCTTATGCTAGTCTCTTATTATATAGCCAATAGGCAAATAAAGCATGGAAGACATTAGGGACCCTAGAAAAATGCATGCCAACACGATTAATGATTAGAAGGGAGAATTTAGATACATTGGTGATCATATGATTTAGGGGAAAAAGGTTCCTTGAGCTAGTTGCAAAGGCTATGCCAGCACCACTTCCTTTCTTTCTTCTAGACACTCTTTTCCCTCTTTACCCTTGTTCACAAAACCATCATGGGTTCTTTAAATATTCAATGATCAAATTTGCCATGTCATTCTTCCACATAACACAATTAAATATGTAGTCCATGATATGTCTTTGGAATTGTAAATTTTTTGATTTTCTTTTCATTATTTTGTTTATTTCTTTGGGAGAAAGAACTCTGACCGCTTGTGCCACTTGTGTTATTCTACATCCATACATAAAAAGACCCCCCCTTTTCTTTTGAAGATACTTGTACTACGCCTTCTCATTGACTTGCATGTTAGTGTAGTGGCTGCCTAAATAGACAAGATCCTCTTTTTTTTTTTTTTTTTTTTTTTAATCTACAATCATTTCTTATGGTTTGGTGGAAAGACAAATAGAGTTGATGGATTCCAGAATTTATTCTATTCCATGCATGATGGAGCACCCGGCCGGATACTGCTAATCTTAGATGAATTCGATATGCACTACTTTTAAAAACAAAAAGGAAAGAATATGAACATGAACATGACATGTCTTGCTACTTAAGTGCATGTCATTTCCATTTAAAGGTTTTACTTGGGACTTGGGAGATGCTTTAAAATGAATAAATGCTTATTCCCATGGCCAAATCTTTTCATATTCTAACATATACTCCCAACTAACAATAGACATGCGAGGTGACATGGCTTCTGAGCTGCCTTCCACATTATATTTCTTTTCGCTTTACTGTGCAATGCGCACCCTAGCATCCCAATAGCCGACATTCGTCTCTCCACCAACTTCCGGCAGTTTTAATGCACTTTTAATCCTTAAAACACTTTTTTTTTTTTTTTTTTTTACTATTGATTATAATCGTATGGATCCTATCTATCATATCAAGGTTAAGTGAGAATTATTCAATTTTTATTAAAAGTAATAAAGAGTATGAGATAACAAATAATAATAATAATAATAATAAATAGTATAAAACACTTCGTATGGGTGGTCTTAAGAAGGTAAAAGAAATTGAACTCATAATCATGTGCTTCCTATGATGAATGTTCATTGCCAACTCGGCTACCCCTTGAATTCCAAAAGACAAAGAAGATTATTAGAAAAATAAAAAAGAAAGAGAGAGAATAAGAAAATTGAAGAAAAATTGTTGTAATCGAGGTTGGTTATAACAAGAAAGTTGTATTTTTTTTTTTAATCTTTCTATTAAAACATTGTATTAAAAAAATAATAATAATAAAAAGAAGGTTACATTTTTTTAGTCATGACTTTGTTGGCAACAAGTTGTTCCATAAGTAGATAAATAATTGGTTTCCTTGATTCCCGATTAAGGGTGTAAATTTCACCTTGAGCCGGGTCTCAGAAAAATCCAAATGAAACTTTTAATGATTAGGTTTCATTTTGGGTTTTATAGAAAATCAGACCATGGGTCGGTTGAAGCCTAAAACTTTTTTTTTTTTCTTGGGGGGGGGGGTGTGGGGTTAAAAATGAAACATAAACTGAACTATACCCCTATAGAGCTGAATTTTTTCCCTGAAAATCGAAACAATCTAGATTAAAATTGATAGTGAACCAATAACAATTCGTTGAAGAAATTTGATTGAAAACTAAAACCGAATTGGAATAGAACCAAAACCAAACTTTACCTTAACGGTTCACTTACAATGAATCTTTGGAACTATGCATTAATTAGTTATCGGTACTGGTATTGACCGATCTAATACCAATATGGATCAGATAGGATCGGTTGTTTCTCTTTTTGGAACACTTTCAGAATAATTTCACCAAACATTATTTCTATTCCATAATAATCATAAAATGGAATTGAAAAAGAACACTTATGTGTAAAAAACATTCTCCTTAAATAGAAATGCAACTAAATGAGACCTTAAATTGCACCCAAAAAAAAAAAATTAAAAATTGAGGCCTTAAATCTCTTACCTCATTCGCTCTTTGTTATTCTCACATGACTCCTCAATTTTGAAGGTTAAACTCATTCTTATCACAACTTAATGAGATAAACTATGTGAATTCATATAAATAAATAAATTAAAAAAAAAAAAAAAACAGATGGACAGAAAGAGAAAGAGATAGAAAGATATCCCTTGTGCTGGAAATGTTTTGAAAATTTAATGCAGATTAGGGCCTACAAAGTTTAAAACTAGACACAGACATAATCATCACCTATTGGACATGCACGAGTTCGCATCATCGCATGAGGCCTATATTTTTCAGATACAACAACGTGTAAAACGTTATCACCGGAAAAATGAAATAACGCGTGAAAACGTCTTTTGAAACATAAGAAGAGTAACTTATGACTAATTAAAAAACCACATCGTTGCATAAACGGGCCGCTGACTCTATCTTTTATATTTTCAGTGATTTAGTCCTTTGGCCTTTGTAAATAATAGTAGGAATAGGGGCGTCAAGTCAGCCTGGTTTTATAAAACCCGACTCTAAGTCTAAACTTAAGTTCTCTTAATTCATTTTTGGCTCAGTTTTGTCGTGTTCAGTTTAATTTATTCTGGTCTTAATTGATTCAAATTAGGTTAAGTTGGTCTGGGTTGGCCTTGATTAAACCTATCAATCCCTAATTCTAGCCATTTTAAAGGCTAGGTTGATCCTAATTGATCCTATATTTTGCCATTTGCGTCTCGTATGCATTAAAAGAAAAAGGGGGAAATAGAAAAGAAACATCAGCAACACCAATCATTTGATAATAAATCAAGAAAACACGGGCTCATTAAGAGTACGAGCAGTGTGAATGGATTAAAAAATAATTAGTGTGGGCAGTGTTAGTGGATTTAAAAAACAAGGAGTGTGGGAGGTGTGTATATATATGCTTATAACTTATAGATAAGCAAAAAGGTTTTATGTGGGGGGAGTGTGGTCCCTACGTCTAGACCCATGGGGATGAAATAACCGTCTTGCTCCCATGAAATGGAAATAACGTTTTGTGAATACTTTCTCGTGTGCTCCATTTGAACCTTGCGCATGCATAGGTGCCACACTGTCCCATTGGTAACACTTCTCCATTATTGATATATATTATACATAGGGTAGGGTAGGGTAGGGTCGGGTCGGGCCAGGCCAAACCAAGTTTAGCACAATACCTCAATATAAACCCGATCAGCACAACCTCGAGCCTAAAAATAACAGCCCAAGCCTACCTCATGGATTGAAAAACTCAGCTCAGGCCATATCTAGGCTAAGGGCGGTATAGGGTGAGATCAGCATGACCGGGTCAATTGACAAGGCCAGATCCTCTCTTGAACCATGATCTATTGCAACAACCTCACACCATCCAAGCCACACCTAATGGATGATGTATTCATTTAATAATAATAATAAAAAAAAAACATAGATTAAGAAAAGAAAAATCACCAAAATACTTTTAAGAATTTTATCAGTCCGAATTATTATTGGCACAAACAAATTATGGAGGGTGGTTTTTTTTTTTTTTATTGGAAATTATGAAAGGTGATTTTTGGAAACCACAATTATTATTATTATTATTATTACTACATGGATAACCACCCATCTTATTAAATATTATATTAATTTACACGTCAGCTTTAGAGAATGAGATAAACAATTTAAAAACCACGTGGCAGAAACTGCGAAGTGTTTGTTGCGCTTTGCAGCTGATGCTGCTAAATCAAGATGGCTAATAATCGTGTAGTTTCCTTTAACTCGGTGGGGACCACAGCAGAAAGCGTCTGCTTTTATTTGCGTCTTTTACTATTCGCAAGAATCCACGTGGCTCGCAACCTCTGTGAACCTCCTTTTAGTTTTTACGCGTCACAGGTCACACACCTGACCGTCCCAGAATCCCAATTCCACCGTATCTTTTTCTTTTCTATATTTCTGCAAATCCCAAGTTGATGAAAACGAAGCGCATTTCGAATAAGGCTCCCTTCTCTCAAGAACGGATACTCCTCTCTCTCTCTCTCTGATGAGCGATGACCCTTCTTTCCTTTTTTTTTTTTTTTTTTTTAATACTCACAAAATGTGACTGCTATCAACAATTTTAATGTCTCCTCCAACCAGTACTACTCGCACTACGACGATTCGATTTCTTGGAATTGATTCGCTTTATCCAGTCCGACTCATCTTCCCGAAATGTGCTTTTAAATCCAAGATGCGAATTCCAAAGAAGCCGATTTCCTTTTTCTTTTCCCTCCTCTTTACTGCTCAGCCATCTCCTGCTTTCGCTTCTCCAATCCGTTTTCATCCCAGAATTCTTGCTTGTCGTCTCAGTTCGGAAGCCGGAGACCAAGCTTTAGGGAGCAGAGGAACTAGTTTCGGCGTCGCAGGTTCGTTGTTGTTGGTTTTACTCTTATTCCTTGTGAAATATGTAGTGATTTCGTGTTCATGTTGATTACTTACGTGTGTTCTGGAAATTGTTGGATTATAATGAGTTCTGGGGGTTTAGGTTTAGTTGGGTTGTTAGTGTTGAGTGTCGTGTCTTGGTCATCTTCTCTCTATCTTTCTCCTCTTATTATGGGTGGATGAGGTTGTTGTTTACTTGAGAAATTGAATTTCTAGGTGCTCTTGGAGCGGGTTTGGGAGAACACCAATTGGGACAGAACATCGTGCTCTTTCTGTTAATTACATCAAACTTGAAGGTAAGTTTAGTAATGTACTGTTTGTGGGGGGAACACTCACACTGTTTAGTAAGGGTCGTTTGAATGTTTCTGTACCATCACTGTGTTTTTATCTTTTGGGGAGATTTGGTTCGGGGACCATTTCTTATATGAGCTATTATGGCCTATGGAGAGAAACCAGGGTGGCTCTGCGAATTCCATCCAGGTTTATGGGCCTCTTCGTTCTTTGTTCCTCAACTATTGTTCCCTTTTTTGGGTCTTTTTAGTACCATTCTACATTTGAAAAATAAAAGTGAAGATATCATCCAAATAGTTGTGGAATGAGATGAGGAGACTCTTGGAAAATAAGGAATCGACAGCTTTATCGTATTTGATCTGAACAATTCATATCCAAGCAGCTGAGTAGAGGCCTTTATTGACTTTAGGCCTTGGATCATTGTATAAATTCATGTATTCTGGTGCGTATTAGATTGACCACTTTATATGTTTTCCCCTAAGAAAATAATTAAGTGTTAAATTATGTGAACCATAAATATAAAAAAAAAAAAATGGCGAAAAGGAAAAGAAGGATTACACATGACTTGTATATGGGTTACATAGATTAACCTCTTTTTGACTAGCGTGTGGTATCCACTCTTTTTCTAAGCATACGTCAAGCCGTTACATGTATGCTTCCTGAATCCTGAGCATCTCACACTCGAGGTATGATGCTTCTAGTAAACATGCTTTCTAACTCTGATTCTGATAAATGGGTATTGCTACTCAAATCCTGTACTGCCTTTCAATTCTTGAAGTCATATTGAAAGTTATTTGAATGATCAGTTCCGTCGAAGGGCCTCCTGATCATTGGTGCTTTGCATATGTCAGAACAGTTTGACCTTCAATTGGGTCATTCACCACCCTCTGCAGTCAGCAGTCTGAACAGTTTTTACTGCTCAGACCAGTAAATTTATGGAAAGATTAATTTGACACTATTGAAAATTCCAGCACCCATTAGAAGTTCATACAATTCATCCGGACATGTTTTTGTTCATAACAATTTGAGAGTTGACAACTTTCTATTTGGAACTAAAAATCATCTCATAGCCTTTCTAGTGAGCTGGAGTTGGACTATACTGAATGTTTCTGTAAAACATTGGAAAGTCTTCATTTAAGGCCTTTGCATAATGCATGAGCCATAATTAGATGTGATTACTAGTTAGATTGATGTCCCACTCATTGTTGCTACTCGTACTCAGCAAACACATCCTTTCCAAAGACTTCCGTTCTATCATGCAACCTCTGAAGCCTTCCCCGAGAATGAGGTTTGGAATCCGATGCTTCCATTTGCATTATGCAGGAAAACATTCTCCATGCAAGTATGCAACAAAGATGGAATTTGAACATATAGTCAACTTCTTTATTTTTTATTGTTTTTTTAAACACTGAGATATCCTTTTGAGGCTTTCAATTTCGACGCCTAATTGTCAGTCATGATGAAACAAGACATTTAGTAGTCAGGAGGTGGACTAAGGTTTACTTGGTGAAATTTAATTTCTCAAACTGATAAGTATTCTTCCCTAAGCTGCAGGGTACCCTTCCAATCTTTCTACAATTGTGTTTGATAAAGCTAATAGTCTGTGTTTTACCTGAAGGGATGCTCCAAATGAGTGATGGAAGGATGGAGGGTGTTATATTATTTCCAGTCATTATGTCTAAAATTAAATGAGCATTTTATTCTCTACATCAGAGAATTTCCATTAAAAGAAAAATTTACATTCATTTGAAGATCAAGTGCATGCCCAATGGCCAATCCAATGGTTATATTTCCTAGTATAGACGGTTTGATTCATTGATATAACCTGATATACATGTTCCTGTTTTGATACTAATACTATTTCTGTGATTGCTATCAGGAGCCAATCAGTTGCATGCTAGCTACATAATGGATGGTGTTGATATAGATAAAACATCACAATTTCAACATGGTGTTTGTAGTGATGGTGGTCGGGACCAATGGATTTGGTCTTCTCCTGAAGGGGGCCGTAAAATTGATTTGGGAAAGCAGATATTCTGTAATAGATCCTTAAATATGAAGAATATTGTTGCAGTTGGGTTTGATATGGATTACACCCTTGCTCAATACATGCCCGAAACATTTGAATCCCTTGCATACAATGGCACAATTAAGAAGCTGGTTTATGATTTGGGATACCCACCAGAGGTTTGTTTGCATCTTCCTGTGAGGCTACCTTGTCATAGAAGGTTACTGTACTTTGGGATGTTTTGCGCCTTTAGAATGGTTTCTTACAAATCTTGACAGGTTTTGATTGACTTGTCTTATTTTAAGGTTTAAACAAATATTCCTCTATAGGAGAATTTGTTGTTTCTAAAGCCTTTTGGGTGTCAATTCAGCTTTATAATTTAGTTGGGATTTTTCTTGAATGTAACAATGTTATGTCTCACATGCTTGAAATAATGATCTTCAAGACCCAGCCTATCATTTCAGAAAGAAGAGATTTCAATGAGGACAATCTTTCATGATTAGAAAGAAGATTTCTATTTATAGAAAGAGTGTTTAAACTTGACAGTGCGCTGTGTGTTATAAATTCTGTAATCTGGACTACAGAAGCTTACAGATCACAAAGGCAAAAGAGATATCAATGAAATTGATGATCCTATTGTATGAAATTGACCTGTAATAGCTAAAGTTGTGGTTTCTTTGTTGCCACATATGGCTTCTTATTGTGCTTTTAGATTCCTTTCTGAACCTCATGCTAGTCACAATGTTTGGAAAATCATGAATAAGATCATAAAATTCTTGAAGTTCTGAACATATGAATTTAATGAAAAAAAAAGAATTCCAATTTTTTCTCAAATTTAGAAAAGAAAAAAAAAAAAAAGAGAGAATAAAATCATATAAACACTGAAAGAATATTGTCAAAAGACCGAAGCTATCATGTATTCAAGGTATGTGGTTATGTTTGGCCCAAATTCTAGTGAATTTAACAAAGGAAAATAAATTCTCACCTCTATCAACATTCAAGTCATTTATTTATTTATTTTACACTTTTTCTAGAGTATGTTTCATGTTTGTAGTTCTTGCTTGATATAACTTGCTCAGGGCAATCTTTGAAATCGAGTGGTCCATTTTCTCTTGTCTCCGTGTTTTCAGTTTGATAATTTGAATCTTTGATGGTTTCATTTCTGAAAATTGTTCCTGGTCATGAACTTTCTTGACATTTGATTTGATGTTAGATTTTCTTCTTTTGTCTTCCCCATTAACTATTTTTGGCAGCCATTGTAACTTGAGCTAATAAATGGATGCTTCAAATATGATGTTTTATGCAGTTACTGGACTGGTCTTTCGATTGGGAATACATGGTCAGGGGTTTGGTTCTTGATAAGAAGAGAGGAAACATCTTAAAGGTTAGCCTTGTTCAGTTTTCTAGGTTTCATTTCTGTTTCTTTAGCATCTTCAATTAGTTTTGTGAAGTTTTTCTTTTACCACATTTTCTCGCTTTCTTCTGCTGCTTCATTTCACTGCATGCAACAATTATAGCTGCTTATTCTTCCCTGTGCAGATGGATCGCCACAAATATGTAAAGGTTGCCTATCATGGTTTTTGTGAAATGACAAAGGAAGATAAAATAGCAACTTATGGGAACACCTTGTTACGGGATTCATTTGATGAACCTGATTACGCTCTTATTGATACTCTTTTTTCGCTAGCGGAAGCCTACCTATTTGCGCAACTTGTGGACTTCAAGGATAGGAATCCTGGAAAAGTTCCCAATGGTGCTGAGTAAGAATACTACTACCTGTGATTTGTTTCAGTAGAATTATTTAAATATGGCTGTGACTTTACAGCCTAATAAATTAGTATCTATCTGCACAGCTTTGCTTATGTTAGTTTTTTATAATATCTTGGTTCCCTTCTCTTTTAATAATGGAGAGCTCAAGATCTTATCCAGTAGTAGGCTGGTGGATTATGTGATGGACTTAGTTGGTAAATTGATAGTTGAGGATGCTTTCTTCAATTAATTGATTTACTTTATTGTTTTTGTATTCTATACTTTTGCCTTTATTTGGTCAATTGAGGCTATATTTTAGACGATTCCTTAATGTTGTTCCTAGAACAGTTAATGGTTAGGGTTTAGAAACTAGTAAAAATCCATAGTCGCAGAGAAGTAACCCAACCCAAATTTCAGGAGAAAATCAACAACAACAATCAGCTACTCATATGGCCAGAATTCTGGTCGAAAGATTAGACTGTCTCGGAGAATAAAATAAAAAAAATTGAGCACAATCCAAGGTTCCTGAATATGAGAAAATGCTCCTGAGATTATACTGAGATTATGGTTCTAGAATTAGTAATCCAGAACCAGAAATTGATTTTCAGAAATTAGGCAACCAGCGCAGATCAATCTAATGGATTGCACTAATAAAAATAACAGTACTTGCAAGCCAAACAATGATCAGAAATCAGATTCCAGATATAGTAATTCAGAAACTCAGAATTTATAAAATAGACTGAAACTAGGATTCTTCAGAAATCAATGGAAAGATAGAACTTTGAAACTTAAAAAAAGCCCAGTCTTCGAACTACTGATCAGGACAGAAATAGAAGAACAGAGTTGATATGATGGAATAGCAATGGATTAAGTAAAGAACTAGAAACTAAGCAAATTGGTGCATAGGAACTAGAAAATTCACAACTGACCTGATTCTCCAAGTAGAACAATAAGAAAAGAAAATAAGATAAGAAGGGTAATATGTAACCAGGAATCACCACCTGGATTAGTACCTTGGAATCACGACCAAGTTTTTCCTGGATTAACCACAGCAGGGAGAGTTCTTAATCACCACAGAACCAATTGCAAAGCCAAATTCATTACTCAAAATCGTGTGCTTCAATGGCTGGTTACATACATGCATATATATATATATGTGTGTGTGTGTGTGTGTGTGTGTGTGTGTGTACATGCATATCTATATATATGTGTGTGTGTGTGTGTGTGTGGACTCAAAATATGACTCCCAATGACTTGAAAGAGCCTAAACCAATTAGTAATCAAACTGGCTACTTTCCTCCAAGGCCTGTGCTCTTTTTATGAACTAATTGCATCAAATATAAATCAATCCCATTGTGGGCTTCATAAAGTGTGATTGTTCATTGTGCTTTGAATTTAAGTGTGGGTTCAAAATCTTTCGCTATGCTGCATACTTTTTCCTTTGAATGAATTTTTAAAAGATATGGTACATGTTTGATACTCATTGTCTTTGCTGATGGAGTCCCTCTCCACTCAGTTTTATTGACTTCACTTATAGTTATGAACGAAAACATATTTTTTTCCTAATATATACTTAATGACGCTTTCGGCTATATCTACCCTACACATTTAATCGATGTCTTCTTGAAGTAGCTAACCATGTTTCAAGTGAAGTTTGCAAATATCTTGACCTATGTTAGGATCTAGCCAATGATAATAAGCGATTGCAACTCCATGTTAGTGTTTTAATTTTGGGTTTTGATATATATAGATATTTAATCAAGTCAGTCTCTTATTGTTTTAAACTATGGTGCTCTAACTCTAATGTACATCAGGTCAATTTTGGCAAAACTAGGTTGCGAAATAGGGCTTACTAAATTAATGTCTGTTGACGTCAGAGAGGCTACATTTGGCGATCTATTGTGGAACATCACAAACAGCATTGGCCTAAATAACCTATGTTCTGTTAGATATTTTTTGCAATATTTATATGCTTGTTGTTACCTTGAATGATGTCCTTGAGTCCTTCGTTGGCAGACAAGTCGCAACATTGCATTTTCATGTTTAATTTGAATCTGTACCCCTCTCTTCCCCCTCCCAAAAAAAAAAAAAAAAAAAATCCTGGTTCAAGTTGTTGGAATAGGGCTTAGTTGAGGTAATTTGAGAGTGTTACTTCTGCTTTTTTGATTTTGATATGTTGTGTTTTGTGATTGCAGCTACTCTCGTATGTACAAAGATGTTCGAGCTGCAGTTGATTTGTGTCACCGGGATGGAACTTTAAAGCAAATGGTTGCCAAAGACCCAAAAAAGTAGGGTTTTTGAGTGTGATCTTTTCTGCTATTTCATTTTTTGAGAACAATATATACATTTGAGTACTTTATCTTTACAAATTTTACCAACATAAACTACTCATTTATTTGAATTTCTTTTTTGAAACCAAAATTTGACCTTTCTTTTCCAACACCCAAATTGAATTATAGTATCATACTTCAATGTATCCCATTCCATACATTCCCATCCCTGAAGTTACCAACTATATGCAGACCAGCTGGACTGGTAATGATTTTGATAATCAGAATTGTGGAAAATCTTAGTGATGCAAATTTGATTAACCAAGATTAATTTGTTCTTTGTTGTAGTGCGTTGTTTAAGCATTGGATGCCTTCAACCATTTGGCTTGATATGTATCTTGTTTTCCTTCCGTTAATGAATCAGGTATATCAATGAGGATACTTCAATTGTGCCCATGCTTAAAATGCTAGGAGATTCTGGTCGTGCCACATTCTTGGTGACAAACAGGTATCATTGTTCATTTGTTTTGCACAGAATAGATTTTCAAATTTTTGGTTTCGCTACAAGTATCATGGTCAACATGTGAAAGCACCAATTTCTGGCGGGAACCGTAACTCTCTCTCTCTCTCTCTTTTTTTTGTGTGTGTGTGTGTGTGTGTGTGTGCTTGTTTGTTCTTGAAACATTTCTGATTCTCTCGAACGTGCATGTAGCTGATTCTGCATGGAGGCTGGAATAAAATGTGTCATGCCGGAGTATGAATAACAAAACATTTGAGATGACCAGAAATATATTGAAAGATATTAGGAAAAAATATAATCAATTGAGATGTGAAGTTTATTGAGATCAATACAAAATGAAAAAGGCATGAAATCAAGAGATCAATGTAGGTCAACATTCTGAGGTTCCTGATTTGGCTCGAGAATTAATTGGTTGCCTTATCTAATTTGGTAGAATCCAGGTGTAAGATATAGTTTTAGTTACACTGGTCATCTCTATGCTACCTAATATCTATGTTCTAGGTCGTGTTTTGGGGCCAAAGGTCATTTTAGGGTTCAGTGGAGAAGTCAATGTCAACTTCTAATCTTTTTTATCTAAGTAGTTGTCTCTTGTCATTATATAGGCATTTCATTGGAATGGTAGACTACATTGATTTGCTTGACTCAAGTCAATTCTTATTGAAATACCTGATTTTCCAGTTTCTATTGAGATTGAATATACTAAAACTGAATTTCTTGGATGTCAACTGAAAATCTTCGGTATTTGATTCCACGTCCTGTCCATGTTGTTGAAACTGACTGCTCTGCTTCCACAACTTGTATTAGTTGGTTATATCTTTTGTGCTAATAATAGAATATCTGTGGTCTCTCATGCAGCTTATGGGACTACACAAATGTTGTGATGAATTTCCTCTGTTGCCATCGAACTTTGGATGGTAGTTCCCCATGCAATTATGATTGGCTCGAGAACTTTGATGTTGTCATTACTGGCAGGTTCTATTCTTTCCTTAATTTTATTCAACCTTTAAAATTTTATCAGGTTATTCTAATATTCATTTGAGGTGGTTGTTTTTTTCCCTCAAAAGTTCATGTTTCTGCTTTTAATATGCTATTGACTGTTTTTGAACAGCATATCTGCATTTTGAGAGTTATTACTTATTTCTATTTTTTCCTATAATGTCACTTTGTACTTGCTCCATATGCATTTTGTCAATGAAATCAAGTTTTTTTGGTGCTCATAGAAAAAATTGCTAATTTTACCAAAAACACTGCACGAATGCTAATGTAGAAAAAAGAATCTTAACATAGCTTGAAGCATTTGATTTTCTTATTGCCTAGCTGCTTAACTTTTACACAAATTGGTCAAATTAGTTTGCTGTAAATTGGAATTGCTCAGTTCTTAGAAATGAGATGTAAGCGGTTAATTTTTAGAGATTTATCTTGGTTTCTTCTTCTTAAAAATAGAACTTGACATTTCAAAATGGATCAGTTATCCATTTCCATACATTAGCATTCGTGCAGTGTTTTTGGTAAAATTAGCAATTTTTTCTATGAGCACCAAAAAAACTTGATTTTATTGACAAAATGCATATGGAGCAAGTACAAAGTGACATAGCTTGAAGCATTTGATTTTCTTATTGCCTAGCTGCTTAACTTTTACACAAATTGGTCAAATTAGTTTGCTGTAAATTGGAATTGCTCAGTTCTTAGAAATGAGATGTAAGCGGTTAATTTTTAGAGATTTATCTTGGTTTCTTCTTCTTAAAAATAGAACTTGACATTTCAAAATGGATCAGTTATCCATTTCCATCACTTTACTTTTCAGTGTGACTGTCTTGTCTTTGAATTATGCTGTCTGTTTCTCTGCCATACATTGGTGGACACAGCATTGTGGTCCTGAAGTTTAAGCTCCATTTTCTCTGTTGGTTGCTGGCTATTCAGGAAGGGAATTTGTAGCACGTAGCTCATTTGTTGGCCTTCTGAGGCGTATGTTACTTCGTGATTATGAATGGGAAGATAAATATACTGGTTACTGCCCATTGTTCTCTGATAAACTTTTTATTAGACAAAATTAATCTATTGTCGTTTCTATACCCAAGACGTTAATAGGGAGGGGCAAGCGAGTGAGACCTTCAATGTTGGAGACTTTGCTTCCCCCCTTTAGTTGTATTAGTTGTAGCAGAATGCAATTCAGTAGGAATGCCTCCTTGATCAACGGCGCAGCAGAGTTAGCAAACGTGTAGTTGTTCCTTTGTCTTGCGGGAAGGTCAGCTAAGCCCCTTTACTGGATTAATAGGTTGAAGAAAAAACTCTGTTTTTCAGCAGGCATAGCTGTTGACGAAATGTGGCATGTGACATCTACAAATGAATGGTTTCGGCAGCATGATAGCATGATAGCTTCCTTCAATTTAAATCCTCTTGTTCATGGGCTTTTTCTTAGCATGTCTTTTAAGACAAAGAGCCCTTCTCAAATCTATCATTTGCTTGGTCCTAGGATGATGCATCTTTTGGGTGGGTTCATAACTACTCTTACTACAGGATGCTTGCCTAGCCAACACTTGGATGTGTCTCTACCCAAGCTTTTCTGGTTCACCCTAACATTACCCACCTCTCCAAATGTTGATGAGCAGTTTTTGGATGTCAAACAGACCAGGCTTCTTATGCCTCAAGTGATAGGTTGTGCTGGTCTGAATTTCCTGCCCGCTTGTGATGTAGATGGATCGAATCATCCAAAGAATGAGTCCAGATCTGGCCTATTCTGGACCAGCCTTGGACCAGCTTGTGAACCAGATTTCCAGCCCTTTAGGGGCCATCAAATCAGTCCCTATGCAGCCCAGCTGGAGCCTCTAGAAGTTTCCTTATTTGGCACCATCAACCCAGATGTTTGGCACTCCAGGTTTCCATTCCTGGAATCTTCCACGGCAAGGCATTCTTCTCCCCATCGAGCAGCAGCTTCTCAGTCAACGTTTAGACAGCTATTTGGTTTCCTTGTTGGACCTTCAGGCCAGCTCAGCAGCCAGCCCATCTTCCCATCGATTAGCACATGTGGGCCTCCAAGTTTTGTCTTAAAAGAATCTCATAGAAGATCAATACAGCTGTCCCATATTCAGCTCCAAGCGAAGATCTCCATCAGCCATCGAATTGGCCCAACTAGCATAGGATTTAGTTTCCTTTTTTAGGTTGTCAAGTTAGTCAAATTAGTTTCCTATTTTGTAACTTGCTAGCTTCCTTTTTGAGTTCAGTTGTTAGTTTCTAACTTAATTCTTACTTGGTTAGCAAGTTAGGAGTTAAGTTAGGAAGTTTATTTCCAGCTTTAGTTTCCTATTTAAATTCACTCATGTAAGCCTATAAAGGGACCACCATCGATTGTAATCAGTTAGACAAAATTGATTAATGAAATTATGATTTCCTAGCTGAGGTTGGGTAGCTCCTACGTAGCCTTACATCAGCTTGTTTAACAGGAGTCAAGTTTGGTCCCCTACGGAGTAAAGGGGGTTGTGGGTTGTGTCAATACATCTGAGAGAGTACAGATGAGATGTCCAACCCAAAATCCCCCGAGCTAACAGCAGACATAATAATTCCTAGAAATTACTGCAAGAGGGAAAGGACTGTGCCAAAAAAAAATCATTAACTTCCCTTATTTCGAGAGCTACTGTTTTGAGTTGAAAGAGCAGACTAAATTGATTGGAGTGGTCCTCAGGCATACTGGAGACCAGAACCATTGTCCTAGAATAGGGCACAAAAGTGGGCCATTTTGTGCTTAATCATGGGAAGATAAAATCATAAAATATTCTGGTTACTAAGGGAGCCTTTATACATAGTATAGACAAAATAGATCCATTGTCCTTTTTTTCCCCCCCCTTTTTCTTCATCCTCTCTTTTCTTCTCTATGAAGTGAAGAAACCTAAATTTCTCTTATCTGAGATCTCTTGGATGTATTCATAGAGGGAAACGAAATATGCAGCTATTCTCTCTAATTTTCACTGTACTGAAAAATGCTTCTCATCTGTTATTGTTTTGCATGATGCATGCTATATGTTGGTTCACTTCCTTAGATCTAGTCTTTTGCAGTCTCCTTATTTTTTATAAAAAAATACAATAAATTTAGTGAGCAGCAGCATTGTCTTTTTATTCAATGTTTACAGTTCAAAGCCAAGCTTTTTCCATGAAGACAATCGAGCAAACTTGTTTGAGGTTGAACCTGAGTCAGGAATGCTAGTTAATACGGATAATGGCACTCCTTACCCTCAGGTTTGTGGCAGTGTATTCTAATCATTATCAGTAATTGATTTTGTCTCTGGATGTCCTTTCTTTACTCATTTTATTGTCCATTAACAGATTGGAAGTTCTTCACCTATGTTACCTTCTATGGGCCTGAAGAAGGGATGTAGAGTTTTCCAGGTGCCTTCGAAATCTAATTCTTGTTTATCCACTTTATAGATGGATAAAAGTTGACTGTCTGCTAATACATGGTTATCTGTGATGGCTAATGATTGTGTTACGGAACTTGTTTCTTTAGGGAGGGAGTGTTGGGCATCTGCATAAACTGCTTTCAATTGAATCAAGTTCACAGGTATTGCATCACTTCTTACAAGAAATTTTGTGTTGAATTTCCTGTTGGTTATATGTCTTGGCCATGCCGTGGAGACTCATCTTGATGTGTACTCTATTTTCTCGAAAGTTCTTCATTTACATTGATTTTTTCGAGAGCCTTATTTAGTACATTTCTCCTTCATTATAGAGCATGTAAAATGTTCCATTTCTCTCTCTTTCTCTCTCTCTCTCTCTCTCTCACACACACACACACACACACACACATTTGTACTTGTTTGATGAGTCAAATCAGTAGCCAATAACAAGATCTTTAATAAAAAGGATATTCAGATTAGGGTGATTTAAGACGATATAAAATCAGGTGGAGCTAAGGGTATTATTTTGAAACCAGAAATATAACCAACTCCAACCAACATAACAGGGCCAGATTTGAATCAAAAACATATTTTAAGGTTTGTGAACATGTGGTAAAAATCTCAGCGTGTTCAGATGGCTGGTTTGCTTAATCTGAACAAAACACATGTATATTAAGGTCTAGAATCTGGGGTTCTTGTTGCAGAAAATTAAGAGACAACTAATTTGTTGTTGCAGTAATCTGAGAATAAGAATTTGTTAAGGACAATGGTTACGATACCCGTCTAGATTCATTTTTGTAGGCTAAGGACTGTGACTGTATTATTAATCAGCCGTAGCATAAGCATACTTTATGCTCTGAATCTTCTCTTCTCAACTTGGTATCAAAGCCCAATACTTTGGATAACCTCGCCTGAGCCCTGCTGCCAATGCCTAAGCCCCTGCCAGCTCCGCCAGACCTCCCTTAGCCTCCTGGCAGCTTCGTCTGAGCACATTTGACACCCTGTTGGTCCCATGTGAACCCGCCAGGCCCTTATCGGCACTGCCAGCTCCCCTGCTTTTTGCCGACTCCGTCATTGACCACCAGCGGCTCCATTTTTTTGTGTCAAAAAACCAAAAATAAAAAATGATACCAAAGAGAGCCTAATAAAACCCGCACCCAAGATATAAAAACTTCCTAAAATCTAGGACTAATGGAGCTGTCAAATCCTCCTTAACGCATGGCCAGTTAATCTTTCAACTGATCTCCAAGCTTGATGCCCGTGGGGCCCATACTATATGGAACCAATCTTCCCAGAAATTAGCCTATGCAATCTGTCCAAACGCAAACTAGTTCTTCCCGAAAAAGATCTCACACAGCTGGACGGAATCTGATCTCTTAAGATATGCTACTAAAAATTAGAAATCTGGCCCTCTAATGTTCTCCATCGAACCATCTAGCATGTACTTCCTTTGCAAAAAGAAGAGAGGAACAATTAATTATGTTGTATATGCTGGATGTTCTCTTAGATTTTGGATGGATTGTCGCCCTTGTTTGACCGGCGTATCCCTCTAAGGCTTAAGGGAAAACTCTATAGGATTGTTGTGCGACCGACTATGATGTATGTGGTAGAATATTGGGCAGTTAAGAAGGGTCATATAGACAAGCTATGTGTAGCTGAGATGCAGATGTTAAGATGGATGTGCGGCAAAACTAGAAAGGATAAAGTAAGGAATGATCATATTAGAACTGATTTGGGAGTTCCAGGATCAATGGCAAGCTCCATGAAAGTTGTTTGAGATGGTTTGACCATGTTCAAAGACGTCTTGAGGATGTCCCAGTAAGAAGGAACGATCAGATTCAAATTGAAGGAGCTAAAAGACCTAGGGGCAGGCCTAAAATGACCATAGGCGAAATGGTGAGGAATGACATGCATAGTCTCGATCTTGTCCTAAATATAGCCTTAGATAGAGCCTATTGGAGAGCAAGGATCCATGTAGCCGACCCCATTTTGCTGAGATTCTCTTGACTTGTTGAGTTGGCCTCTTTCCTCTTACCGTCATCTCTAATCCTTACATCTCATCCTTCCTCTTCCTCTCTCTCTCTCTCCTTTTTTTATTTTTAATTTAATTGATCCATGTAGCCGACCCCGTTAAGTTGGGATAAGGTTGAGTTTGTTGTTGTTTTGATGTTACCCTTGTTTGGAATGAATTGGGTACTCTTATCCATCCTCTATTAGAACTTGTTGCTTTCACATATGTGTAGTCTACGAGTCTTAACTATATGTGTTTTCATAAGATATTTTGAAGAGGCTTAACTTAGTTTGTATGTTCCCATTAAATTCTTACATGTTATTTTCATTTAGTAGGTTCTTTATGTTGGAGATCATATTTATGGAGATATTTTGCGAAGCAAAAAAGTTCTGGGTATAGCCACTTGTCTTTTCTCACTTTCTTTACTAGTCAAATAAGAATATATATCTTGGGATCAAATTGCTAAATGTCTTTCATTTTGATAGTCCCTTCCCTTTTTTAGATGTCTGCAAGTTTTGTTTGTAAATTTCAAATTGTTGTAAAATTTGGATTTTTGGCAAAATTAGGAAACCTTGTAAGAAAACATTGAAAGCGTGCTTTGCTGTTTCAGGAAATAGTAGAGCTAAAAAGGGAAAAAAAACAGGGAAATGGGCAATTGAATAAGAAAAAATAATATGCGCAAGAAAAAAATATAATATGATCCTTTGGAGGTTTAACTTTCTGTTCGTCCATGTGGAATGATGCAAGTAACTTTTCACTAGCTGGGTAATCTGTTTGACAAGTTGGCTGAAATTGAGAATCAGACAAAAAGTTAAACAGTACTTTAAATGGTTTATGATTCCCTGCTACTTGTCTGCAATGGTTTCTTTGAGGCATAGGAAGGATGAAACTTCATCCTCCTCTGGTTCATACTTGCACAATTCTATGAAGAGACTAACAGGCCATCAGAATATATTGTGACAGTTTCGTAATTATTTACAGTTTTTTTTTTATTGGAGTATTTAAATTTTTTTTTTTAATCTCCTTGTATTTATCTCTAAACTTCTATTAGGGTAATCAATGGACTTTGCAAGATCTGGGGTTGCCTTCTCATCTGAAAAAGAATATTAATTTTTCTTGCATGCACGTAAATTAGTAATTGCTGAATGTTATGAACGTGTTCTATCACAACTTGAAGTGGTTTTCCGACTTTACGTTTGTATGCATGAAGTGTGGGCATGGAACTAAGATGCATGATTTTTTTTTTTTATTCCCTATTTATATGTTTCTATTTT
The DNA here is from genome assembly GCF_013358625.1 of Macadamia integrifolia. NCBI lineage: Eukaryota > Viridiplantae > Streptophyta > Magnoliopsida > Proteales > Proteaceae > Macadamia > Macadamia integrifolia. The sequence continues at coordinate 22,049,668 of NC_056563.1, read as the reverse complement.
ATTTGATTTTATCTTTATTTATTTATTTTTTGTCTTAATAGGGTGGAGAACAATGCTTGTTGTTCCAGAGCTTGAGAGAGAGGTGGAACTACTTTGGGAGTCGAGGGATACTCGTAAGGTGGTAACAAAGTTTCTTATTTGCAAACCATTTTGGTCATTGGATAATTGAGTACTTTGAGAAAATGAATGTATTTGCAGAAGTTTTATACTGATTAAGAATGCAGATTTACGTTAGAAAAAAAACTTGATCTTTTGTTGTTTTTCTATAAACATGAAAGCAAACAAGTAGACAAAGCTATTGAACAAGCACAAGGAAAATAAACTAGATAGAGACGTAGAGTTTGTTGGTTTAAGACAATGCTGCCTTCTTTTTATTTTTCATCCAAGAACCAAATCTTTCAGATGGAAAACTCAGCAAGCATAAATGATGTTTCATATCCTCGAAGCACTAAAAATATATTTCAGTTTTCTGTTGAGCCAATTTTTTAGTATTTCATGAGATTTTTCGGAAATATTTTCTTTCATAGGCGATGCATGTAGAATAATTGGGCATGATGTACCTAACATTATATTTCCCTTTCCCAAATATTAATTAATTAATTTGGAAAAATGGTTCCTACACACCCACGCTAGGAACTTTACCTACACATTCATTTTAAATATTGCCACATGAACAAATGGTGTGGCTATTCTGACCGTGGATAGAGAGCTCATCTTGTGGAGTATTCATTTGTCAAATTTAAGATGACATGCACCCCATGTATGTCCATGCATGCTAAGAAGTTACTCTGACCTCTACCATGCACTTTCCCATAGCCCTAGATTTCAAGGCTCTATTTTGCCATGTGCAAACTCAATAGGGCTGTAACTTGACATTTTCCATGTGGTAGTTTGTAGAAAGTTGAAGTGTAGATAATGTTCCTAATGTAGGAATGGATTTGACAACCAAACCAGTTCCAAAACTGCAGGAACTTTTAGACTAGAGAACAACCAGATTACACCCCACAAACCACTATAATCAGACCAACAGAAAATAGAAGTAACAGTATATAACGATCTCAGAAATCCAGTAGCAAGTAAGTCAGACCAGTAGTAGTCAGATAAGATCAAACCAGGGGCTGAAATCAGTACAAATAAGTGCAAACAACTTGTATTCAATGACTGATATCATAAAACAGCAGTGACAAACAATCCAGACCAACCGATATCAGTTCGGGTTAGTACAGATCACTAGAAGACAAAATTCTGGTGATTTTAAATATCTAACTATTGGCTGAACAGAATCAGCTAGAAAGTGGATCGATCCTTAGTTAAGCAGAGGGGAACAATCGACCAGAAGATGGGAGAAAACCACTGGCTGGACTGATCCCAACAGTGGGGGCTGAATGCTGTGTTTGCAGAAATTCTGGGCAGAGAACAAAGAAAACACTTACCTGGTTGCAGCAGCCTTAATCCTTGAAAATAAGACTATAATTAATTGAGAAGAACAGTAGAAGAGAAGGGCCTCTTGGACTTCACACCGCAAAGAGTCGTTGGATCGAACACCAACCCATCACTGTGATCAGACACACAAGTTTTCTTGCAGAGAAAGCAGCAGCAGCAGCCATGTATTTTGTCAAAATCGTGGCTCATTAAAAGAGCCATCATCTTTATTTATAATGATGGGGAGGGTTTACAAGTAATAGTAACTCAGAGTTACTAAATCTGAATTACTAAAAATTGATTACAAGAAGTTACTAAAAACTGGAAATTAGAATCTAATGAAAATAGAAACTAGTCTAGACAGAAATTAGACACTAATAATGACTTGAAATTAGAAACTAATTTAGGACTTCAAAATAGAAACTAAATAACTAATTAGTAACCCCATCAGCAGCCCAAACTGTGGGCTGACTTGGACCAGATCTGGGTCGACCCAGTCAGCCACTTGGGTCGACCTTGGTCTTGGTTCTCCTTGTGTAAACCCTTGTTGGAACTGCATCAGCTCTTCCCGGCTTGAAAACATTCAACTCCGACGAATGGATAAGGGACATGTAGCGCTCATACAAGTTTGGATCAAGCCTCTTGAAATCATCAGCATGAATCCAAGTACAGTCTCCATCATCCGAATGATGCTCAACATAAAGGTGAAGATCATCCACATTAAACACATTGCTTATGATGTTGCTAATGTGTATACAGTGAGATTGCTTTGACAAGGCTCTTCGAGCAGAGGAACTTATGGCACAGTCAAGAAGAAGGTTTGGTTTTCAGGCAGGGGAGGTCAAGAAAATTTTTTCAGCCACTAAACCTAACACTTCAGTAACCCCAAGAGCCACAACTCCTCTATGTGAAGTGAAGATACCTCTATTCAAACCAAAAGAACTTGAAGTCAAGGTTCACATTGAAGAGATGGTTCTTGAAGCTTCAAAGACAGAAGGTCAAGAGATAAAAGATTCAACTGAAAAGTTCTACATTGAAGAGAGCATAGTAGACAAGACTGAAGACGTGGAAGATGTGGCACAACAAGTCTTTGAGATTCATGATGAAAAGGAAGCGTTTGTTCTAATCCTTGATGAGAAGGTTACCAACATTGACGATTCTATGCACACGACATTCACGGTTGGTATTGATTCAGAGGTTGAGCATATAGAGTTTGTTATGCCATCATGGTTCTTTGAAGAGAATGCTCCACACCTTGAAGACTACCTTCCAAAAGTCTACAAGCAACCAGAATTTTGTTTGGGAATGGTTAAAGCTGCTACGCACATGTTGTTTCCTCCTTATCATTGAAAATTCGAAGACGAATTTTTTCAAGATGGGGAGAGTTGATGTAGATTAATTACCAAAATATGCTTGTTTTATTAGGAATAAGCTTAGGGTTGGGTTCCATACATGTTGGGGCTTTGATCCCATGTGTTTTGAGTGTAATAGACTACTTTTATGGGTCTAAAAGGGGGGTTCTAAGATTGAGTACGGGATTACTAGTTAGTTTCCATTTTCATTAGTTTCCTTTTTAATTGTGCTTGATTTGAGTTATATTTGTTTCCTTAGGAGTCAAGTTATTAATTGAATCAAGTCATTAGTAGTTAGTTTCCTTTTTCAACTAGTTTCTAATTTCAGTTTTTAGTAACTATTGTATTAGGAGAATATTTGGTTTCCTTTTTGAGGAACCTTCTATTTTATAATTCCCTCCCCCATTAACATTATAAATAAAGAAGAGGAGGCTCCTAAAAGCCTAGAATGATTTTGATAAAAAAATTAATGGATGTTGCTATTGTCTTTTTTATGAAGAGTTGTCTTGTGTTTGATCAAGGCTGAAGGAATTGGTGTTTGATCTAATTGAATACTTGCGGTGTGAAGTCCAGGAGGTCTACTTCAAGTATTATTCTCTTAAGTTTTTATATCTCTTTCAAGATTTATTAGGGCTGCAAAACAAGGTATGTAATCTATTACTCTGCTGCCCAGAAAATTCTGCAAAACAGAGCATCTGCCCCTGCTGGAATGACCAGATCTGAGTATCCGATTAGTCCAGTTTTTTTGATCAAAGGTTCCTCCCCATACCAGTGAGGATCGACCCAAATATTGGCTGATTCTACTCAGCCATTGATGAGATATTAGAAATCTCCAGATTTTCGTCTTTTAGTGAACTGAAGTTTCCATTTTCTGGATTCTGGTTCTGCTGATCTGAATTGCATTTTCTGGACTGCTGAATTAAGTTTTTTGAATATTGAAGACTGTTAGTGCTTCAACAATTTCTGATTTAATTCTAAAACTGCTACTGGGTTGGTTTATTCACAGTGTTACTGTCCTGACAAATCGATACTATTTCTGTGATCTGGTGTGATTGATTGTAACCTATTTTCTGTCCTAATTTTGTTGTTAATTGATTCTGCTTATTGGTATAATTTCTGTAGTTGATATTCCAGAATTCTGTGTTTGTTCTTTCTGGTTTTCAAATTACTGGTTAAATTCTGGATTATTGCTGCTGTCTCCTTTTGGGTGAATTTTGGTTGTTCTCTGGTTTATAAAATCCTGCAGTCTTGGGTCTGATTTGGTGGTCCAATCCATCCCTACATTAAGTGGTATCAGAGCATGGCTGGGAACAACACCCCCACCCTAGCTTCTCTTATGGAGATGCTACAGACTATGAGGACTGAGATGAAGGCTGAACAGCAAGCCTTATGGACTAAATTGAATGATTAATTGGATGCCAGGTTGTTGAATGAAGAAACCCCACCGCAACAGCCTACTGGCGATTCACGTACAACACCTGAAGTAGAAACCCCATTGAATGTAGTTGCTCAGTTGACTAACAGGAGAGCAAACCCTAATCTGAGAGCACCACAGAGGGTTCCGATAGCACAACCTACTGTTGAAGAACAGTAGAAGAGAAGGGCCTCTTGGACTTCATGCCGCAAAGAGTCGTTGGATCGAACACCAACCCATCACTGTGATCACACACATAGAAGTTTTCTTGCAGAGAAAGCAGCAGCAACAACCATGTATTTTGTCAAAATCGTGGCTCATTAAAAGAACCATCATCTTTATTTATAATGATGGGGAGGGTTTACAAGTAATAGTAACTCAGAGTTACTGAATCTGAGTTACTAAAAATTGATTACAAGAAGTTACTAAAAATTGGAAATTAGAATCTAATGAAAATAGAAACTAGTCTAGATAGAAATTAGAAACTAACAATGAATTGAAGTTAGAAACTAATTTAGGACTTCAAAATAGAAACTAAATAACTAATTAGTAACCCCATCAGCAGCCCAAACCGTGGGCTGACTTGGACCAGATCTGGGTCGACCCAGTCAGCCACTTGGGTCGACCTTGGTCTTGGTTCTCCTTGTGCAAACCCTTGTTGGAACTGCATCAGTTCCTACAATGGGCACGTAGGAAATCGAAGCCCATTAAAATTTGAATAATATGGTTCAAATGTTGACATTTTAGCCAAATGGACTTTGCCATGCATTGGAAATTTCTGGACTACCAAGAGGGTTTATGGATTTTAATGAGATGATTTTTGGACATACATGGGACGGTTAATGATTGAAATTGCTTCTGAATTTTGACACGTGTACCCTCAACATCTAACAGTTGGTATTGCCACGTCATCATTTCATGTGGTGCCAACCAGTAAGTAATCATGATTCACTCAATAATGAATCTTTTTACCTGCTTTTAATTAGCTGTTTCATGCAGGAACTTCGATTGCTAAGGAAAGAGCGTGATCTTATTGAGGACAAAATACATCATCTGCAATGGTCTCTGAAGTGAGTATTTGTATTTGATCACATTTTCTTATTGGGAATTAATTAATTAACCTACACATTCTATTCGGGATTCGGTGTTGCATAACTTTGGTTTGAAATAATTTGTTCACTTGTTGTGTTGAATGATTTCACGTCATTGATTTTCCTTTGGTTAACTTCATATATTTTTTTTTATCATAAATCTGCAGTTTTTTTGTTAATTATTTCAGTGTTCCAGGATGATATTTGAATGGTGATTATGGACTTGCTTTTACTGAAGCAATTTTTAATGTGGCTCAGGTTTTGATTTTTTAAAAATGGGTGTATAGTTTGTTGAATTCTACGACATGTTTGTATAGAGCATGAATTTTCAGTATAGTTCTTTGCTTCTCAAGAACCTTTGCTTATCTAGCAAAATATATATGCTTTGTTCACATGCTCTAAAGAAGTGATTCATACATTCCATTCCAGCCAATATTTTTCAACTTGCATCTTATTTTGGAGGTGGGGGTTTGTTTCCAACTTGACCGGAAATTGCCCAACATGCTGAATTAGATCTGCCTTGGTTGTCATGGCGGTTAATAGTTGCCCAAGAATGGTGGAAGAATAGGATGCCCATTCGGAAAATCCTCCACTCTCCCCCTCCCTCCCTCTTCTTTTTCAGTAAGAAATATATTTATCAAGGTGGGACAGAAAAGGGCCTTATTATGCTTTACCAGACCTTCTAAACAAGGACCTAGAAAAAAAAAGTCCACCCCCCCCCCCCCCCCCAATCAGCAGTAGATAACTCAGCTAACCTTTATATCAACTGAAATGGGTCAGCTACATTAATCCTTTTTTGCCATTCAACTTTATTTGCAGTCATATTTGTTAACCCAAAGTTAGCCATATCTTTTCTGAGCACTTTACAAAACTGATGTAGATCAAGTAGATAGGTCTGCTAGTGCTGGGAAAGAGAGATAGAGTGAGGAAGAGAAGAATGTAAGTTTAGAACTGTGGGGCCCTGGTGGAAAAGTGAGAAATGAGAGAGTAGGGGGAGGGAAAGGGAAAAGACGAGAAGATAAAACATGGGGAGGAGAGAAAGGGTGAGTGGATAGGTGATGTAGATCTGAAGACCTACATCCGTAGGAAGAAGGCCAACAAGAGTAACTAGCATGTGGCCTTACCTTGTTGATGCTTATTAATTTCCATACTTAGTTTTTATTTCATATTTTATGTCTTAGTTTAGTCCAAATTGCACCATGGTCCATGTTGATCTGATATCGGTTCAATTTAAGTGGTTAGAAGTTACTTTTACTTTTACTTTTTATTTTTCTAAAAGGGGGGATCAATTCACTTTTGTAAGTGATGATGGGTGAAGATTTTTCCACCTTTGGTAGTTGGGGGATGAAGACTTTTCCATTGCAACTTTAAGAGGTGAGGATTTTTCCATTTTTGGTAGTTGGTAGGTGAAGACTTTTCCAACTTTAGTAGTCAGAAGGTGAAGACTTTCCTACCCCAACTTTAATAAGTGAAGACTTTCTACTATTGTTAGTTGGAAGTTGGGTATGTAATGTTTTATTGAGTTGGTCCAATAAATAGGGATCAATTGTAAGCATTCAAGGACAACTCAGAATTTGAAAACAAAGTTTGCTTATGCAACTCTCTTCTTGTGTTTGATCAAGAATCTCTTGTGTTTGATCAAGAAATCCCTTATGTTTGATCGAGGTAGGTTGGTGTTTGATTCAGTCGATCCACCTTGCGGTGTGAAGCCCGGGTGTTATTTTATTGTTTATTGTTCCATCCTTTTCATCTTTCAACATTTTTTTAGCAATATCCGATTCTCCATATCTAGAATTCCCTATTCTCTGAGAAAAGATCCTACCCTGGTACTGTTTTGAGCTTCCTCAATTACAGTATTACATCAATTGGTATCAGAGCATGGCAAAGAATGAGTCACAGTGGCCGCCGCCGCCGCCTCCACCTGATCCAATGGCAAAAGTCATTGAAATTTTTCAACAACTCTCTGCTGATCAAAAAGTTATTAGTGAGGTTACTGTGACTTGAGAACCAAAGTGTTACTCCAATATAAGGCAGCAATATACCATTCGAGAGGGAGGACAGGTATCAACTACAATCTACTGTGCATTGTCAACATAGGAGAAGTGTTGAAAGGGCACAACAAAGAACCCCTATAGCACCACCTACCTTCGAGGAGCATATAAGATCTTATTTCAATGGTGATCTTGAAGCACCCCGGTCGACGTGCTGATGATTCACAAAAAATCAATCTTGAATTAAAGGAGTTCAATAGAAAGCATGATCCACAGGTATTTTATGATTGGTTGGCTGTTTAGATGACTATTTTGATTGGTTTGAGTTGTCTGAGTCACGTAAGATGAGACTCGCGCGTACTAAGCTAGTTGGCTCAACCCACGAATGGTGGAGAACTGAAGAAAGGGATCTAGAAGATCGTGGTAGAGCTCCCATTACTTGGGAAGAGATGAAAGAAGATCTTAGTGCCAAACACTTACCACGACACTTTAAATCACAACTGCAGGACAAGCTGAATACTCTTCGTCAAGGGAGTATGTCCGTTGCAGAGTATATGGAGTAGTTTGATTCGCTCTATTCACGCACTGGCATCAGGGAGAATGAATTATAGGTACTTTCCCGCTTTCGTTTAGGTTTGAGATCTGATATAAATCGTGCTATTGGCGTAGTAGATGTATCCAATGTCAGGGAATGCTTCAAGAAGGCAGTACATGCAGAGGAGTTACTAGCTCCTATGGGTAGAAGGTTTGGATATCAAGCTAAAGAGATCACAAAATATTTTTCAGCAAAGAATCCTACTTCTTATCCTCCACGTACCACACCTTCTCCATGTGCTGATCACAAGGGGAAAGCACCAATGCCTAGCACTGCGACAGTGCAACGCTTTCATTGTCAGGAGAGGGGACATTATGCCAAAAATTGTCCACGTCAAAAAGTAGCAGTGATGGTTGACGCTGACGATACTCTTGATGAAGATAATTCCCATATCTTTCCATTCCCATTGGAAGAAGACGAAAATGTTGATTATTATGATGGGGCTGAAGCAAATGAAAATGACTCCTATGGAATTCATGTGGTTTCTTGCATATTGGTGGCTGAAACCAAAGGCGAGGATTGGCGACGTACTTGCATATTTTACAGCTGCATGTGTTTAGCTGATCGCACTGTACAGGTGATAGTTGACAGTGACAGCTGCATTAATGTTGTCTCTGAGTTGTTTGTGAAGAAGGCACATTTGAAGGTAGAGAAACACCCGTAGCCTTACAAAGTATCCCTGCTGAATGGCAATACTTTGGAGGTCAATTAGCGATGTTTTGTTCCATTACAACTTTCTCGATATGAAGAAAAGGTATAGTGTGATGTTATTCCTATGAAGCTAACTGATGTTCTTTTAGGGAGGCCATGGATGTATGATATTGATGTTCTCATTGGCGGAAAGAAGAATCAATGCATATTTACCTTCAAAGGGCAGGGCACTATACTTGAGCCTATCAATGTACCAGAGGAGATGCGCAAGAGACAGACATTGAGGACTAACCAGAAAGCCACCACCAATACCAACAAGATGCTGGTCCTTCTACAGAAGAAGATCTTAGCTGTTCCACAAATGCAGTATGAGCGAACCAACCATGATACAGGCATGATATTAGCCCTGGTTACTAGAGAGGTCACTCCACTAACAGTTCAGCTCACATGGCCTATTAGAGAGTTTCTATCAGACTTTTCCGAATAAGCTTCCTCCTATACGCGATATTCAACATGCTATTGACTTGGTACCTGGTTCTGTGCTTCCCAACCTTCCAGCTTACCGTCTCAGTCCTACAGAACATACTGAGCTCAAAAGGCAAGTTGATGAACTACTACAGAAGGGGTTTATCGTTGAGAGCCTTAGTCCTTGTGTTGTACCAGCATTGCTTGCTCCAAAGAAGGATGGCTCATGGCACATGTGTGTCGACAGCAGAGCAATCAACAAAATAACGGTCAAGTATAGGTTTCCCATACCACGACTTGATGATATGCTAGACATGTTGTCCGGTGCAAAGGTCTTTTCAAAATTGGACCTTCGAAGCGGCTACCATCAAATTTGTATTTGGCCAGGAGATGAATGGAAGACCGCCTTCAAGACCAAGGATGGACTGTTCGAGTGGAAGGTCATGCCCTTTGGTCTGACGAATGCACCTAGTACGTTCATGCGAGTTATGACACAGGTACTTCGTCCATTTATTGGTCGATTTTTGGTTGTATACTTTGATGATATCTTAGTTTACAGCAAGCATCCAGATGATCACATCGACCATTTAAAGCAAGTCTTGAGGGTGCTCCGTATGGAGAAGCTATACATTAATCTCAAGAAGTGTTCCTTTATGCTGCCCAAGGTTGTATTCCTTGGTTTTATTGTCTCATCCAAGGGGGTTGAAGCTGATCCTGAGAAGATCAAAAGCATCACCAACTGGCCTACTCCGAAGACAATCACTGAAGTCTGTAGCTTCTATGGTCTAGCCTCATTTTACAGGAGATTCATTCGAAATTTTAGTGCAATCATGGCACCTATTACCGAATGTATGAAGCAGAGTAAAGGCAAGTTTGAGTGGACAACAACGGTGACAAAAGCCCTCCATATTATCAAAAAGAAGATGACGGAGGCCCCGGTATTACGCCTGCCAGATTTTGATCGTGTATTTGAGGTGGCAACTGATGCTTCGCATATTAGATTGGGAGGTGTGCTGATGCAAGAAGGGCACCCTATCTCTTTCTATAGCGAGAAACTCAACGATGCCAAGCGACGCTACTCGACTTATGATTTGGAGCTCTATGCTGTCATCCAAGTGTTACGCCACTGGAGACACTATCTTATTGGTAAGGAATTTATTCTTTACACCGATCATGAAGCACTCAAACATCTCCATTCTCAGAAGTTAATCAGTCAGAAGCAAGTGGGTTGCTTACTTACAAGAGTTCGTCTTTGCGATGAAATACAAGGCTAGTAAAGAGAACACGGTGGCTGACGCTTTAAGCTGAAAAGTTCCACTATCAATACTTTTTCAGCACATGCCGTTAGTATTGATCAGATACGAGATGAGTACGCATCTAATAAGGATTTCAGAGTCCTATATGCAGAGTTACAGCAAGGTGGGCAACACTCTAAATATTCTATCCACAATGGTTATTTGTTCTTCGGAATGCGATTATGCATTCCAGACTCCTCCCTACGACATCACATCATAAGGGAGTTACACGGAGGAGGTTTGGGAGGCCACTTCGGTAAGGACAAGACCATCATACAGGTGACTGATCGGTACTACTGGCCACACATTGCAAAAGACGTAGATCATGTCATCAAAAGGTGTCGAGTCTATCAACTTGCTAAGGGAACCAAGTAGAATAGAGGCCTCTACTCCCCACTACCGGTTCCTCATGCACCTTGGCTCGACATTAGTATGGATTTTGTACTTGGGCTACCACCTACAAGAGAACGGTACGATTCCATCATGGTTGTAGTAGATCGCTTCTCTAAGATGGCTCACTTTTTGCCATGTCGAAAGACCTTTGATGCCTATCATATTGCAAAGCTCTTCTTCAAAGAGGTTGTTCGACTGCATGGGCTGCCAAGTACTATTGTCTCTGATCGTGACGTCAAGTTTATGAGCTATTTCTGGAAGACATTGTGGCTGAAAACTAACACAAAGTTACAGTTTTCAACTGCATTCCATCCACAAACTGACGGTCAAATGGAGGTTGTTAATAAAAGTTTGGGGAACTTGTTGAGGTGCTTAGTCCGAGATTATGAGAAGACATGGCCAACAATCCTCGACATAGCTGAGTTTGCCTACAATAGCTTAGTGAATAGGACAACGGGGCGCACACCATTTGAAATATTACTTGGAATTCAGCCGCAACGCCCAATTGATCTTGTTCCACTCCCACCCCAGGCTCGAATCAGCCTTGAAGCTGATGAACTCTTGCACCACATCATAGAGGTGCATGCAAATGTGCGACGACATATTGCCTTAAGTAATGATGTGTACAAGACTACAGCTGATCGTCATCGACGTTATGTGGAGTTCAAACTAGGAGACATGGTTATGGTTCGCATAAATCCTGAGAGGTTCCAACCTGGTGTTAACACAAAGCTCCATCCAAAGAAGATGGGTCCCTACAAGGTGCTGAAACATGTAGGACCAAATGCTTATGTGCTCGAATTGCCTGAGGAAATGATCATAAGAGATGTCTTCAATGTAGCTGACCTACATCTTTATGTAGGACATCATTCAGATGATGGTGACTTGGAACAAATGCTAAGGTTGGCCCAACTTACACCACCTCTTGAAGATGTTATTGAAGAGGTTTTGGATGATACTTACAAAACAACTCGTCGTGGTACTGGTTATCACACTTTTCTTATCAAATGGAAGGGACGACCACGGATTGATTGCACTTGGATTCATGCTGATGACTTCAAGTGACTCGATCCTGACTTATATGAGCGTTACATGTCTTTCACCTATTCGTCGGAGACGAATGTTTTCAAGTTGACGAATGTTTTCAAGTCGGAAGGAGCTGATGCAGATCTGAAGACCTACATCCGTAGGAAAAAGGCCAACAAGAGTAACTAGCATGTGGCCTTACTTGTTGATGCTTATTAATTTCCATACTTAGTTTTTATTTCATGTTTTAGTTTAGTCCAAATTGAACCATGGTCCATGTTGGTCCAATATCGGTTCAATTTAAGTGGTTAGGAGTAACTTTTACTTTTACATTTTTACTTTTCTAAAAGGGGGGGATCAATTCACTTTTGTAAGTGCTGATGGGTGAAGACTTTTCCACCTTTGGTAGTTGGGGGATGAAGACTTTTCCATTGCAACTTAAGAGGTGAGGATTTTTTCACTTTTGGTAGTTGGTAGGTGAAGACTTTTCCAACTTTAGTAGTTGGAAGGTGAAGACTTTCCTACCCCAACTTTAATAAGTGAAGACTTTCTACTATTGTTAGTTGGAAGTTGGGTATGTAATGTTTTGTTGAGTTGGTCCAATAAATAGGGATCAATTGTAAGCATTTAAGGACAACTCAGAATTTGAAAACAAAGTTTGCTTATGCAACTCTCTTCTTGTGTTTGATCAAGAATCTCTTGTGTTTGATCAAGAAATCCCTTATGTTTGATCGAGGTATGTTGGTGTTTGATTCAGTCGATCCACCTTGCGGTGTGAAGCCCAGGTGTTATTTTATTGTTTATTGTTCCATCATTTTCATCTTTCAACACTTTTTAGCAATATCCGATTCTCCATATCTAGAATTCCCTTTTCTCTGAGAAAAGATCCTACCCTGGTACTGTTTTGAGCTTCCTCAATTACAGTATTACATCAATAGGTAACAACCTCTTTCATATTACCAAATAACTGAAAAAGATGAAGTTAAGGCACACTAATACTTATCTCCTCCAGCCAATGGCTTTAACTAAAGTTTCCAAGGCAATATACGCTAAATAAAGTAAAGAAATCAAACTCCTAAAACTAGGCCACGGTTTCTGGTTACTTGAAGAACCAGAACTGAACCATCTCTTAGGTCAAGGCCATGGGTTGGACCAGAACTTTACCCTTATGTGTGCCTTTCTCTGGAAAGGCTCAGAAGCTTGTAGATTTCTTCTCCCTATCAGCTCAGCTCCTGTCTGTTTTCCCAAAGATGTGGGGGGTCTTGGTCTGAGAAGAATTGAAGAGGTCAATTCTGTTGGCATCTCAAATTGATCTAGAAACTAGCGGTCAAGAAGAAAAGTATTTAGGTCGATTGGATCTACATTGGGCTGCTCCGTAACGACTTTATATGGACTATTGCTCTTTTTTCAGATGCTTCTTGGGTTTGGAGGAAGATACTCATTCTCTAGCCTCTTACTCTTGGGTTGCTATCTATAAGGTTGAGGATGGTGCCTCCACTAGTTTTTGGCTTTATCATGGCTTTATAGCTGGCACCCTATGGCTGCCCCTGCCATTAGTAGGTGCCAGAGTCATAGACAGCTCAGGGCTTCACAAGCAGCCCATGGTTGTAAACATCCTTTCCCATGATGGTTGGCCCCCTCTCTCCTCCCCCAATTGGCTGCTATTTCGAGTGCCTTGCCTTCCATCCCAAGAAGACCTACAAGTTCAGGTGATATTGTTACTTGGTCTCCTTCCTCTTCGAGCTTGTTCAGTTCTACGTCAGCTGGGACCTCATCAGAATTCGTTCCTCTATCTCTCCTTGGTTTAAGTTGGTTTGGTTCAAGGGTCACATCCCTCGCCACAACTTCTCTGTCTAGTGGACACCCTCTCTAACTGCCTCCTAACACAGTCTTTCCTCATTCGTTGCAGATTGCAGTCTCTCCATCCTGTTGTCTTTGTTGGAATGCCTCTTAAGACGATGATCATCTCTTCTTCACTTATCCCTTCGCTTCGATTTAGTACATGCTTCTGGCTAAGCATTGCAGTTCCCTGTTTTTCTCTTCCTTTTAATGATGAATTTTTATTCACCACCACCACCACCCCACCCCCCAAAAA
>NC_056563.1:21990458-22035858 GCF_013358625.1 Macadamia integrifolia | reverse complement strand
CCCCCAAAATATATGTATATAAATATAATAATAATAATAATAATAATAATAAATATATATATTAAAAAAATATGTATAAAGTGCTATTATCTATTGGGGACAATGTAATTTCAAGCTTTTCAGCTTCTTTCGTTGCCATTACCTACTGAGAATTATAAAAAAAAAAAAATCATTAATGGCTATGGTCAAGTTTTCTTCTTTCATTAATGGCTTGTTTCTTACTTCAATCAATTCTTGGTTCAGGTTTGAAGGTGTTAATGCTGAGGAAAAGCTGAAGTTTGCTTCTAAGCTCAAAGAATTGGAGGTCAGCCATGTAGAAACTTCGTTTATTGTGTCATCACATTGTCGTTTTTTCCTTTTCTCAACTGGTCAATATTATCAGATGAAATGAAGCTAGAAAACATGGAAGACAGCATGCGTTCATGGGATCGATTTTGTTGCAATACTTGATCTTTATTGCTGTTAAAATTCTTTATTTGGTAGCGTTTTTAATCTTATCTTTATGATATAATATTATAATGGAACAATATTACTGTTCTTTTTTACAAGTCTGCATGCCACATCAGGTTTGTACCTCATGCGATAAAAATGGTTTTCTATGTTATACATGTTTTCCTTCTCAGATTCTTTGACCTCAGTAATGTAGTTAAAAGCACCTGAGCTTTGCCCTGAGGCAGAAGGTGTCTATAGATTATTGACAATAGCCGGTGAGGCACTCAACATGTCTTGGTGTGTGCCTCAGCTCAGGTGATATGCACATAGGTCTCTAAATGACATTAATATGCCCCAATTCTATAAATAAAACATGCAAGTTTTCCCATACTTAGGATGAATCTCCTTAATGGGAATGCCCAGTTTTGTCATGTGGAAGAATGATGTGGAAAATCTTACCATTGGTATTTTTCTACGGAATGGTCTGAAAAAGCCTACTGTTGATTGGTATGTCCTTGCATACCCATTGTACTATGCACCCTCTTGGTATTCCTGGATTTTTTTTTAATTCCTTGTTTTGCCACTTGGCTAGCTCCAATTGGTCTGAAATTTGACATGTGAGTAGGAGAACCAGGTTCATAAAACATTGTTACAATCCTTCTATTTAAATATTTTTTGTGTACATGCATGTGTATGTGATTGCACATGTGCATGCATACGTGAGTGCATGGCATTTCTCCTGCATTCTAGTGTCATGCGTATACGATTCCAGAGGCAGAGGATGAGCTTTAAGCAGTGAGTTATAGGCTGAAGTAGAGGTTTTCACAGGAAATAGATGCACCTATATGCTATCCCCCCCCCCCTCCCCACAAGCCTACCAAAAAAATTGATTCCCCCTTCTCGTTTCTTTGTTCTCTATACGTTTATTGTCTACCTTTGGTAATCATCATTTTGATCTTTATAGCTGGTGTTGCATATGTATATCTTGTCTCATGGATTTTTTAATCATTTTAGTTTCTAAAAATGTTTCCTTAAACTATTTGACAACTTGAATACTGATGCTGTAGCCTTAGAGGGTTAGTGTTTTAGTTTTGTTTAGGCTTCAAGTGTGTGTGTGTGTGTGTTTTTTTTTTTTTTTTTTACCTATAATAAAAAATATCGGTCTCATGATTTTAGGTATATTTATTTTGTCTTCAAGTGGTGTCCCTTGCAAGGATGTGACTTCTAAGAAAGATTCTACACTATCAGTTTTCGTGTTGCTAATAATGTTTGAATTTCCTTTCTTTTTATAGCAAGCAGTACCAGCTGCAAGTTATTTACTCTGTTCTTCTCTCTGATTTTTAGACACAGAAGGAGAAAGTTCGTCTCCGTCATCAACAGACTCAGCGAAAATGTCACCAAAAGGTAGTAAAACTTTTTTGGACACTATACTTCTTGTTGGGTCTACAGAAAACATTGTTGCTTACATTTGATCTTAACAACTGCATTTGTCTTTTCATAACTATAAAGTAGTTTGGTTATTTAACTCTTCATAGTTTTGAGGATGCCATGTATCATCATTATTATTACTTCGTAGTTATGCTTCTTTATTTCAGATGCTCTCACGTTTGACTTAGTGCTAGGGTGATAAATCAGTTACTCAGTCTGTAATTTATGTGTTTTTTATTCCAACCACTTTTACAGGAATCACATATGCAATAACTAATGCGCTATGGGTGGTTTTAATATTTTGTAGTTTATTGTCATTGTGTTTTACATATCTGATTCTCTTCTCTGCTAATTGCCCTTTACCTTTACCTTTACCTTTACCTCAATTAACTCTCACTTATCAGGGAGAAAAAATAATTGGAGAGAGAAAGTTATAGGAAGATTTTGCAACTTTCACGGATCACACAAATAGAAGATAGAATTATTTGGAAGGGAGAGTGATCAGCATTAAAATATCTGTCTCACACGTTTTTATCACTAGTTACCACTTCACCCTACTCCTCGACAGTTGTTATTACATCTAAGATCATTTCTCTAGACACTGCTTCCGCTAGTTACCTTCTCAGAACATGGCTTTGTTGGTTGATATCCTGATCAGGAAAGAAATACTGTTTCTCCAAGGCTCTGGTTCTTCATGTTTTTAATATATGCTAAATCAGAATTTTTGTGAATGTGTGAACTTTGAAACTTTTATTTAGTCAGCCATTGTAGAAAAAGATTCAGCAAGAGTTGGTACTTTTTTTCCTTGTAATTTCTTTGGTGTCAAGCTATGCAACTGTCAGTGTGAAAGGCTTTCTTGATTTACCATTAAATGAGGTTTGGGACATAAACTCTTGCCATATGAAAAGGACCTTCAAATTGTCGCCATCGTCATATGATGGTGGTTAGATTTGTGAGGTGACTCACTTCTGTCTATATTTTACATATTTCTTGCAATCTATTTCAGTTTCATAAAGTTTGGGGACAACTCATGAAGACTGGATTCCAGAACTCTCGCTTTGCACATCAGGTCAGGTTTTTTTTTCCTGTGAAGTTTACCATATAGCAAAGTCATATACTCATGTCACCTCTGCTAAATTTTATCACTGTAAGGCAACTTTTGGTTATAATCTATGACCATTTGTACAATAAAAATACTGATCAATGTCCATTATTTTGGTAAGTGGGGTAAACTATTTGACTAGTTCGCTGAAATACAAAACTTCAAAAAGTATATATAAAAATAATTCTCCACGTCCCTTGTCTTTGTTTGCATATATGTTGCTTAGTGGCACAGATTAGATGAAGTTTTGTCTTACCACGGTTCATTCGAGTTCATTTATTTTTTAATTTATCTTGTGGTTGCCTCCCATCTTGTAGACTGTAATCCCAAATTTTGAACTTCATATTTGCAGACATTTGGAACACTTTTCCTTGATAACCAGGCAATCAAGCCTAATATCAACTCCATCAGTAACTTATATCTTATATTTTCTGCAGTTTTGAGTGCTTCAACATGGATTTGGTTGCTATTTGTTGATCATTGAAACTGTTCCCCTTGTTTGTGCCTCTTTCCTCTTACTTTCATCTCTATGCCATTTCTCTTTATCTTTCATATTTTTAATTCACTTCATTTCTCCTTTTATGCTTGGACCTCATTTTTTAGCTACTTTGTTTTGCACGGATCCTTGTAGCCAACCCCACTAAGTTGGGACAAGGCAGAGTTTTTTGTTGTTGTTGTTGTTGTTGTTGTTTTGTGGTTGTTATATTTTTTTCTGTTTTTTTTATCTTCTCCTTCACTAGCAACCATGGTATCTATTCCATGTGGCAAAATGTTGCCGTCAGTCTTTACCTGTGTTACTTCTAATTTAGTATTGAGTTGTGTATGAAACATGGCTCTTATATATCCTAATTTTTGAATAGGTGGAGAGGTTTGCCTGTCTCTACACAAGCCAAGTCACCAACCTGAGCTTGTACTCCCCTGACAAATACTATCGACCCAGTGAAGACTTCATGCCACATGAATTTGATATTCTCGCAATTTGACGTGTGCAGTAATGAGACTTGAACAGCATAGAATCAAGTCCTTGAGACTATGGAAAGAGAATAATCTCTAGCATCATGGGTAATGTGTACCTCTTAAAAAGGGTGGTTGATCATTTCAAGGCTCATGTACTTGGTATACCCTTGTAGAATTGTACCATATCAATGTAATCAAACTAATTAATGTTTTATATAGCTCATAATTTGTGACAAATACTATACACTTGTTATACCCTTGTCCAATTGTACCATATCAATGTCATGTGAAAAAAAATGTATCATATGAGCATTTCTTGCATTATGTTACAACTTTCTTTTGTTCAATCATTATGTCTAACCATTCTATATTAATTGGCAAGTCTGGTCAAGTTCCAATCCCGGGAGGGCTACAAACTCTTGTCTCACTTTGACAGATTCACAAATCTCAGTATATAGGGCCTAAAGGGAAGATTCCCACACCTTTAGGCCCTATATACTGATGTCATCTTGTAATCTTACAATCTTATCTCAATTTTAAAATTTTATTTTTCTTAAAAGTAAAAACCCTAACAAGCCAAAATGAACCCCAATATTATCAATAAGGAAGGCAGGAAGCATTCATTAATCTAAACATAGAGCCCAAAAAGAAGGAATTTTTTTTTTTTAATCCTAAATTCAATGGTTTCAATTTGAAACCTTAATTTGCATGAGAGAGGCTGTAACAACACCAAAAGATTTTGTTTCACAAAACAGTAAGAGTAGTTCATGCAAGACTCAATTGATCATGTTCAATGCCTACATAGTATGAATACTTACATTTGTATTTTGGAATCACATCCTAAATATATATAATGTAGCAACCATATAAACAAGAATGCTCAGTTCTGTTCCCAGTTGCTAACAATTTAAGGTCTAACCTTAAGACAAATAATCATCCATAATTAAACGATACAAATTAATTCATTTAAAAACTTTAAATTAGGTTTGATGGACCATAATTTAATAATCATGTCAAATCAAATTGCTCTGATAATCAAGCAGATGAACATAAATGATTAGGAGAACAAAATAATTATTTCCATGCACACAACACATCGTGGATTAAAGATATAAATGGCCTAAGTTTAACAACTTCCATGTTGTATTTAAACAAAGTTGAGTTGTAAACTAAAATCTATGATAGCAATCCATTTGGTTGAAAAGAGGCATAGTTGAGTTGAGTTTTTATCATGTATTAGACATTTCTTTGTGTTTAAGTACACTTGCACTTTTGCCTAAAAGTCCATTACTAAGTACATGTTTAGGTTAGCTTGGAGCTTATACTTCTGGACCACCAGTAACCAGTTTTTAAGATTTAAAGAGGCAATTTTAATGGAAGTATCCCATTCGAAGTCTTTAGTCTAATTTAAAAGAAGTCCAGAAACATGCAAGGGTAAGCTTCTAGAATCTCGCGATAATGATTCTAAAAATTAAATAAAGCTACAACTTATTATCACCAAAGTCGTGCAATAAGTTGTAAGTAAAATAGCAAGATTATAAGGACAAAAAAATGAGGGTTACAACTTCTTAATTCTTCACTTTGGATGACAACAAGATTTTCCCATTAAATAAAAAAATTTTTTAACTAATAGATAATGGATAATATCATTAAGTATCTATTTAATTAATTTAATTTTTGTTTCATTAGGAAAAAAATAAAAAATTTAACTGCACCCTTCCTACCCCACAAAAACCAGAAGCTGGCTTCTCCCCAAAACTCACCCAAACATGCACTTGATTTTCCGGTTCGACCGGTTTACAAAATGGGGCTTCTATAACTAAAAACTTGCCCAAAACCAGAGCATAACTGGATAGTGTTGGGGATGACTCACAGTCTCACTCCCGCTCAAAATTTCCAATGGCTAAGGCGAGCTGCTACTTCTCTTCACTCCCTTCACCTTTTGTGAGTTCGATTGGGCGTCCCAATATGCTCCCGGCGCACATTAACGTCCCACGCTGCTGTTCTCAGCAACCCTCTTCGTCTCCTCTCGCCACAACCCTTGCAGAAATCCAGAATTCCGGAGTCATCGCATGTCTTCGCGCCAAAAGGTAATGAGTGCCTCCTCGTTAGAGATAGTTCGTTTTTCGATAACCCCAACGGTTCTTCTGCTTGAAAAAGTTGCCTTTTTTTTGGGGGGGGGGGATCTTAGTTATATATATGGTTGATAATTCGCTATAACAGTAGCTGTTGATGAGAAATTAGCAAACCTTGTTAATATTATTAGGAATCTCTTTATCAATTACATGGCGCCGTTGGGTTCGATTGGCTGATTAGAAATTATACATTTGTTTTATTCTCTCTATTTCAATTTTAGAGAGAAAATCACTTGTAAGCTACGTATCATAAATTCATAACTATCTTTAGGAACTGATTTGACCCCATAAATAAGAAAGGAACTATAAAACTGCATATTTGATTAATTTGAACGTCGTTGTTTATTATTTTTGCTTTGAAATTCTATTATTTTGGGCTTTCTTGATGTTGGTAACTTTGTCCTTTTTTTTTTTGGGGGGGTAATGTAGAAGTGGGTTACACTAGGTGAACAACTTCCAATTTATTAAAGCTCAAACCAACTCTATTATGATCCCACAAGTTAGTCTTAACAGAAACCAGAAAATAGGTTCAAAAACAAAGAAAATTAGAACCAGAATTTTAGATGTCCAAATATTTTCCAAGGAATCAAAAATAGCTCCCAGTATAAGCACTTGCAGCAGCAAGAGCTATTCCAGAAAACAAACAGACAGCAGTAGATAATGCCCAGGCGAAACTGGTTTCGGCCAGAATAGAGGGAGAGTTTGTAACTGAGATCTGGTGGAGTAACAGAGGGTAAATACCTAGTCGATTGTTCCCCTTAGAATGGTCCTTAACTCCTTCAAATGGTTTCCAAAAATACTGAACAGAAGTTGAGAAACAGGTCCTGTCGATTCTCCTTAAATCCTTAACTTCTGAGAAAACCGATGGCTGATTTGTGGTTGTCCTTGTTCTGCAACTATACTCTGTTGGTCCTTCATTCGATGCTTCAAAATACTCTCAGATCTCCCTCTCACAAGCACAAATAAAGAAGAAGATAAAGAAAAGAAAATATGACAAATGGAGGGTTGAGAAGGGTGAAAGAGAATAGTGGAATGGGTATCTCACCCCTTAGGTTTTGGATATCACACCCCTCAAGGGTTTAGGAATCTCACCTCTCAATAACAGTTTCATCCAAAGAGTAATCGCTCAATAAATTCATTAATCAAGTCTCCTTCAATTACAATTAGTTAGCCTCTTGAATAGGCATAGCAGCTCCTTCATAATCGAAGGTTGCAAAAATAGGAAACTAACAAGAAAAGGAAAATAAGTAACTAGGAAACTAACCACTAAAATGTTCCTAAACTAATTACTTGTCTAACAAAAGATTCTAAATACCAAAAATGCATCATATTCTTGAAGAAATAATGGGCTGGTTACTGTTCACGTGAACAGTAATTTGAACATTAACTTTCTTTATTTTCCTCCAGTTGTATCTTTATATTAACGCAAGATAGCACCAGACTGAAATCAGTAGATATTTTCTTGAAGATTCTAACAGTTGTTGCTGCTAAGCTGGCCAGAAGGACCCAAAAGGGAAACCAAATCTGGGCTGAAATCTGCTGATCGATGGGGGTTGGAAAGGCCTGGCTGAACCAAGGCTGGGCTTGGTTTGATGGGGCTAAGAGCCCCTTCCTTGTGCAAGACTGATCTACATCAGGGGATTGGTGGATTTCGTTTAAAATGCATTTATATTGAGATGATTCTGTTAATATGTAGTTCCATTGTATTAGTGAATGATTCGATTTATTGTTCAATACAAATTCTCTAAGAAAACTTATGACAAAGTCCATAGAGAGAGAATGTGGCAAGTACTAGAGAAGAGAAATGTTTTAAGTAAATATGTGGACATAGTTAAAGATACTTATAATGGTGTGGTGACTACTATAAGAACTGTAGGGGGTCAAGATAATGAATTCTCAATTACAATTGGGTTACATTAAGGGTCAGCTTTAAGCCCCCCCCTTTTTTTTTTTGCGACTATCATAGATGATTTAATAGAGAAATTCAAGAACAAGTTCCTTGGTGTATGCTTTTTGCTATAATATATATATTTTTTTTGTGGAAAAGACAAAAGCAGGGGTTAACGCCAAGTTGGAGTTATAAACGGACGGATAATGAGGTGGTGAAAATTGATGAGAGAGAATTTCGGAAAGTGATTATTTTAGGTGTCTGGGCTCAATCATAAATAAAGAAGGTGATATAGAGGATGGTGTTTCACAGAGGATAAAAATAGGATGGATGAGGTGGAGAGATGTGTCCGAAGTGTTTTTATAAGACAATCATACTACTGGCTATGATGTATAGTTCAAAATGTTGGGCAATTAAGAACACCATATAGATAAGCTCAGTGTAGCTAAGATAAGGACGTTGAGATAGATGGAAAGGATAAAGTAAGCAATAGCTTGTTATATTTTGAATAACCTAGGGTTGGGTTGTATATGTGTTGGGCTTCAGTCCATGTGGTTTGGAGTGTATTGGGCCACTTTTATGGGTCTAAAAGAGGGGCTCTAAGATTGAGTACGTGATTGCTAATTAGTTTCCTTTTTTCATTAGTTTCATTTTTTCATTAGTTTCCTTTTTAGTTGGGCTTTGATGGGGTTAATTAGTTTCTAATTTTAGTCATTAGTTAGTTTCTAATTTTTAGTCATAAGTTAGTTTCTAATTCTAGTTGTTTTATTTCCTAGTTTACTTTTCCAGATTTAGTAACTAGATGTTAGTAATTTTATTTTAGTTTTTTAGTAACTTTGAAGTTACTAAATTGTAATCACCCCCTATCGTTATTATAAATAAAGAAGAGGGCTCCCATTAAGCCCTACGATTTTAAGAACAAAAAAAACTCTGCTGCTGCTGCAATGTCTCTGCTGAGATGCTTCTTGTGTTTGATCAAGAACGATGGGGCTGGTGTTTGACCTGGTCAACACCTTGCAGTGAGAAGCCCGGGTGGTTCTTACTAGTGTTTTCTTCTTCTCAAGTTTTATTTTTCAAGCATCTACTACTGTTCAGAATATCAGGTATTTATATCGTACAATCTGCCCAGAATTTCATCAGTTGCTCATAATCGGTCTCTGCTATTAGAGGCAGATTCAGACCTTGGTTTGGGCCATAATTCTGGTCAAGTGTTCCCCTTTACCTGAGTGTGGATCGACCTTGATTGGGGCTGTTTCTGACCAACCAATCTGAAGTTACTAAAATTCTCTCAAATTTTGTCTTTTAGTGGTTGTGCCTACCCAGATCTGAGATCGATGGGTCTGAATTATTTTCTGTTGTTTCCCTTGGTCTGCGGTTCATGTTGTTAGATTGAATTGGACCTAAGTGAAGCTTTGAGAGACCTATTATTAGTTCTACTCTTCTGTCCATAAACCCTACTGGTTTGAGATCGATTATTTACTTCAGTTCTTCCCTGCTGATTATTGTAATCTGATTTGCTATATTAAAGTGTGGGCTGGTTCTGGTTGTTCTTTGTTTAAAAGCACCTGCAGCTGAAACTTGGTTAGACCCCTATCCTAGTCTACATTAAAGAATAATCAAATTAGAGCTGATTTGGGAGTTGCTCCGATAAATGATAAGCTAAAGTTGTTTGGGGTGGCATGACCATGTTCAACAGAACCTTTAGATGCTCTAGTATGGAGGAGTGATTTGATTCACAGATTAATGGAGCTAAAAGAGCCAGTGGTAGACCTAAAATGACTCTAGGAGAAGTGGTGAGGAAAAAATGCATAGCTTAGGCCTTGTTACAAGTATGGCTTTGAATAGAGCTGATTGGAGGGAAAGGATCCATGGAGCCGAATTCATTTACTTGGGATAAGGCTGAGTTGAGTTGTTTAAAGCTTATAAATATGTAACTGTTGCCTCCTACGATTTGGAATTGAATGGATTAGTCTTAATTTTTATTTCCTGATCTGGCTACATTCTTTCTCTTCTCTCGGTTGGGAAGGGATTTTCTCTCACTCTCCTATTTCTTTTTCTTTTTTATTTTTCTCTTCTATTTTTTCTCTATCGCATGTACTTTCTTCCTATTTTCTCTCTCCATTATTAAATTCTGGAATAATGTTTGATAAGATCCCTTATTTCTTCCCTATTCTCTTTCTCTCTCTCCACCCTGATGGTAGGAAGTTTTCTACCTTTCCCTTCTTTTCTCTCTTCTTTTGATTCGTTGAACTTCAGATCCTATTTTTTAGGAAGAATTTATCTCTTTTCCCTCCCATTGCAACTTCCTTTGCCCAAAGTAGTTCTAGTTCTGAGTATGACAATATGGTAGATATGGTGGGTATGGTGGATATGGCTAGTATAATGGGGTCTTCATTCCTTTCTAAGTCTGAGGTTCAATCACAAAGCGGTTCATCTTTTGTGGAGAGCCTCCTCATACCAGGCCCCAACCATATATGCCCGCTCCGCTTAGCAGTTAGCAGTTGGCAGTTAGCAGTTAGTAGTTATGGTGGGATCACAATATGCATACCTTAGGTTGGTTACCTTGCATATGGTGCGATTCCATCTATAGGGCCATTGTGATGGACTTTGAGAGATTCATCATGCAGATGACATGCCCGACATTTTCATACAATCTGAGCATTCATTCTGTTGGTCCCAGCAGCAAGATCAATTATCCAATGATGCTTTTGACCATCCCGTTACTCTATTTGGTATTGAATTTGGGTTGGAGTATTGAATTTCAGAAATAGTTGGGGGTATGTACTTGTTAAGTGTATGATGACTCATCATTTTTACAATGGAACCAACTTTATGTCGGATTGTAATGTTATATGTTTAATAATTTTATGGTTCTTTATTCCTTAAGCATATTTGTATTGTTTTGATTAAATGTTGTGTGTTCAAGGACTAAATTATGTGTAGAGAAAAAATATAAGTGAAAGGATATAGAAAACTACATGCACTAGCAACATAGGTCTGACACCAAACTACCACTTTTGGGGGGGGGGGTTTGTATCAAATGATTTGAGTATGTATATTTATGCATAAAGAGGAGCACCATGAAGTTTCATGCCAAAATTCCACCATTTAGGGCAGGTTTCTGGCAATTCTATAATTTTTGGCGAAATGTACCATATTTAGCCCCTATTTTGGCAACCCATTTTGGCCATTTTGCTGAAATGTTTCGGTTTTGGTAGGGGGTGAAATTTCCTGCGCTGCTGAAATGTTGAACCTTGGTCTGCAAGATTTCGAGTTGAATAGGGTTTGAAGATTACTAAAATCTGTTCATCATAACATAAAACAGAGACGAGGATAAAAAAAAAAAAATTTGGTTGGGGGGGTGGGGGGAGGGAGATGGACTTGTAAGACAGTGGGTCTTTGTTTGAGTTGGGCCTCAAAGTTTAAACCTGACAAATGCATGGCATCTTCTTCCATTCCAGTGGTTGGGACTTGGGATATGTCCAGTTGGCATGTCATGTGCCAGAAATTCTACACCCCTCATCTACGCTGATAAACTTGCTTCCTTTCTGCCTATAAGCATTTCAAAGAATTAAGTAAAAATATGCAAAAGGCTAATCTCCCCTTTATCTACGCTCTTCATAGCTTTCGTAATTTTGATCAAGAATGAGGGCTTGAGAAAGGACGTAAGGTCCTCTGCCAAGGTGAATGAAATATGATTTTTAGATGCATGGATCAAATAGAGATATCAGGATCTCAATCTAAAATGTGACACCTAGACACTAGGGACAACATTATCTTTGACTCTTTGTTTGATCTTGTGAGATGGTGGTGTTGTTTCAACCAAACTGATGATTTGGAGAGGGATTTCTTAGAACAGGGTAGTCAAGGAAAATTATTATATTTGTGTCAATTTTTTTAGTGTTTCTCCTAAGGAGAAAAGGGAATCTTGACATCTCACATCTACTAATGAATAAGGCTGTTACAGGAAGATTGCCATGGAGGCTTCCTGAAGAGGTTGATAGCTTTTCAAGGAGAGCGATTGCCTTCGTCTTACTTCAGACATTGGAACTAGAACAATGAGGTCTCGTAACAGCTTTGTAAATTTTGTCCCTTAATTATATGAGGACTTCATCAACTGTAGAGGAACTCAGATATGGTTGGGAATACTGTATGGGTGAGTTGTGTGAATGACATGCTATTGTAAATCTGAATGTTGGCCTTCATGAAGGATGAGAGAGAGAGTTTTGAGTAATACTAATTTTATCAGCATGTTATGGTTTGAAATTGCCCATCATTTTCCGTCTGTCTTAGGATGCTGAAATTATTACTCGTTGATTTCAGTTTTCCACTTTTGATATTACTTGGTTGTTTCTCTATACATATATATATATATATATATACACACACACACACACACACACACACACACATACTTAAATGGTTAAAAACTGTATGTTCAGGGAGTGCCTAATACATATATGTGTATAGGAAAATTTCTATAGAGTGGGTTCAGGTTTCATTTCAAATTAAGCTTGACAATCTTGTGGCATAAACTGAGGGCTTTTTTTGTTTGTTTTTCTGTCCCTTGTATTTAGTGCAGAGCTGGCGATGGAAGCTGCGCATGCTGCACTTAGAGGTGGCATCTCGGTTGTGAGTCTTCTGTGCATAAGGCATAAAGAATGCTTTTGTGGATGAACTTTATTTTTATCCTGCTCTATAACGAAAGTGTTTAGAAGACTATCCGTATCCCCTTATATCTGTAATCTGATGGTCCAGTGTGTCAATTGTATGGATCAACTTCTTTATTAACATGGTCTGAACTTAAATATTTTGAGTGATATTTGTTGACTAAAATTGACTTGTGGGTAGTTTCATGTGGTAGAATTATTTTGTTGACCTTTCCTCCTGGAACCTGAATAACAATTCAACTCCTCATCCCTGCTCTCCTTCCCTTCTCCACCACATCCCAGCCCTTGACTTAGTGATTCTATTAACCCTCTGTCTGGCATTTGCCATTTTATGAAACTCACTGGTATTTTTGTTGCCTTCAGGCAGCTAGTAAGCCGGCCACTTCTGCCTCTAGTGAATCTCCTTTGTTTAGCAGTACCTTGCATACTTTCTTTTGGCTTCAGGTATTTTTCTCTGATCCTCCTCAGAGACAGCAGTCCCTCCTTCCAGAAGATACTTTAATTTCCTCTCCATCTCCTCCAAAATTCCCGCCTCTCTCATTCGGCCTTTTGAGCTTGCTTTTTAACATCTGCAATCTGTTCGGCCCCACAAAATCGGTGATCTTGACCAACATAAATTCAAATGAGTAAAACAGTCTGTAACAAGGGTGTGGATGTTTTATCATCATCATCCACTTATGCTTCCTTTCCATATGATGAAACTCATGGACCAACAAGGGTGTGTGCCCATGTTATAGAGTACCCTAGACCCATCTCACAGTTCAACTTTCAGTGAATCAAGTGCAGAAGATGGTTAAAGGTGAATAAATTACATGCATGTGATCTGATTGAAATGGAATCTGGTGGCATTTTGGTATTTGTTTTTCGTTCACTTCAAACTCAGAATGTCCATAACTTGTCTTGAGATGAAAATTGACCAGTGGGATATGCATGGTCCTTTATCACCTGTGTCTACCCATTTTTCCGCATGGCAAGTTGGTGAAGGTAATGAAATATCACCAACCCTTTTTATTGGTGAACTTTAATTTCATTTCAGCATCTACATTGGTGGAATGCTTTTCCCTTAATCTTTTATAGTTGTGCTCAAATTTTAATAAAATTTTCCTGTTACTGAATAAAACCCTCCCACCATTCCAAAAAAAAAATAAATAAATAAATTACCCGAGTCTGTTAGCAGAGTCCAAGTTTCTTCAATTTCTCCATATCGACAGTTGGTCCATTTCATTCTGATTCTACTTAGAATTAAACCGTTAATATTTTAATTGACTGTGTTCCATTTTCTGTTTTATTTTGTATGTCGTACTTGGAGATTTTGTCCAACCCCCTCCCCTGCTCCTTCCCATTTTCTTCATTTTCTGTAATAACAACACTGGATCCTTTCATGCTGAATCTACTTGAAGTCAACAGTTATATTTTAGGAGACACTAACATGTGGGTTTCTTTTTGTCTTACTTTGTATTGTGTAGTTGGAGATTGTCATGTCCACCCCAGGTGTTTTTGAGGTTGTTTGACATATGCATTTCTTTCAAGATTTCTAGCTGCACTTGACCAGTATGCAAAGTACTTATGAACTCTTTTTCACTTACTTGTACAGGTCTTACAAGAATTGGTGAGGGGCCATCCTACATCTATTATCGGAGTAATGATATCACGAACTCAGTAGACTGTAGTTCACTATTCTTCATGTTTTCTGCAAGCCAATTATTGGCATTGTTTTGCGAGAGTCGTTTCATGATGGGAAGGATTTTGCAGGTTGGGACTGTCTTAAATACAATTGATGCCAAAAATGCCATTAAAGCTGGGGCTAAGTTCCTTATGAGCCCTGCAATGGTCAAGGTGTGCCTTAAGAACTTATGATTATTTTTCACCTTTTATTAAAGTATAAATTGTGGAACTATATTTTCTGTCTTGATTGTTTCATCTACAATTGTCTGTCTTAGTTGAGTTTCTTTATTTATACTTGTGTTTGTCAGGACATTCTGGATGATGTCCAAAGTAAGGAGGTCCTTTACATCCCTGGAGTAATGACACCAACAGAGGTAAAAGTCTTCTCTGTATATTACTTTTGAAGGATTTTGTATAAAATGATTATTCATGTTTCATCTGATAACTTCAATTCTGGAAGCTGAACTTTGTCCTTTCTAGCATTGTGTTCAGGTTTGTATTTTTAACATTCTTTTTTCTTATATTCAAAATTGTTTCATCTTCCTCTTTTATGATTCTGTAGGTATTGAATGCACACAGCGCCGGTGCAATAATTGTCAAGGTCCCTCTCACACTATCATTCTACCTCTCCATATTTTTCTGTTTTTCTGTCTTTCTATGTC
Organism: Macadamia integrifolia; assembly: GCF_013358625.1. Taxonomy (NCBI): domain Eukaryota; kingdom Viridiplantae; phylum Streptophyta; class Magnoliopsida; order Proteales; family Proteaceae; genus Macadamia; species Macadamia integrifolia. Next base: position 22,020,919 of record NC_056563.1, on the reverse strand, counting down.
TCTTTTTAATTTTCAGGACATGGATGTGATCCTGGAGATATGTATCTAGCCATCTTCTTTAATGCACAGAAGTAGTTTTCATGGTATTTACCCAATATCTGCAATCAGAACATAAAACATTCATGCCTTTTGGTGAATTTTGATCTCTCAGCCTTCTATTCTGCATAAGAAGGAATGAGAATTTCTGTTAGGTTTACACGCTTATGATAAAAGCTCAAGTATAAAAGAATATGAGTTATGTGTCATTTCCAATGAGACCAATGCTCTAAAATTTAAATGCTTTAATAAGTTTAGCATTCTTTGTTTTTTGACGTTGGAAATCTGTTAGGCGTATGCTTATTTTAATATGTTTTCTTCTTATTTTATAGGTTTACCCTGTCTCATCATTAGGTGGTGCTCAATATATATCGGCATTGAAGAAACCATTCCCTCATATTCCAATGGTTGCATCTCAGGGCATAACAGTAGGTTCGTAGTTTGAACCATACAATGCTTATTCTATTTTTATTTTATTTCTTCTTGGGTGAGTAAGATGGACTTAGGCAGAAAATCAATCTACTACATTTTCATATAAAATTAAGAGAGAAGGTGGTGTCAACCTTCAGTTTCCTCTTCTATAATCGGAGAAGTATGGTTTGAGGGACAAAAATAAAATAAAACCATTGTCACCATTAAGAAAGAAAGTGTAGTTCAGCCCCTCAATAAAATTCATCCCGAGTAGGAATGGCTTCCAAAAAATCAATGAAAGAAAGCACGCAACTATTTTAAAACTGACCTTGGTTTTCCAATTACTTAAGAATTGGTTCACAATGTAAATTGATCATGGCCTTGATAGAAACTATGCAGCAATTCTAATGGATTCGAACTGACGCCATTGTAGATTTCAGAATCCCACCCACAAGCAGAACCGCTGGGCTTAAACCAGCAGTTAGAAATCTATAATTTCCAAAGTAAATCTCAGAGCAGTTCCTCCCTAGTACTCAAAACCTTCAAAGTTTGATTCCAATTCAATAGTTGGATATGAGGATATGATTAGAAGAATCAAATTAGACACTAGGTTCCAGAATTAGAAACAAGGCTATATCTTCACAACCAAAAATCAGAATAGCATCACAGTAGGGTAAATTCCTCCATTCATTAGGTAGAACATAATAGATGAAACTCAAGTTAATCCAATGGGCAGAAAACCATAGTTCCGCAACTCAACAGAAATAGCAACTATACATCAGATTTTGTAACTACCCATACATCCCTCTCTGCAGGACAGATTAAACTCATATTGGGGTCGAAACAGCTTGAATACTACTACTGAAAATCTCAGCAATCCAAAGGCTAGATTTATTAATATCAATAACTCAAGATGCGGTCCAATAGAGAACCGCAGGCATGTACTTTTTCAACGAAAGTTCAGATGTAATAAAGATATGTAGCACCGCAGTAACATCTCGTCAAAAGTCTTCTAACATTATTAAATCAAATAGAACAGTCGTACGACTTACTTGGATGTACAGGAACAGATTTAAATCAAAGAAGGTAGAAATAAGAAGTTAGATTTACCATGTAACTATATGTAACTTAGCATACATGCCTAGGTGCCTGGCCACCGCTTGGGTAGCCTTATTTCTGGGACAACTATGGTATATGTGTTGTATCAGTTCTGAGTTAGCTTGTTGAGCTCTTCTCCTTCTTTGAGGGCCTTATATTTTCTTTCATTCTTTCTCAATAAAACATTTCCTCATTTGGAATGAGGGAAAAAGGTCTACATGTCAATGTGCCTTATATTAATTCCATATTATCAGGCTCATTTCATATTCCCAATTGAGACACCAAAGAACATGGTTCGAAATCTCGGCGAAATTTCGGAATTTTGGTGTTTTTTTTTTGCCGAAACAAAATAAGACCCGAAATAACATTTTTACAAAATTTCGGTATTTCGCCGATATCGTTTGGTATCTCGCCTGTCTCGGTATATTCCATGTGTTATAAATACCATATCTCGGTGTCGACTCTGTCTCGCCTGTCTCGTTGGTTTCATTTGCATATTTTGAAGGAAAAACACTCCACCAAGCCTCTAATTAGCTACATCATCACACATTTTGACTTCCATTGGACTCCTACAAGATCTACACAACCAGGTAAAGTTCTTTCTCCAAAACGAGGTAAAATTTTTCATAACAGTTCAACGGTTGCTGCCAAATAAAGGTATAACTCTAAAACAATGTCATGTCCCAATATTTTTGCAATTTTATGTTCTAAGCATGTTTATTAGCCTTAAAATAAGTTACCCACCAAGTTTCAGGTCAAAATATGGCCGTTTGACTACCGAAACAGTCAACTGAAAAAAAAATACACCATTTTGGCCGAAATTTCGCCAAAAGGCCCAAAACGAAACAAAATTTCAATTTCTGAGCCCACCGAAAAACCGAAATGAAACGAAATTTTAAACCTTGCCAAAGAAAGAAGACAGTGTATGCTTGTAACTTAATTTTCTTGTTTCTGTGGATTCCAAATTTGTTACTCTTTTCATCATCTTGACTCTTGATAGTTGATATTTAATCAGTAATTGTGCTTGAAGCATCGATGGGGTGCTTAGTTTCGGGACTTTCCTTGCCTGTGCAATAAATGTTTTCCTCTCATACAGAATCCTTAGGGACATATATTGCGAGAGGAGCATCAGCAGTTGTCTTGTCTGATGCTATTTTTGGGAAAGAGGCAATGGATCAACAGAATTTTGATGCTATCCGTCAACTTTCTCAGCTTGCAGTTTCACGGGGTGATGAAGCCGTACAAAGGTGAGAATTCATGGTGACTGTTTGTTGGTTGTTTCCCTTACTAGTTCTGCTGTTATTCCCATTATTATCTTTATCGTCATCATCATTATTACAAGAAGTTTGGTTCTTCATATTCTTGAATGGAAAAAATGGGTGCATATAGCTGACCCGTTCAGTTGTATAAAGTTTAGTTAAGGAGAGTTGAGTAATGTGTCTGATGCAGCCAGCCAATCCTTGATCTCAAATAAGAGAGTAAGAATTTAATTTGCGCAGCACAGGCCCAGGTCAAGGAGATTTTCAGTTGAATCAAGGGCTGAAAAGGCTTGCTGGTTTTGATATTCCATCAGTCTGCAATGGGGAAAGAGAGGGAAAGGATTCTGTCCAAGGAGAGAAGAAAGACAGCTCTAGAGAGGAGGGAGGGAGAGAGGAGAAGATGGAGAAGAAATAGTAAGAGCCACCCCCCCCACAAAAAAAAAAAAAAAAAAAGCCCCTCCCTTGGATAAAAAAAAAAAAAGGGTACTTGTTAGCATCTCCTTCAGGAACTCAAGATTTAAGGCTATTTTATCAGTTCTCATGGAAGCATCTTGTTTTGAGACTTAAAGGTGCCTTATCCAACTTGCTTTAGTTTTGGTTAATTGGAATGTCATACAGGAAGAAATGGAGAATTCTCAATTGATTGCTTCATGCTCAGCAAGCAATTCTGCTATTTCCTCTATGTCAAGGTTTCTTGTGGATTCACTGGAGATGTGGTTCAGGGATGAAAATGATGCATTAGCCATGGAAACTATGCTTCTACATGGTCCAGAATAGGGTAAAATCTGACGCCTTAATTGGAGTTTCATGCAACTTATTTTATTTGTTCACCCAATTCATATGTTTGATAGAAACTTCATGGTTATGACTTAGTTGCTGCCAATATATTATGTCTATTAGGAGTTCTGTGTGCCAGTTAAGATTTGAATTTTACGAAAAATAAAATTCATTAAACATTTATTGAAGTGCAATACCTGGGTTAATACGATTGTGAGGTTCAATTAATGGAAAAATGCACCTCAACAATGAACAAATGTCTGATTATATATCTAAGAAACAAAAAAGAATTACGTTTAATGGACCAAGAATTGTCTACCTGTAGAGATGCATTGATTGAATATTTTAGCTCTAAGGCCTTTTAATGCAGTCTGATATCCAACTCTTGGATCTCACACTGCTCACAGATAGGTTCAGATCTAGAAGTAGAGAAAAGAAAAACAGAAATAAAATCTGAACTTCGATAAGTGGTAGACTGAAAATACTTTTAACCCATGAGTTTAAATATTTCTGTTCTTAGAAAATACTATTAAGTTTAACCCATAGATATTTTTTCTTAATATTTTCCTTCTTTCAAATAGGTACTGATGTAGTCTAATTTTTATAATGAAAGCAATTCACAAACAGCTAACCAGCATATCAACTTCTAGTGCCTCAAAATGCTATCATAAATTAAGAATCAATAAATCAATAATAAGGAAAAGAAAAGAAAAGAAAAATATATTATTAAAAAAAAGTGAGAAAATTCCTCAATCACATATCTCAATTAAGAGGAACCATCACTATCACCTTATTGTCCACTCTCACCATTTAGAGGGGTCCATACAACCCATACAACTATGAATAAAAGACACGTTTATCGAAAAAAACTCCAGTTCTGCTTTCTGATATTCAAGAGTCTTACATCGTTTTATAGAGCTGAAATCATACTATATTCAATCAGAAAATAGAGTCAATTTTAAGAATGATGCAAGAAAGTGCCCCCCCCCAAAAAAGCAATGCGGAAACACTATAAAGAGGATTCAACGATGTGTATTAAGTCACCTACAAGAAAAGTCACCTGAATTTGGGATCTAATACTCTTGCAGCAAAGAAGGCTGGGATGATGACTTCAAGATATTGCCTACAGGCAGAACTTGTACAGTTACCTCAACATGTTGGCCACCATTAAACACCTTGAGAATTATCTACAACATCATGACAAACTCGAAGAGCCTGAAATGCTTATCTCTGTCACATTGTAGAAGTAGTTCAGCAAAGGTCAATCAGAATCCCCTCTTTTTGGGGGGGGGGGGGGGGGAATCTTAACAGAAAACCTACCTATTTCTTGCATTGTATTTTGAATGCAAAATAATGGAGCATTTTTCCCCAAATGGTCTTAAGCTTGGGTTGTCTTGTCATATTTACTGGGTCCACAAGAGGATTCAAACCTCGCTTTGTAAATTCGCCAGAAGCGAGGGCATCCACGTAATACTTTTCATTGCAGCGAACAGGGAATAGAGCTGTGTTGAGCTTCTTCAATTGCATCAAGTTCTTATCTCTCACCCCATTCAATGAGATTTGAACTTCACCGCCAACTCCCATGTTAACCCCTTTCCTGCATTGAATTGCAAAAAAAATAAAATGTAGCCAAAGAACAAAAAATATGAAAAGGTAAGGTAAGGAAAGAATTATTAAGGGACAATTTCTCAAGCGACACTTAAATATCTGTTCTGATTTCGAAGGAGGTGACTCAGGATTGAGAGACCTTTGCTACCAGCTTTCATAACCGTCCCTATTGTTTTTCCATCACCAAATAATGGTCTGATTCGATTACCCTTTACAAAATTAAATATGGATGGAGATAGAGATGTTTAAAGAGGAGCAATAGCAAGAATGTGTATGTTTTTTTTTACCCGCTGTTTTTTTCTTTAATGGAAAGAGATATAATTATGGAGAGTGGGGTAGGAGGAAATACGTTATAGGATGAGTGAAAGATAATTATGAAAAATGGAGAATAAGTGAATAATTATGGAGAGATTTAGAAAGATAAATATGGAGAGAGATATAATTATAGAATTTTTTTTTTTTTTAGAAAAATAATTATAGAGTGAGGTGAATGATTATGAAGAGATTTAAAAAGGTAAATATGGAGAGAGAGAGAGAAACATAATTATGGAGAGGAGAGAGAGAGACGTTAGAGGATGAATGAGATTATTTTTTAAATAATTATGGAGAGATTTATAAAATTAAATATGGAGGTAGAGAGAGAGATTTAAGGAGGAGCAATGGCAAGAAAGTGCCAAAAATTTTTTTTTTTTTAATACTTAATACAACCTTTTCATTTATCATTTTTAATATTTAATTAATAATTAATTAATCATTAGTTCCCCTTTCTGTTACACTTTTATTTTTCTCTTCCATTTTGAGAGGTTTTTCGATTCTTTTTTATTATTATTATTATTTTTTATTTCTCTCTCCCCACCTTCCATGATAATTGTTCATCTTGATCATTTTTAATACTTAATAATTACTTCTTCTTTTTTTGTTTCACCATTTTTTATTATTAATTTTTTTTTTTTGGATTTTTTACATCAACCTCCCCTATCATTTGTTTTTTAAATGTAAAAGACGATTTTACCCTCTTCTTCACCTCCCTTTCTTCTTCTTCCCTCTTCCTTCTAAATGAAAATAGAGATCAAAAGAAGAAGAAACAACACAGAGAGGAACGATAACACGATACCACGATACCACGATACCACGATACCCTCTTGGAAACAGATAGCTTTTAGATAATAAAGTTTTGGTGTCACACTGCAACAAGTTAGGTTTAATTTTGTCGGAAGCATATTAAATTAAAAGAAAAATTAATGAACTCAGAATAAGAAAAATGATGTTTCTTAATAATCCATCCTACAGAGAAACAAAACCCTCGAAACCCCGATTCCGTCAACCCAGATTCACAAATTGACAGAGTACTTCTTCCCCCGAAAGTGGTAGCAGAGTTCCGAACTTCCAATCGGCCTTCCTCTGGTATGTACCACCCTCTCCTTACTATGAATCTGTGTTTCAAAACCCTTTCCCTAGATTTCTCCGGTAGTACGAAACTAAGTCTTGCATTCTTGTTTTTGTGATTCCATGGGGTTCTTTGGTGGTCCACGTCTTGGAGATTTGCAAGTTGTTTGAATGAATGAATGATTCATATTTTCAGGTTTGGGTATTCGTGATTTCAAGAGCCAAACTTGTTCGGTAATTGCAGCACAACTCTTAAACTAAGAGTAACCCTAGGTCTTTTTGTTCTTCTTCCATTTACTTGTTTCCCTCTTTGGATTTCTGCAACTTCCGGCGCAAATCTGACCACTTCCGGTCAGATCTCGCCTCCACTCGCCGAATTACACCGAATTCCACGGTTAATTTTGTTCGGTAAGTGCAGCACAACTCTCTCTCTCTCTGTGTCTCCCAATCGCATTTCTTTGATGATCTTGGTTTTTCTTTTTTCCGAAGCAATGGAATACGAGTTTAGAATGAGAAGATCGTTTAAGATTTTGTGATTTGAGTTCTCTGTTTTGGTAACAGTTTGAATTGAGTTCCCGAAGATGGGAGCAAACAATGTCTTTAAGTACATACTGTGAGGCTTAATTTAGAGTTACAGTCCTCATGAAGATCTCTGGAACACCGTAAGAAGATGGAGGGTAAAATCGTCTTTTTCATTTAAAAAATTAACACTTTTTGCCCTATTTTGATGGGTTTAAATGTAATTTTGTTATTAGGGATTATGTAATTTTGGCAAAAGACAATGGAGGTTGATGTAAATCATTCTTTTTTTTTTTTTTTTTTCTTCAATTTTGGGAGAATTTTTAGTCTGTTGGAAAGTTTTTTTGATAAAGATTAAAGATCTTTTTAAAAAAGTATACCAAACCAAGGAATACATACTTTTTAATAGTAATATGATATATATATATATAGAGAGAGAGAGAGGAGCTCCCCTTGGGGGCAATCTTTTGGGTGTTTGATGTAGAATTTTATAGGTTCATGTATATCTCTAGATGGATGTACGATTTTCTTGGCTAGTTTGCCAGATGAAATTTTGTTAATTTATTTGTTATGGCTGTTCAAAGTTGCCATACATCACGCATGCTGAATACTGAGCAATAATTATAATTTGTCTTCCATCATTGTCCTTGCTCTTGTATGTAAGCTCCAGATCTTCAGTTCTCATTGTTTCTAGAAAGTGTCCATGTAGATTATTGTGGTTAAAACAAACTATCCATCTCAAGATTATCTAATCTGGAAGAGCTGTGAAACTATGGTTTTCCTAAAAAATTCTGTGCTAAAAAGTTCAGAAGAGGACTATCAACAATTTGAGTGAGAAGGATGTGGTGGATCTGGTTGCATCCATTCATTAATTGTTACTGACAGAATAGCTTTCCTATATCTGCTTGTTTTAAGGGTTTTGGAAGATTATGCCTCTGGCAGAAATATCATTTAAAGACTTGTGGTAGTAACCCAGTAGATTTTGATGAATTTGATGTTTATATTGAGAGGTCGCATGCCACGGGGATGCTGCTGGAAAGTGTTCTTTTTCCCTTTTGTTTTAGTTTTCGGAGTTTGGACCCAAAAATTAAATATTTTGATATCCTGGTTGTTTCATTGAAACACTCGTGGTGAAACATTTTGGTACTATAAACATACTCAAAACCATATTCATGTGATAGAGTAAGCTAAAATGTGGCATCCTAGCTGTGTTAATGATTTTTACACAAAATAGCATTGAAGAAAATCTCACAAAAAAAAAAAAAATGTTGAAAAAAAACCATTGCAAATGCACATCCAAATGATATATTTTGCAAACAAGTGAAGGCTGAAATATTTTATATGTTAAAAAGCACTTCCAATTTCAAAAACTTTGTTTCGAATACTACCACATCGAGTAACTCCAGTTTCTTAAAAGGCTTCATGTACAAGTCGGAAATGTTTCACATCGATTGACATTGGGACCTTTGATGTCTTCATAGTCTAAATTGGGCCTTTTCAACAGTTACAAGGGGTACCTTATATGATGTGTGAAGTATCCGACCCAAAAGCTTGAATTGATAGGTGAACATAAGGTACCCCTTGGATCTGTCACATTTTGAAGCATTAACAGTTATGATTCAGATTAAGGGAAAAATAATGCGAGGATCGATCATATATTTACTATTTTCGACTAGAAAGTTTCGATTCATAACACATGCATTTCTTTTGCATTCTTCTTCTCTCGAACCTATGATTCTGTACAAGCCTTTCTGATATAGAGATAAATGTGATGAACCTGCACTTTGCATTAGCTTAAAATCAAGCCTATACTGTTTGAGATTTACATTTGGTTTACAAAGATGGGGCTTGAGAATGCAGGATTTCTGATCAACCAACTTTTGAACTGTCACTGTGTGTTCGCCCACCCCTTTCGCCCATTGGATGAAATTGCTATCTGTGTACATCATCTTTGAGGGTACAAGATAGAGGGACAGGAAAGAGGGATGGGGGGTGCATATCATGCCAAGGTGGTGCACTTCAGGCACATGGCAAAGGTGGGATTCGATCCCGGTCTTGGTTATAACAAGCATGATACTTTACCTGCTGAACAATTTGGCAGCTTCAAACAACCACCTCCACAAAATGAATTATTTCATCCATCACCACAGCTAGACACTCCTCCCTTGATGATCGCCTTCACTCAGGGGAACCGTCAGCTGCATGAAAATCTGTAAGAGGATGATTGCTCACACTAGATTCAAACTTTTGATGCCTCTCCACTGCAGCCTCAACTCTCTGACTGAACTCTTCATCAGAGCTTGCTAACATATAACGCAGTTTGAAGTTTATCTGGTTTTCCACCAGAACCTTATGCCTTGGAATTATTCTATCGTCAAGAGAGTAACTGAAGAACCTGCAAAACCTCTCTTCCTCATCAGCTTCAGAACAAAACATAGCTCAAGTAAGATCTAAAATAGGAACAAAATGCATAAAATTAACCAGAATAACAACTTGGCAACTTGTACACCCCAAAAAAGGAGGGGGGGGGGCAGCTTGGTTACTATCAACCTGAAAAATTCAAATGGATCAAATAAGGTAGGCTCATTCTTAAGCTCAGTATATTTCCTGAATCATGTTTTCTTGAGTAAAAACAAGTAATGGTATTAATTCATTTCTAATAAGTTTACGCACATAGGATCAAACTATAGGCCTTGTAAACTTGGGAGTTGGGGCCTGAATCAACCCAATGTGCAGTAGCACTTTGAGCAATTGAGCATTTCCTGATTCAGGCCATATATTTGCTGAGTTAAACCCGACTAGATCAATTTTGTATTTAATACACCAGTCCAGCAAAATATTGAATGAACCAAATGTAAGACTGGTAAATCAGCCTGTTACGGCTCCAAGTTGGTTCAGAGAGTGAAATAATTTTGAATTATGGGACTGGGCCTTGAGTACCATATTAAGTAGCAAGAGTTATTAATATATATCCATAAATAACAATGCATATCAATACTGATACTATCAATGCATCTGAACAATATGATATGCATGGAATTTTTTAATACATGGGTATCTTGTATTCATAGGTTGAAAATGAGCAATGATCAGACTATACCTTGAGCTATATATTGATTGTAACCTTGTAGGTCAAAATTGAAAACTTATGTACTTGCTCAATTATATAATCTCTGGCAGGAGAAAAGAAAACTAGTGGAGATTGCTGAAAACATGAAGAAAAAAGTTGAATAGCAGACTGGTATGCTACCTTGGAAAGTCAATAAGGTCCTGCAATGGCCTGACCATAGTCCTTCTCAAATAACGGTACTTTGGCCGGAGGACATCCAAATTGTATCTTAGCAACATGGGAAAATCGGCAATCATCTCACCTAGCAAACGGAGAGGGATGCCTAGTGAAAGGAAGTATTTCACATTAATCTCAAGCTTATTAACAATACTGCACCCCAAGAGTTCTGGTCCCAAAGCTATCACTTTTCCAATATCTCTCTTGGCAATTCCAGCTTTTGTAATCAAGAAGATAACCTGTACAGTATAACCACCAGGAAAAGGTTTGTGTGCTTTCAGCAATATATATATATATATATAGCACCCTAGAAAATATATATATATATTCTCCAATATAAAAGGTACAGAAAATAGCACCCTAGAAAATTATAATTCATATAGGAGAAACTAGAAATTTTATGGTCCTAAACCAGAAATAAACCATATTGATAAAAGAAAATGAAAAGGTGTAAGCCATCAAATCTTCACTACGAAGAGAGTAAAACAAGGGAAAACCACTCCTAGAAGAAAAGCCCCGAGTACAATAATATCATAAATGCTATCTTTCTGGGGAAGAATCAGATGACAGATATATTTTTTTCTCTTTTATTTGTAAGTTAGTGTCGAGTTGGGGCACAGGAAAAGTATTGACAGCTCTGCACAGATACAAAACAATGGGCACAGCTGCACTGCACAAGAATATGGAAACAAAATGCCCCTAACTTAGAATAGTCATGTTTATCTAGTTGAATAAACTGAAAAAAGAAAAACTAATATTGAGAGAAAACAATAAAGAAAAAAGAACAAACCACTGGGCGAATTTTCTTGTAGAGGTTATACGTTAATAAAGGAGGGAACTTGACAAGCATATCGCCAATTGCTTCTTCACGAATGCCTATGTCCTGTAAAAATTGTACCTTCACAATGGAAGAATAAGTATTTGAATTAGTACCATTGGAATAAAATTTGACCATGCCAACAATGATCATTATATGGGATGCATCTCCCCCCACCCCCCGGGTGTGTGGGTGTGAGTGCGTGCCAGCCAAAATTTCTGCTGGGACCATGTGGGCTTCCACCCTGCAAACCTGCAGTGATGGGTTTATTATCATGTAGAGCACTAACACAGCAGCTTGAATACATTCATCTTATTGGTAGACTTTCAGTCACCATGTGTACAGGGACGTTTGTCCAGGTCTGCCCCATTGCCCACCATGTATAATATTTTCCTGCTATAAATGATATTGTTTCAATATTCCAGAATTTTCTTCATTTTCTTCTAAAGAATTGAATTAATAATCTTCAAACCCCCCCCCCACCCTTTTTCTCGTACTTTTTCAATCAGAGAAAAAAGCCATAGAGTATGTTGGGCTGATGTGGACAATAACAGCGCAGCACATCATATTATCTAATTCTTTCATTAATGAATCATCTTTTCATTGAATTTTCTTATTTACTTCATGAGAAAACATTGTTTACTCAAAGTTGTTTTTGGATTGACAGGATAGATCGCTTGATTTGGGGCAAATGAAGAGCCGATTTGGCAAACTCAAGCACAGGACAGATAAAGGACTTTCTGTATTGGCTACATGTCAAATTTCAGGTCTAACTCAATCATATGGTCCACCTTGAAGTTGACTCTTACACCTTGTATCTTAAATGGTTCACATTAAGTTAAAACAACTAAAAACATAAGTGGTATATAATGTATCTAGTGACTGAAGTAGAACAAATTAGTAGGGGAAGGCGGTGCCTACCTGTCTGTGTTTTTGGGACCCCACCTGAGCTGCCACTTGGCAGATACATAGTCTGTTCCACTAAGCTTGGTGGAACAGGTAGGCCCACTATCTCCCAACCATATTTTGTACATGAATCATTGAAGTCATATTAAACAATACACGTAAATGGAAAAGGCAAAACAGAGTAAGAGCTCCCTAATTTATTTGGGAAATTTCATTTCAGTGGCATGGTCCAAGCAGTCATTTTCAAAATCTCGCCTCACACAGAGAATTGTAAGAAGACACTCCAGGTAAGTGCTTTACTGCAACAAGTTTAAGTCATGATAAAAGAAAAACCTACATTGGCTTCAGCACTGACAAAATGGAGTTTTAAGAAGACAGACTTGGTAAGTGCTTTATGGCAACAAGTTTCACCCTTGGTAAAAGAAAAATATATGTTGGCTTCAGCATTGACAAGATGATTCACATATTAGTGTTATCAAAATATGTATTTGGAATTTAAAATATAAATCACAAGCATAAGAGTACATTAGCTTGAAAAGATAACATACCTTTGGTGCAATTGTTGTTTCCAAATCAACACAAAAAACAATTGGTTTCAAGATAAGAATTCTCCTCATGCCATCTTTGCGAACCCCAAGGTAATGCAAGTACTTTACAAGAGGCTTCCATCTTTCTTCAATGCTGCAAGCCATCAAATGTGGCTTGAACGCCAACAATCGTCCAACATCTTCATTACTAAAGCCAAACTCCTTAAGGTACTGAACCTGTACACAACAACGTAGCAAGAGATCCCAGCATATAACTACCATTTGCAACTACCAAACATCTATGAAATGCAGACTCAAGAGGATGAGTAAATCACCTTAGACCTCATCTCTTCCAGAGTAAAGAAGCCAAGTGCCTTGGGACAATCAAAGACCATGGTGCCAAAATCCTTCTCATTCATACCCATGTCCAAGTAGAAATTCACACGCAATCTCACTTCTTCTATGGTGTAACCCAACAGTGGAGGACAGCGGCTAACAACGAACCCAATCCACTCCCTCCTGACTCCATTGCTCTCTAGATAACTAACAATCTCATCCAACTCTTGGATGCTGCGCTGCAAAATACCTCCTCCTGCCTTTACAAGCATTAGGCCAAGAAATTCTCCCTTCACATGAATAGTCTTCAACCACCCTATCTTCTGCCTTATCAACTCAGGATTTTCACAACTCATACAAATGAGCTTCCCAATTTGGGGATACGTCAAAGAATTGTGCTTCAACCACCTGAAGTCCGGAAGGAAAGGAAGGATTGAATAAGAAAAGTAGGTTACTGAGATAAATAAGAACCTGGAGTAGTTTACAGCTGTGTACCTGATGAGAGGGATGACATTGGAACTCTCTATAACAGTCTTGGCGCGAATGTTGAAGGTGGAGTGTGAGAATTCGTGTAAGCGCTTCAAAGAGGCAGCTTCGATCATGATGTGGTCGATGAAGTCGGGTAACCTAGACACTAAATTGGTGGAGAAAGTAATCCGGAACTTACCAGCACGCATGGCTTCCTTGAAGATCTCGGCAGTGACCTTACGGCGAATTTCAAGTGCCCGCATCAACATCTTATCGTCGTCGATGTCTGCAGGTCCTCCTTGGAAGAGACGATGCAGAGGAGGAGGAGAATTTCGGCCTTCGGGACTTACATGGGACTGCAAGTAGATGGAGCCGGCAAATTGAGGGGATCTTCTTTTGACAAGGGACATCTCCAACAGCTTTACTTTCTCTTCCTCCGTCATTTCTTCTTCTTCTTCTTCTTGTTTCCATGGTTCTGGTATCCTAAGTGCTTCTTCTTCTTCTTCCTCCTCCTCTGTCGTCGTTGATTCTTCTGGTTGTTGTTGAGATAAGTGGCGGAGAAGGAGAGCTGTGGTCCTGGCGTTGTGCTTTCGGAGAATCTGTTGGCTGTTATCGTCGTGGGACTCGGACTTGAACTCGAACTCGGAAACCTGGGGCGTCTGATGGGGAGAGGGGAGAACTGAGGAAGAGAAGACAACCAAGGAGGGCTTGCGGTCTAGACTGGTGTCGGGGACCAAGTAATACAGAAGCTTGGTCGTTCTGGTGTTGCAATTACGGCGGCACCGGAGGTAGAGAGAGTCTGAGAGGGAGGACAAGAGCTGCTGGTGGTGAGGCAGCCAAACCAGCATCGTCGCCGCGATACTCACAGTCCGAAGCCAATCTAAAGCAAACCCGAGTGGATAGCTTGCGGAAAGGATGTGTGTTTAGAGAGAGAAAGATAATGGCTTGAAATGAATTTCTTCCGTTAACAGGGAAATAGCTTCTCTGTTATATCAGGATTTCTTATATGGGTGCTAGCATACTTGATATCGGTGGTATATCCAACATTTTCTTTTTTTATATTAAACACCTTCCAAAATTGATTTCACCCCATAAAATTATTCCTGAAATCATACCAAAGGGAGCCCTATTCATATTTTCATCTTTACTGCATAAAATTGAATGAGAAAGGAAAATACATCGAAAGGTTAACACAATAAGATTACTATTATATGGGGGAAAAATCACTACTTGATGTGCTCTGCTTTCTTCTCACAGGGGCACCATGGAATGACGCCCTTACCCCCAAGTAAAAATGGATTGATCTGACTCATCTATGGTGTAACATTGGTGGTAATGCATATTCGACGGCTTGGAGCACCTAGACATGGACCCCAACACACAGGCACGTAGAGGAGTCACATTTTGGTGGATACCTAATTACCTATGCACACTCCCCTATTGGCTTAGGTGCTAGCATGGAGGCCACACGATCATGTAGTGATCCCCATCCCTTATAATGTTAACCTTTCTCAACTTATTGTCCTTTTTCATTCAGTTTATGCACTTGAGATGAAAATGTGAGCAACTTTATTGACCCCAATTAGTTTTTAGGTTGATATGTTATTCTCAAGTATCGATCACTTATCCATATGTGAACAGTTCAAGTTTCATGATGACACATGTTCTTTTGTTCTATAATTCCACTACATGCACATTTTTTTTTTTTTTTGTTAACCAAGGTGTTCGGGCCAATTTACACATACCTTGACTAATCCTCGGGGAGACTAACGCAGTAATCTACCGCCACGGTCTCCATTACATGCACTATGCGACACTTTTATCGAGGTTACGTTTTAGGCTAGTGTTTTGCTTGGCGATTCTCTTATTAGAGTTGTGGCTACATGGCGGCTTAGGGCTTGGGTGTATTTTACAAAGATAGGCTAGTGAAGGAGTTCATCAAGCACGATTGCAACGCAATTGGAGTTCAACTCATTTGCCTCTGGGTACTCAAATGGGAAGCTCCAGGAGCTGAGATCATCGTAACTGTGGTTTTCTACATGGTCTTCTCCACCATCGATCCCAAGAGAAGCACATGCAATTGAAAAATCCATGAATCCGTCGAAGATGTTGTGTGAATTGTTGATTTTCTTCTCGACTTTGTTGACACTATTATTGGAATCGACATTGTTAGATTCCCTGACAGTGTTGGAGTTGCTGTTAGGATGGTGGCGATAGTGCCCATGGTAGTGGACAAACATGGGATTGTGCCCTCATTATTTTTTAGGTTATTCTAATATCAATAATGATATTTTTTTTAATGTAAGTTGTGTCTATAATGTTTTTTCTAGGGAAGTGGTTTGTTTCATTCATCCTCTAGCCTGGATGACCCTGTCAATGATGTGAACAGTCTGTCAATTTCTATTCCTTGGTTTCGAGTAATGTGTATCTCAACCTTGTGTTTGTCATACCTTCCATCAGAATGAATTTTGCTTAAAAAAAATATCTTTCTGTTTGAAAGTTCTGAAAACAAGCTAGCATACTTCAATTTGTGCAAAGTAAACCTAAATAACAAAGACATTTTCTCCAAAATTTATGTTCAACAAAAATTTGGTCACTTTATATGATATATTTAACTGAGATCTTTAACACAACGAAGGTCCCATGGTCTAGTGGTCAGGACATTGGACTCTGAATCCAGTAACCCGAGTTCAAATCTCGGTGGGACCTCTGTCTTTTCCACATTTTGTGATTTGCACCATATTCGGGAGATTAAAAAACCATGTTACATATCTCATAAAGAAGCCAAGGAGGAGAGAGAGGTCAAATTCTTTCCAATGCACAAGATAGGACTTTCTTGGTCAGAGGGTCAACTTTTTTTTTTTTTTTTTTTTTTTTTTTTTTTTTTTTTAATTTTTATTTTATTGGAAAGCAAATATAGTCAACGGAAATTACATCATAGTAAGCAGCATTGTTTATGTCTCTACGATTAACACACATCATAACATCCCATAAACATTTGATAAAATAGGGGAATCATAACTCCCAGGAAAAAAATCGTCTACAATTCCGATCTCATACAATTTCGTGAAATACCACATTCAGGGGGTGACACGTGTATTGATACCAATGCAATGGTCCAAATCTGATTTAAATGTCTCTTCATTGATTTAATGTTTTATTAGTTGTACCAGATCTGGACCATTGTGTTGGTATCAATACACGTGTCACCCCCTAAAAGTGGTATCACACGAAATTGTACGAGATCGGAATTATAGATGATTTCAACCCTGAATAAACATTTGATAATAGGGGAATCAGATATAGGTTCATAACATCTCATGTAGTCCTCCAGACCGAGAGTGGATGTCCCAAAAAACCCCAAAAGATGGTAAAGGCCAGCTAGAACCATTAGGTTTAGGAATAAGGTAAGCCAATGAAGCCGCATTGAAACACACTTCCTGGATCTCCCATCCATTAGCTTCGGCAAAAAAGAGTCCCTGGAGTAGTCAATATGCTTCCACTTCGGCAGCTGTCCGCGAAGAGACGAGGCCTATTTGTAGGGTCTTAAAACTTCCCCGTGAAAAATACTGAATCCCCAACCTGCTTTTGATTCCACCGAGTTAGAGATACCAATACCTACGACTACATGAGAAGACAAAAAGTGGAGTGGTAAGGATTGTTTTATGACGAATTCTGAATCATTTGTAATAGGAACAACAGAAAGATGTGAGTTAGTACTTGTAGAGAAGTGAAGATTATGCACCCATAAGGTTATAGGCTGTAAAATAGCATGCGGATTGAAATCAGACTTTGCCATCACAATGTCATTTCGATGTTTCCATATGAAGAATAAGGGCCCGTTTGATAACGTTTCTGTTTCAAGAAACGATAGAAACATAAATTTTAGTTTCTAGAAACAGAAACGGAATTGAATGTGTTTAATAAGTCATGTTTTTAGAAGTCGATGGTAACCAGTGAAAGAATTACCACAAGTCATTTTCAGAAACGGCTGGGTCGTTTCTTGAACCATAAATAAGTAAAAATTTCTATTTCTATTTCTAAAAATAAATAAAACGAAACAGTTTTATCAAACGCTTTTTGCTCCGTTTCTGTTGTTTCTAGAAATAGAAATGGCAGAAACGCGTTGCTTGAAACGTTATCAAACGGGCCCTAAGGTCACTACAATAATGCTGAAACAATGGCACATTGGCACATTGGGTCAACATCAGCGATTCCTGTGCATTCCGTGGTTAAGTAATCTCCAGAAAAACATTTTAAATTTTGGCGGAATTTTTAAACGCCATAAAAAAAAATCCACCATCCTCGTGGTAAAGCCGATCGAATGGACAAGAATGTTCCATCAAGAGCATTACACCTGCCTGAGATAATGTATTTAGCTGCATGGGATGTGGTGAATTTGGAATCATGGGTAGGAGGAGTATATTGGCAAGACGAGTCAACAGAATCAATAGAATTAGCCACTTGAAGGCGAAGTACCGCCAAACGCTCATCCTGGGTAAGAAATTCCTCAATGGCCTGCACATTCCACTGTGAATCATAGAATACTGAGTTGACAAGGAAATTTGAATTCATTGTTGGAGGGGAACAGAGACATCGATTTGGCATCGAAGTGAGCAAATTGCATCAATTTTCTGACATTGTTTTAGAATGCGCGAAACATGACATCCAATATGTCGGAATCGACGTTAGAACCGATTGTATGAGCACCATTGATGCTAAAAAACATTCCACTTTTGGAAAAAAAATTAATGTGTTGACCAGAAAGGTCCGAAAAGAGGTCCAGAACCGCTTTAATTGTGAGAAAGTCATCGGAGGTTGCGTGCGAGAAGATGAAAATATCATCCGCAAAAAGGAGATATGAAATCTCAGGAGCGTGCTTACAAACATTGATACCCTTAAAAGAGGTTTAAATCGTGGTAGGTCTTGAGAAGATGAGGGAGGACTTCCGTTACGGAAATAAACAAATAAGGACTCAAGGGGCATCCGAATTGCTCAAAAGTTGATCCTTCCATCTTAATGGAGTATGAAACAGAAGAGAGAAGAAGATTGATCATTTGACACCATCTGGTCCCAAAACCAAGAAAATCAAACAAGCGAGTAATAAAAATCCATTCAAGTCTATCATAGGCTTTGGACATATCGATCTTAATAGCCACATACCCTAATTTGCCTTTTTTTCTTTTTATTCAAAAAGTGAAAGATTTCGTGTACAATGATAATATTATTATAAATTTGCCTTCTTTATAAGAAAGCAGCTTGAAATGGGGAAATAATAGAGGGGAGAAATTTTTTCAATCGATTCGCAAAAATCTTGGCTATAATTTTATACGAGACATTACACAAACTAATTGGTTTGAAGTTGTCAACTGTTGAGGCATCAATCCTCTTAGGAATTAAACAAAGCAAAGTATGATTCGGACCATCTGGGATGCTCCCATGCAGAAAGAAATTGTTAACCAAAAGGGCAACATCCAGTCAACTTTGTTGTTAATCTCCTTAAAAATAAAGTGAAAAAAGCAACTTCTAAAAGAAAATACTGAAGTGCTTGATATCCTGAAAAATATTAAGCACCTCATGGGGGGTAACATTGACTGTGATACTAAAGAAATTGGGTTGAAATCATCTGTAATTCCGATCTCGTACAATTTCGTGCAATACCACCTTCAGGCGGTGACACGTGTATTGATACCAATACAATGGTCCAGATCTGGTACAATTAATAAAACATTAATTCAGTGAAGAGGCATTTAAATCAGATCTGGACCATTGCATTGGTATCAATACACGTGTCACCCCCTGAAGGTGGTATTGCACGGAATTGTACGAGATCGGAATTACAGACGATTTTTTTCCAAAGAAATCAGATCCTTGCAGTCAGATTCCACTATAACGCCATAGATGCCTTCTAAAATGCCGTACAACAGCCCAGATAGAAGAGCAAGAGCCTCACCTGCAACGGAAAACAAAAGCAAACAGCCATCGAA
This sequence comes from Macadamia integrifolia, assembly GCF_013358625.1. Classification (NCBI taxonomy): domain Eukaryota; kingdom Viridiplantae; phylum Streptophyta; class Magnoliopsida; order Proteales; family Proteaceae; genus Macadamia; species Macadamia integrifolia. Next base: position 22,001,498 of record NC_056563.1, on the reverse strand, counting down.
AGAAATCTCCTACTATCACGGATAACTCATCCAATAACACCTTTTCTAGGGTCCAAGCATCTCACATCTTGGAAAGTAAGAACATGAAACAATACATCTTTTTGTTTTATTTTTTTCTCACCTGTTAAAAAAAACATGGGTAATGTCCATGTGAAATCTTTAAAGAATACCCATTATTGTGATGTATAGATTCCTCCCAACAATGACAACATGAGGAACCCTCTCCAGTAGCGAAAAAGGACAGTAATGCATCAATTCACATGATCATGGTTTGAGATGGTATCACACTGCTCATAATAGGGGATCCATATCAGTATTACTAGCCACTAATACCGATACCTTTGTTGATATCGTACTTGTGAAATGGGCAAGGAGAAAGGGTAAAACAGTAAAAAAAAAAAAAAAAATCATTTTAAAACAAAACTCAGGTAAATTTGTCAAATGCAGCCGATCCATGCTAATACCGATGATCATATCGTATCAGTTTTGAAGGTAAATACCTAATCCGATACCGCGCACTAAAACCATGCACATGATGTACTCAAACGGAAGAGGCAAGGAATTAAAGAAGAGTTGGAAGTTGGAGAATTATAATTTAAGCCACTAAAGATAGCATTAGCACATTTTTTTTTTTTTTTTTTGGGTAGAAAAGATAGTGTAGTATCTCAATTTAATTAAGAGATTCACACAATACAGGGAAAAGAGGGGTTTGAGTTAATTTTCTTCTTTGCTTCTTAACTTCAGAAAATCTAATTTGACTGAAAAACCTTAACTGTTACAATTTACATCTCAAAAGAAACCAACAATAAGGATCAGTTACAATATAAAAATTGAAGCTTGCCTACATAAACAAACAAGCTTTTCCAACTGAGTTCAAATATGGCACCAGCCTCTCTCCCTCTCCTTCTATGTGCACCCACAATTACAAAACCCAGTGCCACTGCCCTAAAAATCATTTTCTCTATGCTTTGCCGCAAAATTTTCTGGACATTGTCCCATGAGGCTTTACGCAGTTGCATCGCCCCTTTTAAGGGAAAGAATTGTTTCTGGTGATCCTCCCATCCAGAAACCGAAGAATTTTGGTGGGGGGGGGTGGGGAGGTACACCGAGCAGGCACTAAATTGGGGGGGAGCCTGCTGTAGTATTATTAACATTTAACAAAGAATCACAAACCCTTTAAGCTAGACTTCCTCTGGCCTCTCTAAGTCCCTAAAATCATCTGGTTCAGGGAAAATCTCTTTAGACGGCATCTTGCGGGAAAATGAATGATCAAATCCACCAGCTTGCCCGCTACCATTTGAACCTGCTGTTCCTGATTGTTTTAAAACACCACTTCCCTCTCTTATGGCACTTGGAATGGCTGCAATGTCCAATGAGCTGTGACGCCAGCTCCCAAAGAGAGCTGCATTCCAGGATCTCCTCGATGAAGTTGTCCTCAATGGTGCAGAGCCGGAATTCTCTTCCCTCACCACTTTCAATGGGTTTTCCAATGCTTTAAGAATGTACCTCATGATTGGGCGCTTTGATGGCTTGGGGTTGAGGCATGATCTTGCCACAATAGCCATTGCCCACACCTCCTCGAGCAGGTCCTCATCTACTATGAGAGATGGATCCACAATCTTCGTTACCAGTTCCTTCTCATACGTACTGATGTAAGGCAGTGTTTGCTCCAGCCAGTCTTTTACAGAGGCATCATCAGATGCACTGATGCCCATCTTCCCTGTTACTAGCTCAAGTAAGACCTTCCCAAAACAGTAGACATCAGAAGCACAAGTTGCAGACAGTGAACCTGAATGTTCAAAATAAAAGGAAAACAAAATTTTATTAGCAATAATAAAAAGTATCAGCAGTAAGTCTAAAACGAGGTGTACACAGGATTGTTCATAGTTCTAAGTGTTCCCAACTCAATGAATATCAAAACTCACAAGCAAAGGAACAAGTTCCTTGTCCCATGCTCTACCATCCAAATTACACTAATGAAATATAAGTGTAACAAATAGCAAGTACCTAGGCATCCCACCAGACTAGGAAAATATATCATGGACTGTTACTCCTGCACCTTTTCTCCATACTCCTACAACCAATTACTTCTCTCTGTTTGCATTGACAAAACTATAGACCACTTATAAATAAGTAAATATGCTTCTTCCATGCGGAAAGATGCAACAGTAGTCGGTCAAATGCAAAAAGCCAGTGTACTATCGCTCTCACATAGGTGTTTTTTTTTTTTATTGTTTTCTCTCTCCAACCCGACCAAGTGATTGGGTGACCATTCAGGTGCCTAAGCATTTTAACAGAACTTATCAGGGTTATTCAGTTTGCAAGCTTTTTGGAATCACAACAGCCCTAGGTCACAAATACAGCAATAACAGGGATGCTAACATGCAATACATTAACTTCCATTTATCATACCACTAAAGCACAATTTTCAGCTGTCAAGTTTCCAAATGGATGGACAATTAAAGAAGATTATTGACACAATTTATTTCACAGCCCATTTTGTAAGGAAATTCAATTTAGTGATCCCACCAAGAGGCTGGTACCAAAACCATAAAAATAAAAAAAAAAAAGTCAAAATTTTATTTTAAAACACTGGATTCTGCCATCCTGAACCAAAAACAAAAAAGGGGCACTCTCCAACCCACTGGATTAACACTAATAACTACTGCAAAGATTTGAGAATCAGAATCAAAGAGAAGAAATGAGAGAGGGGCAAAGAGATTGGTGTAACTGGGAAGTCACAACCGTGTAGTTGGGACCTCACCTTTCATTCAATATGTAGACTATATATTATATAGTCATAACCCAAATAGGAAAGTAGAAGACATAATCAAAAAGGAAACTAACTAGCTTAGCTAAGAACTACCTTAAACCCAATAGGAAACTAACAAAGATATGCTTGTATCAAAATATAATCCCATGGTATGGAGGTCTATGGTCACCCATAGCCCTCGAACCGACACATGCTCTCATATACTCTAACACTCCCCCTTAAGGTGGAGTATACACATAGCAATAGAAAGCTCCAACTTGGACCAACAAGAACTCCAACGAGCACAGAGAGAACTCTAATTAATTATCATAAAGCCACTAGCAACGAACAATAGCAACACCAAAAGCACCAAAAGCAACGAAAACCCTTCCAAAGAAGAGACTCCAATACCAATGAAAGCCCTTCCCAAAGAAGGCACTCCAATACCAACGGAAGCCCTTCCCAAATAAGGCACTCCAACAGCAATGAAAACCCTTCCCAAAGAAGGCACTCCAATAGTAACGAAAGTCTTTCCCAAATAAGGCACTCCCACATAATCTCAAAAGAAGTCTAGCATCCAACATCTACATCAAAAGACCATCCCAAAGAAGGCACTGCAATAAAATTGTAGTTCCCAATAGCAATAATAAAAACCCTCACAATTCTCAATCAAATATCTCCCCAAATAGACGTCTCATAGAAAATTCCACAGATAAATAGGCCACATCAGGTCGCTAGGGACCAAACAACATCAGGTTGTTTAATACACCAATCAGCATCAGGTCGCTGAATATATCTTCAAAAGATAAAATAGTTGCTAAGGGCAAACACGAGTAGATACGTCTTCAAACGAAATAATCTTGAGCAGATAATAAATCAAATCGAACAGATAATAATTTGAATCTCCACCTCACGTGTAGCAGTATACAAGGATAAATATTTTCCAACAACAACATCACAAATAATCCCATCACCACAATAAAATAATTTCCAATCTCCACTTTATAGTAACAAATCTGAACAAATAACTCCAATTACCGCGCATGCAAGTACCAATTTTCCTAAAAAGTAAAAATTCTAAATTGAGGTGATCATGGGCCCACCAAAGCAATAATTTGGCACATATATATGCCCAATGGAAATTCTGTAATTACTTCATATAATTCCCAACTGATGCGAACCCCGGGTCAAAATACTCAATTAGGTTCGGTATGGACCCACTTCAAAGTTGGTGGCAATTTTATAATTAATCCGTCAATCCCGGGTTTAAAACCCATCATTGACCACAATTATTGGCCTATAAATTGAAATTGCAAAAGGGAATGGCACTCTTGTAATTAATCACAAATTCCAAAGTGGGATGACAACTTAGTAATAAAAGGGAACTTCAATTAAAATCATAATCCAAGTGATAAAAATATAATGGCAACTAGTAATAAAGAGGAGAAAGGAGGGCAATAATACGGAAACTTTAATTTAAGAGAAAGAAGTAAAGGAATGTGGTGTACGTGTAGTGCAAAGGGTAACCCGTAAACCTGGAATGACAAAACACTCAATAGCAGGGTGTAAATAAGAGGGTATAGGAGGGGTAATCTGAATGGGAAATCAACCATAAAGCAATTATGACAAGATGGGTAAGACTTAATGACTTACTCATTTGACGGGACTAGGAGAGCGGTATTAAAATGGAAATAAAGGAGTAAAATAAGAGGTTAAAGAATTAAAGAGATAAAACACTCCATTGTCTCCTACCTCTATAAGCAAATAAAAAACAGGGGCAGAAAACATGGAAGCAGCGAGAAAGGGATTATCTAGCAGCCGATATAGAGCAACAGGATAACCCTTCTCCTTCTTCTCAATAGAACACCAGGGCCAAAGACTCCACGACACCATCAACCTCCATGAAAGCAGCAGCAATAAAAAAAAAATGAGGAAATGAGATGGATTCCATCAAATCCAATCCATCAATGACTCCGACATAAATCAGAAATCCAGAAAATTCGAGACCGAGAACCAACAAGAGACCCAACAGCCAGCAACTAGAGTATAACCCATCAAGAGAAGATTGAACCAGCAGAGATCGAACCACAATTTGGGTTTCTTCTATTGACAACCATTAACAAACCTAGCACCAACAAACCAATCGACTACAGAAATCTTAAGAGGCAGCAAAAGTCCTTCACAACGAGAGGAAACCGAGAATCAGAAAATCAAGATGTAGGTAACCACTTACTAACAGTAGACAAACACAGAACACTTTTACCTTTCTTCTTCTTCTTATTCATGGCTTTGATACCATGTAAAGATTTGAAAACCAAAATCAAAGAAGAAGAAATAAGAGAGAGACAAAGAGATTGGTGTAACTTGGGAGTCACAACCGTGTAGTTGGGACCTCCCCTTTCATTCAATATATCTATTACATAGCCATAACCCAAATATGAAAGAAGACATAATCAAAAAAAGAAACTAACTTAGCTAACAACTACCCTAAACCCAATAGGAAACTAACAAAGATATGCTTGAATCAAATATAATCCCACGGTATAGAGGTCTATGTTCACTATAGCCCTCCAACCGACACATGCTCTCATATACTCTAACAAATACCAATAATAGTATTATACATTTTCTCTTTAGGCTGTCTGGTTGACAAGAATTGAACAGACTTATACGGAGAACACCAGAAAAAGTGAACTTTCTGGTTGAAAATTGATTTCCCATCCGTTTGATTTATTAGAAACAGAAATCATAAAGCCCACAATTTTTTCCTCTTACTTTCTCTTGATACCCAACAGATTTCATTGTATTTGGATATTCTTTGTCTGAAATAATAAATTATGGGAGAGGATTTCCTATGCTGCCAGTGTGGGAAGGAATCTGCACACTAAACCAATGGTTGTCTTGGAAAAAGTATCAATCGCATGGGTCCCACATATTCAGATTAGGAGAGAAAAAAACCTATGTGACAGGGAAATTGCACTCTGGCAGCCTGGGGAAAATTTTCCCATAAATTATATAAGCAGTGGCAACAGGATGAGGATACTCTAATCATTCTTCGTTGTAGAGCATTGGGTAGCTAGAGGTGGGGGGGGGGGTGTTAGGGAAAAGTATGTCATTTGTATATCAACGACATTAAACCCAGCTTCAATTAGATGCTTTTTCCCCACCCTATCACAGGTTCATAATTAGTTACAAGGAAGCTACCGGAGGAAACAACTACAGAAAATGCAAGTCCATGGCAAAAAGGGCACGACCCCATGTTCATCTGTATTTCAGCTGCAATCAAATGCAAAGGAAGTTATTTTATATCAACATTTTATTTGGTTTTCTTACACAACCAATCAATCAGAAGGCTAAATTTCTTTTCCATTTGGAATCTTCTCCAACAATTCTTCAATTTTCTATCCATTCTGGACAACCAACCAATCAGAAAGCTCAATTTCTTTTCGATTTGGAAACTTCTCCAACAACTGTTCTGTTTCTATGCATTCCAGGAAACCAAACAAAGCCTTGTTAACGTATTTATTATGTTTCCAATGTTGAGAATGATCCTTTTGGGTGACAATGGATGTTCCTCTTTTGGTTATCATGAAAGAGGTAGTTCACCATGGGTTGAGTTACCTCTCCTTTTTAGTGCATTTTACCTATCCTATAGTAATCTGATGGTCCAGACCATCAAATTTGTTCAACTACAGAGGATGGAATTATGAAGCAAGACTATTTTTGAGCCACAAAACATGCAAGAAACAGTCCAATGAAAGAACTATGATATGGCTTGATTGCTGACAGGAACATGTGCAAAGGATAAGGCCCATCATCTTTGATAGGCCTAATGAGCATCATTTGAATAATCTCAAAATAAATAGGTAAACCAATAGGCAGATTATGGCTGTAGATGAATGTTAGGAGATGAGTATAGGAGCAAGAAAATGGTACATACCAGAAGGGCCTTGTCCAGAGGTCCTGCGCATCACAGAAAAGAGAATAATTGTAAGGGGAGGAAATGATAAACATGTGGTAAAGCAGCAAGGTTTAAATCATCAAGGAAAAGATGTAAACAAGTCACAATATTGTCAAAGTTTCCTATGGTGCCTGCCACACAAGTTCACTATTTCAATTATGCAGTCACTTTTGTGTTAAAAGAATGTGGTTCCCAAGGAAGCATACGACAAAATTTATCCTTATAAGTGTTCATATTGAATTTGTAACATACTTATATTTCATACTCTCTCTCTCTTCCTCTTCCACCTCTCCCCCCCCCTCCTTCCCAAGCCAGTAAATATTAAGGTCATCAACAGATTTCATAACTTCCACAGTGGATGCATATCTTGATTATCTTATGTTTAGGCAATAGCCTTGTTCTATGGTTTCATGTACAGGGCCATCTAAAGGTATAGTTGGGCCATCTTGGAGTTGACCCTCTTCTAATAACCTCTTTACTAATGGAGTGTAAGAATATCTTTTCCCCCTTAGTTTAGCATGTAAGAAAATTGGGAAAAGACAATTTTAACTATCTTCTCCTATTCTTTACACCTCTTCACAGAAACATAAGACCAGGGTGGCATTGAGAACAAAACAAGGAAATCCAGGGGCAGCAATAATAAATGAGGTATAATCCCTCATTTTTACCTGCATATCTCTGGTGCAAACCCCATGAAAATGGTAAGAAAAATTTAAATGTAATTCAACATACACGAAAAGAAGAAAAATATATTGGTGGCTGGCATATTTACTGTATAAAAATGATGGCCTAAATTGTAATAGAATACTTACTGTGGCAACCGCAGAAACCTGGTGATCACATTTTGGTGAGTATCCCCCTCTTGAGTGCAAACCTCGCTCAAGCTTCCAAGCCGCACTTCAAATTTATCATCAAGAAGGATACTACTCGCTTGAACATCTCTTCAATAAGTAAATAAGAGAAAGCCTTTAAGTCTCACATCAGAGCATGAAAAATTTTAATAACTAATTTGAACTGATTTAATAGCCAAAGGGGAATCTTAGGAAAGAGATCTTTTTTGTATATATATAAACAAACTAGCAAGCAAACATTTTCCTTTCACTTTATCAAAAAAAAAAAACACTTGGCACAACCCCAGAGAAGTATTTGACAGGTAAATCAATAAAAAGGACACCTCATCAAAAATGGAAGGAGAAGATATAACGAAAAAACCATCCCCATAATGAACAAAGTAGAAAAGGTGAAAAAAAAAACCATATGATCAAACACCATCAATCAAGTCCAGGAAATGTAAACAAGGACTGCTATCATCAGTTAAGTAATTGATATCTAGGCATCATGTATCATAGAAAAAGATCATGACGCCAAGGCAAAATAATCTCTCGTGTACTGCAAATATTTTCCACTGGGTGCTTTGTGACGCCTCTCAATAATAATATGAGAGATGTGCTTACCAATTAGACCCTAATACCCAAGGGGAAAAGCTAATATGGGTCTCTGAAGAAAAAGGATCTTTGTGTTTGTGTGACACTTCTAATACCTAGGTAACCAAAACCTCCCAAAATGGAGCTTCACTGCATTTGACGCATGGGTTGACAAATATGATATTTGGATATAAGGATCAGATCTAGCAAATGGGAAGTAATCTCCTACAATCATGGTTTAAGATCTCGCCGAGATCTCGCTAATATCTCTCTTTTTCAAAAAGGCGAGACGTATGGCGAGTTATAATTGTGCAAAAACTCGACCGAGAACTCGAGATCTCGCCTATAACTCGCCTTTCTCTACTTTTTTTGAAGAAAAAACACTAAGGAACAAGGATTTTTGTGTTTTTGCTTGAGGATCTCCATTCCTACACTCTTTGAAGCTTAAAGAGTAGAGAATATTATCTCCTCATCTACATTTGGAGTTACTTTAATTTTCAATGTATGTGTGAATGTGACTCATCAATCATCAATGTTAATTGTTAAACAATTAAGTAATTACATATGATGTCTTTTAAATTCTTATGATTATGTTGTGTCATGTGTCATGTGTTGATTGTGGAATGTGGATGGTGGAATAGAGCATATTGGCCTAGGGTCCGAAGAGTCGGAGACTACTTACATAGGGTATGAAGTCAAAGTACCATTTTAGGTTTGATTAAAAAAAAGTTTCAAGGGCTACAAAGACCATATGGCCATCAAGACCAACCATCGAGTCGACCGAGAAAAAATACATGATCTCGGTGAGATCACGCCAGATCTCTCTTTTTGGATCAGTGATATTGGGGGGGCGAGAGTGAGATCTTAAACCTTGCCCACAATAGAATAATAAGGCAAGAGATACTTTACATGGACCACCTAGTTTTTTTTCCACATGGAAAGGTAATGTGGAAATTTCAATAATTGGATAGATAGTTACAGTATGGATCGACAATTTGTCAAATTATATATGCCAAATTAAATGATATACCCCCAATCTATTGATTTTTTTTCCGCTTCTTTTTTTAGCTGTCCATTTTCAACAATTTCCCCAAGAGTTTAACTTCTAATCTCAAAGCCTTATTTCACCATGTGGTTCAATGACAACAAGTTTGCACCTCAACATGTGAGCAGGGGGTTCTTGGGCCCTACCTGCCCGGTCGTCTAGGAAACCAAAGCTTTAACAACAACAATAAATTATAGAACTGTAACTTCTTCAATTTGCAGGTCATCCGTTTAAAATATGGACTGCATCTCAATATAAGTCTACAAGGTTGTGGGAGTGACTCCCATGCTTTCCTTCTTTATAGTTCGCTTAAGAAATATCTTCAACCATCTCTAAGCAACAGCCATGTCTATTACCAAGTCGTTTAAATCTTAGCTTTAAGTTATTTTGCTACAACTTTTTTTTTGGTTGAACAGTAAATGCATTAAAAGAAGGGGGAGGGAAAATTTAGCCTCAAAGGGGAAGTTACAAACCCATTAATGGATACAAAAAGCCCATAAAGAACACCAATCAGGGCCCACATGGCCTTAGAGAACTTCTACAGCCTAGTCCGGAAGCCCAAACAAATGTCCGAACCAGGAAGAGAACCACAGACCCTAAACCTAATATCTCAACACAACAGTTCCTAGCCCAAGCACGAAGGAGCACCCCCGGAAAAGATGCAGCTGGCCAAGCAAAGGGCCACGGCCAACGGATGGGGTCCCCAAGGGCGTTGGCCTTTCTGAGGGCAATGAAGGAGAGGTTGCCGACCAAGAGCAGCCCAACGGGTTGGTTTCTAAGAGGATGCTGCCGATCGGGACAGAAGTCCAAACCGCAGTTCTTCGAAGGCAGTTTGCTGACGGTCGACAGGTCTAGCGGGCCAAGAAGACAAAAAAGGCGGAGGCCAACATAGCGAGCAAGCGGACAGACCAAGCGAGCACGGCATCCTAAAGGGTAGCCATGAATGGGTGACAACCAACAGGACATCAGGCCTGGCGAGAGTGGTGTCCAAAAGAGCTGCAGGCATGACGAGTAGCTAACCGAGAAGTAGAACCGAAGGAACAGACGAGCCAGCGGACTGAACAAACAAGCTTGATGGCAACCAAAAGGTAGACATCAACAAGCTTGACAGGAGAGGTGTCCATAAGGGTGGCAAGCCTGGGGGACAGTGACCAGAAAGCAGCTAGCCTAGAAGGGCCAGCACCAAGTAATCTACTGGCCAAGCAAGGCAGGCGGCCACCAGGAAGACAAGCTGAGCCGTTGCAGCAGCATCAACACTGATTGAGGTGACTGAAACTAGAAATAGCGGGAGAAGAAGGGAAGGGAAGTGGAGGAGGAAGCAGGGAGAGTGAGAGAAGAAGACGAGGAAGAGAGGAGAGGAGAAGGGGAGGTCAACACTAGCACCAACGGAAGAAGAAGGGAAAGGGAGTGGAGGAGGAAGAAGGGAGGGAGAAAGGGCAGATGCAGAGGAAGGGGAAAATAGCAGTGGAGGGAGGGATGGAGAAGAGAAGATGAGAGAAAAGGAGAGAAGGCGAAGGGAGAGGGAGAGGGGGTGGAGCAGCCTCACCATCCAAGCGGCGGCGGTACCTTGGCTTTGCTTCGGTAGCTAAGGTTTTGGGAGCATAGGTTTTTCCGCCTTACGATTCTCAGTTCTATCCATTTCATGTTAGTTTCCTTTTTCATTTTGCTATTACATTCTTGCAAACATTTTTAACTTTTTTAGTTAATAACAATTCTCTGACTCTGCAGCCTTATTTGCAGGAACTTTTAATTCATTAGCCCACATTAATAGCAAGCCGGATTCCAACATTGAATAGATCAGCGAATAAGAATATTTGTCCATCGGTAATGGAAATTACATTAGTAGGAATATAAGCCG
>NC_056563.1:21951579-21990438 GCF_013358625.1 Macadamia integrifolia | reverse complement strand
GGATCTTCCAAAGAACAAGGATTTTTTTGAATAAGCCAATTTATTTGGGACCCTGCAGATCCATTCACATATTCTTCTGAATTATATGTACCCACGTGATTAATTTCGAAAACTGGTAGGAATATGCAAGAACAAACAATTTTCATTGGAAACATTCCTCTAATGAATCCCCTGGGAACATTTATAGTAAATGGAATATACAGAAGTAGTTAATAAACAGCTACCACTCTGAAATGGCTCATAACCACTTTAGTTGCATCATCAGCATGTTATAGAAGGTAAACATTCTCTTTGGAGAGATCTGAAAATTATACGGGCATAAAGTAACCACTGCCATATGATGAAGGCAACCAAAATTATAACATAAAAGTTCATGATATTTGTCCAACTGCAATTATACCTGCTGCATACTCAAATGAAAAGTATAAAATGGCCTTAACCATGGCCATCTCGGAGCCCTTCAATAAAAGCTGTATTATACTTGATGAATGCTCTATTATACTCCCATTCACCCACAAATGTAAATAGAAATACTGGTTTTCAGGCCAAAAAATAAAAGAACTCCAAACAGGCACTATCAGTATCAGATACAGTATCACGCAAATCCAGGACCACCCAAATTTGTTATGATCGCCACAGAAAACAAGACATGGATCAGACAAGGCAAGGAGTTGACATAGAAGTTTCTACTTTCTTCCACACATTCCCAGGCCAGAAAGCATCCAAACAGGCACACCAAGAAGCATGCTGTCTGGAATCTTAACATCAATTAACTCCCACCCACCATGTGCCCACATAGTAACACCCCGAAAGAGTGTTCATGCTAAGACAAATATTGCCTAGTAAAGGACCTTCAAGTCACCTAAAGCAATGGCACAATCCTAATAGGAAATGATAAGCAGCCTACGTAGTTACAATACTGAATAGAGTTGATTGGAGAAAAAGGATCCATGTAGCCGAACCCATTTAGTTGGGATAAGGCTGAGTTGAGATGAGCTGTGCTATATCCTGCCACCAATTTAGTGATAGGACTCCAATATGAAAAAACAACTAAAAGTTAGAAGGAAGAAAAAAAAAAGGTTATTCACAATGACTATGTAATAGTGGTCATGATACGAAACTCGGAACCATAGTTATTTCAAGTGTGTTAGAGAAGATTCACATGAATGATTTGATGGGTTGACAAACTAAGGGATACGTTTGCCATTCTAAAATTTGAAAGAATACCATTACAACAGAGCATAGTCTCGCATATCAGGAGTCAGGACCAGCAGATAGTAAGAAAGACACATCACAGGGGCAGCATAATCACAATTGACAGTTACCAAAAACATAGAAAAGCTAGTCCAGGCATACCTGTGAACAATGGGTGGACAACATTCATGATGTAGATAAGAAAGACCGTCAGCAGCTCCAATTGCAATTTTAAGCCTCGTTATCCAATCCAGAGATTGTAAGTCATCCTGAAAATTGGTCTTCCTGTACAAAGAACTAGACAAGTCCTTGTTTGGCATGTATTTGTAAACGAGGAACTTCTCATTCTCCTGCTCCAAACAGTGACCCAAAAGGGGCACCAACCTTGTATCTGACACCCTGCTAAGGAAATCCAACTCCCTCATGTATGATTCCTTCTTGACTGAGCTGACATCAATCCTCTTGACTACTACAATAACGCCACCTTCCAAGACACCTTGGAAGAGGTCTCCTGAATGGCCATGTTTGATAAAGTTTGAATCACTAAAATCCCTTGTAGCCTGGAGAAGCTGCTCGTATGTATAGGCATCTCCCAAACTTGAAAAGTTAATAGATACTCCAGGAGGTGGTGGGCTGCTTCCAGCAGGAGCAGGCCCTACATCACTGCCTCTTTGATCTGAAACACCATTCTTACGTCTCAATAAGATTAGTGCCAAAACCGATACCAAAATCAAGATAAAACCAAGTCCTCCAAACACTCCACCCAAAATAGGTGCTAAATTTCCATTGTTCTTGGACGTTTCTGCTGAAGAGGGAGGTTGTGTTGTGTTTGGCCCTCCAAAATTATCAAAACGCAGGCCTCTTTGTGCATAAAAGAATGAACAGTCCTCCAAACTCCTCTGATTTGATTCATTCTGAAGGCAGTTGTTAGCAATAGAAACATTACTCAGAGTATCAATCGGTACAATGCCTTCAAAGTAATTAGCAGACAGATCAATAAAACGGAATCTCCCAACAAGGGAAGTTAGAGATCCATAAAACTGATTGTCCGAGAGATTGAACACTGAAAGTGTGACATTAGCATTTGAACTACGGTTTGGAAGAATACCCGTGAAGTTATTTCTAGACACATCAAGTAGGCGCAACTGAGGCATTGACCATAATGAAACGGGAAGATTACCAGAGAAATTGTTGTGACTCAATACCACAAAGTGCAACAGCGTGAGACCAGAAAACAAGGTACTCTGCAACGATCCTGCAAGAAAATTATTACTCAATGACATCTTCTGTAAACTCCCCATCCCTCTCAAATCCGGAGGCAACGATCCAGACAGGGAATTCGAGCCGAGATCAAGTTCAACCAGGCTAGAAAGGCCACCAAATTGGGCGGGAATATCTGCAGAAAGGCTATTGCTGGAAAGATTTAAGAATCTAAGGGTGGAGAGGGTTCCAAGGGCGGGAGGAATCGAGCCTGACAAGAAATTCGAAGACAGGTCAAGCAGGGTAAGATTGGTGAGAGCGGAGAAAGACGAAGGGATGGATCCAGTGAGCAAGTTCTGCGAGAGATCAAGCACCGAAAGATTCAACAACTGACCTAGCGAAGGTGGGATTATGCTGGTAAGATTATTCTTAGAGAGATAAAGAGAATTGAGAGTGGTTAAGTTTCCGAGAGAAGAAGGGATGGGATCGATTACAGAACAAGACCTGAGATCAAGCACTTGCAGCGAGTGGAGGCGTTGGCCGAACCAGTCAGGAATGGAGCCCGGAAGCAAAAAACCAGAGGTGTTAAAGGAGGCCAAGAGTGTGAGATTGGCAAGCCCATCGACGGAGAACTGTGGATTGAGACGACCAACGCGAGTACGCCTCAGCCCCGATATGTTGATTCCAACGACACGACCATCCCTGCATTGGACGCCGGTCCAAACCGAACAAGGGTCAGCTTTGCGCGGCCAGTCTTTGGCCCTCAGCCCTAATGACGACCGGAGGTCAAGTAGCGCAGCTCGCTCTGTCTGATTATTCAACGGCTGCAACTGTCCCAACACAGACTGAAACAGTAAGATAAGGAGAACAAAAGCAAGAGCAAGAAGCTCCACTGTACTCCACCTGCGATCCGCCATGCTTTACGAATAACGACCATGTGATGAATCCAACAACGACGACGATAACGATGATCTCTGCATTTTCGACTTGTTCATCTACCTGGGCATCCCATTACTTATTCGTACACGCCTGAGTAATAGAATTTAATGGGGATTTGAGAAATGCAGTCCTCCTCCCCCTACTCTGTGTACTGTTCTATATCTTTAACTCTTACCTTAAATGACAAGCTCTGATGCGACACTTGTTTCTCCTCTAGCGCTGCTGATCCAAAGTAGTAGAACAAAGGAAGAAACAGAAGGAAATTCTGGCCAGTCCCCTCTCTTTGTTTCCTCTTCCCCTTCGCCAATAACTCTTCGTCAGCTCTTTTTTGCTTCTATGAACTCTCTTCTACCTTCAAATTTTGTTCCCTCCCTATCTCTCTCATCAGAGAGAATGATAAAATATTAAGAGAGAGAAACGAATTCTTGACTGATTTATCAGTCGCTCTCTCACACAGCTACCGCCTCTTATTCTAAAGAAAACATTATAAATAAAAAAAAAGAACAGGCCCATTTAAATGCCGACATTAATGACAGAGACTATCTCAACGGCCTCTTCTTAGCTCTTCCGTAGACGACTATGGTAACACTGGTGAGAAGCTGCAACAATCACCGGAACTGTAAATCTGATGCGACTGCGACTGCGACTGCGAGGTTGATGGCACTTGGTCGGAATAAAGGGCTCGCTCACCGGCTCTCCGGTAGATATTACCACTTACCGGACCCAGGAGAACAAACACCGGCGAAGATCCTTTGCCCCAGTTCGCACAGGGTTGACCTCCTTCCAGAAATCCCGCCACCGCCAACTAACCCAAAATTTAATCCCAATAAATATTATCTAATAGGATAATAGGATAATCCTCCCAGTCCTTACCCTTTTACCACTACTGTTCCTCTTCACTAATTTGACTAATTTCTAGATTTTTCTATTAGTATCATTTATGAACTAATTAAGCTCATAAAAAAAATTAAAATTTGAATCAAATCTGTCAGATCTGCTTCTCCCCCTCGCCGGATATGTTTGATTCGTCTCTTGAGAATTGAGTCTAGTCAGTTTCTTTGTGTACTTTTGAATTTAATTCACTGGTACTCCCAAGAAAAAAAAAGGAAACAATGCTATAAATACGCACCAAACGATTTCGGGAAACTTTACAGAAAATCTCTGGACAAATTACTGCCAGATCGATCCGCCATTAAAATGGACTTTCGTTTTTCGTTTTGCTTAAATTACAATTTTATTTAGATCATTAGAAGTGTTAATTGATTAATTAAAAGTTGTTTAAGTGTGGAATCTACTCTCTGACGCCAATAATTACAGGACTCGTCTTCTTCGCTACGTTACTTTTTCACTTTGTGGCCGCCAGGGTGGGGGGGTGGGTCCGGGGTTAGCGGGGTTTCAACGTGAAGGGCACAAAGGGGTCAGCTTGTGGGCCCAACTGACCGATTAAGTTGCCAGCCAGCCGGCCCAGCCCAGGTCCATGTGGGGGTTTCGCATTTTAGAAATTCTTTCTTTTTTTTTTTCTCTCTCTTCTTATCCTTGAAGGGACCATTTGGCATTTGCAACCTATTTTTGGAAAATTAAAATTAATGCTGATTAGATATGTAGGCAAATTTGTAATTTTAGAGGAAATATAAGAGTGAATTGGTAAAATAGATTGGTCAAAACCCTCTTTTCCTATACATTGTTTGTTTAGGTGGAATTGTCTAAATGGGGAGGAGTCATTCTCTGTCACGGAAACTAGAGAGAGTTTTTTTTTTTTTTTGGGCAGAACTAGAGAGAGTTTCAGTGAGGAGAGAAGAGGAGGAAGAACAGGTGGACAAGGAAGAGCATCAATGCTGACGTGGCGAAACTTCTTTACGCGTCGTCTTACTTGGGAGCCTTGGACCTTTAGCCTTCGCGTCTAGCCGACGTAGCCGTCCAGGTTTTTCTCTCCTTCAAGACAAGTGGACAATCATTGACCCGGTCAACACCCACTTACGCAGCTTACGTGTACTACTTTGCTTTCATTCGGCCTTTTTCTTTCCTGTTTTTTTGGTAAATTGCTTTCTGCAAGTAAGAAGTTGAAAATGAAATCGGAAAGTGGGAAATAAAATTTGGTATCAGATCTAGTTCACTATTAGCAAAATTGATTTTAAAACTCCATTTTAAATATGTTCTTGTTTTTTACTGTTTAAAATACGTTTTCCCGTATACTTCTCAAAGATTCTTAAAAAAAACTGTAAACATCAAGCGTTTTCATTCTAAACACATTTAAAACGCATTTAAACACGTTTTCGTTTTTTTGTTTTTTTTAAGACTTAACTTGTTGAACATAATGTCTACTTAATTGACCATATTTTTCTCTCCTGAACTCTAATCCATTTGATTCTTTCACGGACTTGAAGCTAACTCAATGGCCTATATTTCTCATGATATCATCTTCAACTCAACATCAATGTATGAATCCTGAAATGAGATACAAATTAATGCATTTGTTGAAAAATGTTTCCAAAGTGATGACTCATAACTCAAACTAAACATACATTACTCCAATAGTTTGTTGACTATGTTGACAACAATGAACAACATCATAGTCAAGCTACGTTGCTCAATAAAACTTGGACATGTGTGGTGTATGAATTTAGAATTGGTGGTGAATGATATTCAATTATATATCATAAAACTTATAATGAGACATGAGATATATATGCATTAGTATTGGATACTGTAGTTATTTTGAACATTAGATGAAAGTAGTTATGTAATAATTTCTTAATTTATACGAGTATGGTACCTTTTTTTTTTGTCCCATTTGTTTAAAATCTATACGTTTAAAACTCGTACTGTCCGTTTTCCTTTTTTACCGTTCTCTATTTTTTTTTTTTTTTACCGTTTATTTGACAGTATTGTTCAAAAAATTTTACTATTTAAAACTCGTACCGTCCGTTTCTTTTTCTTTTTTTCTGTTCCCCTTTATGCTAATAAGGGTGTTAATCGATTCGATTTCAATGTAAATGACTTTATTCAATTGGATATAAGATTTATTAGATAAAACTAAAATCAAATATCGATCGATCCAATTCTGATACCTGATCCGATACCCGATACTCGATACCTGAAACAATACTTGGGATAGATATCTTCTCTCTTCCGCCCATTCCCCAAAAGGGCTGGATAATCCATGTTGATTTCAAACAAAATCTAGAAAGTCAATAATCAAGATTGAAGGGTCAACATCATGCCATTACACGGTATGATCGCCCATTTCATCGTGATCTAGCTAGGAATCTCTATATTGGTATCTTATGGTGGGGTCCACATATCGTACGTTGTGAGTGGGCCAAGCTCCAAAGGACAAAATATGTTTTGAACTCATTTATGTCATTACTCATTATATGCTCTAACTCCTTTAAAATAAAATTTAAAATAAAAATTGTAGAATTTTTGTAATTATGAAACATAGATATCAGCTTATATGATTATGACATTTATGACCTTATGTTAGGAGGTCTACCAATTGCACCTTTATTGACATTCAAATTATGTATACGTATATATATACATCACCATCCATCAATTTAGTTCAGATATTTAGACCATATGTACTTTTTTTTATTATTAAAGGAAAATATAAAGGTCAACTCTACCAGCTTTGGGGGATTTTATTTCAACCAATAAAGATACATGATAGAAGTTCTAATATGGTGAGCATGTAGGAAGATGGAAACTGATATTTGATATATGGTTGGTCAAGGGGACCTTTCTATAATGGTTGGCTGGACTGAGGATGCCCTCACCTGTTCAATAAGGTTAGATTTACCAAAAAAAAGAAGGGAGAAAGAATATGCCGGTCTGGTGCTATTTACGTCAACGCATTGATTAATAGGAGCGCGCGTGCTGAAGCTTCTTTGACACACAAGGTCGGGGCAATATAGCCTTTTTTGCATATGTTTGTGTCTAAACGTAAGCATCACTAGATTGCAGATCAAGGTTATTGTGTTACATGATCTCAAGGGATGTAAATATGCAAGGTCTAGTTGAGTACTTGATTCATTCAAGGTGGAGGTGGAGGTGGAGGTGGAGGTGGAGGTGGAGGTGGAGGTGGAGGTGGAGGGGGAGGGGGATTCTAGAATCTTCCTTCTTTGTAAAAATTTCTTTACTATAATATATTAGTCTGTCTTCTTTTGAGGGAAAAGAAAAATGTCCTTGATTAAGTGGCCTCTTGAATCTTGACACTAAGGAAGAGTATTTGTCTTCTGAAATTATTATAATTATGGTTTTACATGTTTTCCTTTAGGAATTAATTTAAAGAGAGAAGTTTCGTATTCAAGCAAATCTAGACGTTTTCTCTAGACCAACACAAATATTTATTACTCATAAATTTTAAATAATAATAATACACCAATATCCTAATCTACATTTGATATCCATCAAGATACTAAAGATCAACCGAATTTGTATCAATATCCAGTCATTTGGTAAATATCTGAATAAATAAATACGAATCTTGATTGAATCCAAAGTTTTGTCCATCCATTTGCAGTTTCTATCGCCAAGTTGAAAAATAAAACTTTAGAAATTTAATATGAAATAAATTTTTAGCGGAAAATTTTTATTCTAATTCAAGTTGGTGAAAAAGAAGTTGTAACGTTTCTTCCTTTTCAATATAAACTTTTTTTTTTTCCAATAAGGTAAAATCATGTCATTTCAAATATGAAGTTGAGAAACATGCAAGACAAATATATTGAGACCTCTTGATAGTTACATATGATACAACACTTAATTTACAAAATTTGAGAATAACAATGGGCAATCAAAAGAAGGTAACAACTTCTCAATTCACCACTTTAGTGACAACAATAAGCACACTTTTTTAAAACTAAATGAATGGCTAAAAGATACAATAAAAAATGTCAATATATCAAGGGGTATATGATTGAATTTGAATTGAAATATATATTTTTTATGATGAGAACTTTGAATTGAAATTTGGTACATGGCTTATACAGACCATTTCGTCGGTATCCTTATAATAAAAATTGCCTGACGTCATGCCTAAGATAACCTCTATACTTGCACGTGTATGTAGTTTATACCAAATCGAAATGTCAAATTCATATAACAAACATTATGATTTTTATTTTATTTTTATATTTTTATATCTTATCACTAATGAATAAGACTATCAAGCGACTTTTATATATTATTATTCCATGATCCTTTTTTTATTTGGTGATAACATTTGTCTCTTGTATACAATCAATATTTCAAAATTCACACAAATAAAAGTATATATAATGGTGTTATTAACACTCATATTTATTTATTAATATATTTGTTCTTGTTGCTGTTGTGATTGGTAGACCCCCAAAGAGAGTTGGACTCATTACTTCTAATATTGAGGAGTTGGTCCTCACCAACTGAATTGGCCCTTGGGATAGCTACCCCTTTGAATACTACATTACACCTTTTATGTTATTGTTCTAATATGAAGTAGGATAATGCATGTTTGAAGAAAGCTATTGGAAAGTTGTTTTTTTCATTAAATCATTGTACCAGTAAGAGTACAACTATACATTTGGATAAACTCAAATTAACCTCCAAGACCCTAAATGTCATGTTGATATTGGTCAATTAAAGAAATAAATGGGAAGAATGAATTAGAATCCATTTCATTTAACTTAGTTTGGTATGTCTTGCCTTGAAATATTCAAAATCTAACAACAGTTAGGTACATTTTTTTTTTCTTTTTCTTTTTTGGTAAATATTTAGGTATATTTTTCACATAGTCAACATTTTCGAGCATAGTGAAAAAATGATATTAGAGAGTTATGTATATCGATTTCTACATATAATAAATTGGATTAAAATTAAGTAAATATACATTAGAATAATAAAATAGGCCCATATAAAAATATGCATCATTTCTTAAATATTTTTTTCATTGAAAAATCATTAAATATATTATCAAGTAGTTCCTAACCAAAGCTACATTCGTATTAAAAAAAATAAAATAATATATATATATATAGATTATAATTTTTCAAATCTATATTGTTGAGGTATTGTTTTTTTCAAATATCACACGTTTAGGTGCTTATACATTAGTATTTCCTTATATGTTATTTCCCTAGTTCTTTTCTTTTAGGGGAGGGGTTACCTAATTGAAAAAATATATTTATGTTACAAGGATAATTTTCCGCCCTAGAAACCTCCTCCCCAGGTGGGATTCGATCATGGTCTCCACTAAAGGCTCAAATCCAATATTTGTCGCGGAAGAGCTAGACTTGTCATAGGAAGAAGGTGCAAATAAAAGAAGCATCTTGTCATTGCTAGGAGGGTCGAACCAACGACCTTGCCTAGGTTTATACTAGAGTCCAATAGTCTACCATTGAGCTAGAAGTCCATCCCCCTCATATTACATTAATCCATTGGATAGATATGGTAGAATTTAATCTACAGTGCTTGAATTTAAGAGAAAAATTTAATCATTCCCTTATAGTATTTTAGATGTCCATTTGTTTCAATGAAGATTGACAACAAAAATCCATTTACTTATTTGAAATAGCGTTCCAACAAATACTAGGATCCCATAAATGTACGACTTAATTGGTACTCTATAGGTGGTTAATTTCATCTAATGTCAGCGTGTTTATTTACGAGGAGATATATTAATATATATTTTTTTGATACTCATGGTGTCCGAATCTTTGATCCGACTAGTCATTAGAGTCACTGTGATACCGCTCACACAGGATTGTGTTAGTTTGAGACGAAAACTCTCATGCTGTGGCCCAAGAAGTCAGGTGTAGCGACGAAGATTTGATTATGGGACCTCGTTTCCTGAGGTGAAGTATTGTGTCCTCACCAAACCAACTGCGCTAACCTCTTAAGATTAAGAAGATGCATTGAGATGCATGAGATTGCTTGCATTTCATTACAAGATCGAAGGCAATAGGATTGAATTTTATGTTGAAAAAATCAAAGGGAAAAAAACTCATATATGGTGGGTTATTTGGCTTAGATAGACATTAAATTTGACAAATTACCTACTTGTTGAGTTCCCAAAGCTATCCCAAGGTCAACTTTTCAAATTATCTATCCACCTGATTAAAACATGACAATCCCATGGAAACGGGTTGCTGGTATGGCATGCAAGAAACATTTTATCAAATTTATAATAATAGTAAGTACTCAGTTATAAATACTAACAAAAAAGTAGTTGATGTTATGACCCCCTTCCCCCAAATAAGACGAAAATTGGTTTCCTCATAATACTATCAACTATAATATATTCTTTACTGACAAATGGAGAGAGGTTTTGTGCATAGCCGTAGTGCATGGTGCATGACCATGCACTGTAGATTCTCATCGGATAGAGATAAAAAAGAGATGCATGGTAGATCCTTATCCCTCATCCAATAGTTGTGTACATTGCACGGCCGTGTTCAAAACCTCTTGCCCTTACAAATATATGTTATTAGAAAATTTTTATTTAAAGAATAAGAAAAATAAATTATAAGGATTTAAAGAAAAAGACCCAATAACTTAGGCAAACATACAATAAAGTACTATTTTTTTTTTTTTTGATAACGATAGGTATCCAGGCCTTCGGCTTGACTAGACCACGAGCCTATATTAACCCCACAATCGCATGAATCAGGTCATACTGAGGTTGAATGAGAACCTCCGCTGAAAGTAGTGAAGAGCACTAAACATCCCCAATGGAGTGACCCCTACGAGAAAAGAGAAGTCGAACTCAGAACTACATGTTTCCTAAAGTGAAGGCCCCTTACCAACTCAACTCAAAATTCCTTTTAGAAAATATATACCACAATTTACAAATAATATGTACCTAAAGAGTAAAAAATCCTGTTTAAGTTAACAAAACAGGACCATCACAAATGTAAGTACAAGTACCACATACTGATTATTATGAAGGATTATCTACA
This sequence comes from Macadamia integrifolia, assembly GCF_013358625.1. Classification (NCBI taxonomy): domain Eukaryota; kingdom Viridiplantae; phylum Streptophyta; class Magnoliopsida; order Proteales; family Proteaceae; genus Macadamia; species Macadamia integrifolia. Next base: position 21,979,174 of record NC_056563.1, on the reverse strand, counting down.
ATAATTAGGATCCTCTTTATTGCTTCCTTTCAGTACTACCTGTGATCAATCACAGCCCTGATCAGTTTGCATGGCCATTTAAAGCCATAAATCACATTAATTTTCTTAAAAACATAAAATGGCCATTAAGATGAAAGTTGAAGGCCTTAAATGGTAGGAGCATACCCAAATGATTTCTAAGAATGGGAAGTAGTTGAGGATTGAAGCCACCATAGCTTTACTCTGTGAATCATAGCCAGCAGAGGGCTTTAAACTCAGCTTGGGAAACAGCTCACAAAGGTATAGATTTTAGAGGACCACCTTGGAAAGTGTAAGTTTTATGGTGCCATTGAAGACAGATTTAGACATGGTTTTAAGTATCGGTGCGTATCGTGCCGTATTGGCCGATACGTATCCGTATCAGTAGGCATCGGCATGATACATACCGATACGTATCATGAAAATTTTAAAACCCTTATGTATAGATACGTATCCTACGATACACACCGATACGCACCGATACACCACCGATACTCACCGATACATACCGATACTCTATGAAAAATTCAAAATTGAAGTGAAATGTACATTTCGGTACGTATCGGTATGTATCGATGCGTATCAGTGTGTATCGATATGTATCGACCGATACACACCGATACATATCGATACGGTCATAAAATGGCCAAAATGGGTAATTTGTTAGAAAAACATAATTTTTTGAGGTGTTTTTGTTCCAAAGTTGCTGCCAACCATTTTTCTCTCTAACTAAAGTGGAAATCAAGGGTGGGAACAAGGATTTTACATTTATGGGACAATTACAAACCTTGAATTCTTAGTGCAATACTCTCAATTTACTGTTTATGCATAATACATGTTATATATAACTTTTTTTAACTATTTTTTTATGCAAATGTGTATAAAAAAGTGTTTTTTATCCATTTATGTGCGTATCTTAGCGTATCTCCGATACGATACAATATCCTCTGATACGTATCTTAATTTTAACTGATCGATACCGATACTTTAATCCTTGGATTTAGACCAGAAGCTTTTAGTTGCAGGAACCAGGAAGAATGGAAGATCAAATTCAAGTGGTTTAAAAGACCACGCAACTGGATATCCTTCCTGACACAAGGATTCAGTCCAAACTACGGCTTGAAAATTGGACTAATAAGCCGGCCAGTTACTTGGTTCAACTAACTTTCGACCGCCGCAAGGCAATTTCGTCTAGCAAAAGTCATGATCAAAGCACATCCATGCATTTAGTTCAACAGCTACTTTAGGAAAGTTTTTATTTTCGCCCATTCTTTGCTTTGATTAGGTTTTGAATTGGTGATCTCTTTACCTATATGATGAGATCGCATATATGACTTTACACGTGGACAAATAACTTCGAAAGATAACACAAAGACTGATACTTAAGTTATTAGGTGAAGAGAGTTCTTTAGGTATATGATATGAAGGCACCGAAGATCTAAACAAACCAATGTGAAACTTCAACTCTATGACTTTCATCATCTCAACAAAGTTTGTCTCGAATTCTTAACTCGTTTTGAAGAATAATCCGATGGATCGACCCTCTACTTGAAGGAATATATAACAAGCAGTTGTAATTTTAGGGGTTTTTCAAGCTAGGGTTTTAAAGCGAGTTTTCTCGCCACTGTTTGGGTGTAATTTCTCTTCTACATAGTGAAACATCTTCTTCTTTGCCTAAGGGTTAGGACACCACATTGGTGTGTGAATCTCATTAAATCTCTATATATTGTGCGGATCTGTGTTTACTTATGTTCATATTTGTTGGTGTTTGCTGTAACAGGTTCCATTTGAATATAGTCTAGTTGGCTAAATTTGTTCATTATGGATAATGTTATAGTAGTTTTAAAAAAAAATTCAAAATAAAAAACAAAAAACAAAACAAAATAAAACCATCATCGAGAGCTACAAACATGAATGAGCACATTAAGAACTTTATCTTAGTTGCTTGTATAGCGATAATCCGGTTTATATCATTTTTTTTTCCCCATTGAGGCGTTAATGGTTCTCTCATAGATGGCTACATATTACGAATACTAACAACTCATTGGAGGTAGTTTTCTTTCAATCACGATCAAAGAAGGGTTTTGAATAATATTCAAAGAATAATCGAGGAACGTCGATTTCATAGTATAAGGGGTTTAGAACAGTTATGACCTTAGATGGATTTATTTTTCCCACACCCACAGAAAACTTTCTCCTAACTAATAAGTCTCAGACTGACCGGTCAAACCTGGACACTGATGATAAGAAAGATCTCTACTTACTTATCAGACCAATCAACTTGTTATGTTCGGTGGGCCAGCCTTTGGTGGAATCTCCTCCTAATTATGCAATCCATTTTTTTTCCATTGTGTTTCTTCTTTGAATACTTTTCCCAATATAGGAAGAATTATCTCTACTTAACTGGACAATCCAAGTGTTATTTTCAGTGGGTCAACTTCTATAGAGTCTCCTTGTAATGTAATTCATACTTTTCTTTCCATTTTTGTTTCTTCTTTGAATACTTTTCTATTGGAACAAGAAAATTATTATTTGGCCATTTATATTGATAATTTCTATATACAATGAATCTAATTGGTCGGTACGATGCCTTTTTCATTTTCTCTTTATTTTTTTAATCATATGACATAGTTTGCCACTTATGAAATAAAATAAATTTCAAAGATCCCTTCAATAAATAGTTCCTTTTCCCCTTATAAAACTGATGGAAAAATAATTAATTATAACTTTAGAAGAGAAACTGAAGCTGCAATTTATTTTATTCTCACTCTTAGAATGGTCAACTATAAGAAAGTCTAAAATTTGACCTAGACAACAACAAAAAATGATTAAAAAAGAACAAATATATCTTATTTGTTTCCCTTGTGTTGTAGTGAGAAAAGGAGCCAACTGCTGCAGATGCTTTGGCTCTTTGTATCTCACATAGAATTACAAAAAAGGAAGAATTAGGATCTAAACTTCTTTTTTTTCTTCGGTAACACTAGAATTTATTGATGTAAGTTCCGGTTACAAACCAACGTATTCATATCACAAAGTTGGATTAACCAAGGAGTGGAATGAGGCCACAACATTTTGGACCGGATGGACGCACCTCTCTTGGCAAGGGAGTCGGCAGTGCCATTAGCTGCCCTTGGAATATGAGTGAAGGTGCAGTGATTGGGTTGACGGGAGATGAACCGAATATCTGCTACAATCGGGTGGATCTCCACCGGGGCAGCTAGCTGACCAATATTATATGGGATATTTGTTGCATAATTTTTCTATTTTTTTTATCAAATATATCGCATAAATAGCATAGCATCAAAATACCAAAAAAAAAAAAAAAGATTACAAAACAACTACCAACAAAATGAATAGAGATAGAATTGCCACAAAAAAAAAAAACTATTTGGCTATTTGTAAAGGCTGATTCTCATACACTGGAATTAGTACTTAGGTGTCGTGGGAAACCCTCTACCTTAAAATTTTTTTATCATTTGGAAAACATTTCTTGGTCCATGTAGTCTTTATGATATTACATGATTTGCACATGTAATTGTGCCATTTGGAAAGGTCATGTGGAAATTTTGACTATTAGATATTAAGCAAATGATCTAGATAGACTACGTGTTAAATTTCAATATCAAATTTAGATCTATACATGTATGCCCTCCCATGGTATTGAAATTTAAAAATGCTTCATTTTACCACTTGACAAACTCTATTTGGACGAAAATTTAAGAAAAAAGTGTGTAGACCAAGGAAAATTCCCCAACCCTTATTATTTAGCTATAAGATTTTCTAGACCAAACTCCATACAATTATGTCCTCCCCTTTTCCCATAAATGGTAATAAATTGTACTAAGACGTATTACACTCAAATATCATTTAAGAAATCTCTTAGAACTAATAATATTTGAATTAATAATACTAACAACAACAATAGTAATAGTAATATCAAATCACATGTTAGGGCATCAATTGTTTCCTAGACATCCAAAGAACGATTAAGATTTCTATAATCTTACATCAAACTAATTAGAAGAATGAGCATGAGAAAAAAGTTGATGAATTATTATTAAATCATACATTGCATATATAAGAGTCAATGAGTACCAAAATTTTAAAGAAAACTTTCACAAATGAGCATCCAACTACAATGGAGGATAAAGTAATTAATGTTTAGGGATAAAAAATTAATGAATCTCTTCAATCAAAGGTTACATTGAAAAAAAAAAAAAGATTATTAAAAATTAACACAAAGTAGGGAAAGATGGAGCTATTAATCACTATGTTTTATCCACTTAACAAAACTATGACTAGCATTGCATTTAAGGTGCAAAAAGATGAAGCATCATTGATTTAAAAAGGGGCAGGGCTTTCCTCAAGCACTAAATAGATATGGAGCTTCCCTTTTACCATAGCTTAACTTTCTTCTTTTTTATTCTTTATATACTTGGCTAGCTTAATCAATCTTTAATTTTTCTTGTAACTTGTCTGAATACATATATATTAATATATGAAAGGTTTAAAATTTATTTCACCATGATTATCACTTATAAATGGACCCTAAACTATACATGGAGGAATGACAAGGTAATGAATGCCATATATTATATAACTTCTCTTTTAAAACAACATTAGAGGAATGAAGATATATCCGAATTAAGTGATTGGACTAATAGGGTGTACATCTTCTTAGAATTTTTATATTTTAAACTTAGTGGTCCAAATCAATCATGTGACTTATTATATAGGGACTTTTTTCCTCATATTTTAGTCATTAACTGCTTTAGCCCAAATATGAACTTTACAATTTCTTCAAATTTCCACTACCTCTGGAGCAAATGAAGTCTTCCTTCTTTCTTACCTGTTTGCTTTTGTTCTTGATCTTGAGCTCGTTGTTCTTGACCTTAGACTTGACTTCTTGTTGAAGTTCTTGCCTTTTCGAGACTTTAGGCCCTTGCCCTTGGCCTGGTCTGGACTCCCCCAAGCTAAGTACTTTCAATGATGGAGGCTAACAAGCGGCATGTCTTCCCACCCCCCAAAAAAAATCTAATAAGTAAATGGACATTTTGGTGTTGGTGGGGCCTTTCAGGACCTCTTTCATCAGTCCAAAAAATCTCCAAATATTTAGTTAGTAGTTGTCTAATAAAAATGCAAACCTTTGAGATGCGTGGCGAAGTAATCAACATAATTGAAACAATTCCAAATTCTTTAAGGAATAGATGGATTTGAATGTTGAATTTTGTTGTGCTTTGTTGAATATATTTTTTCTATTCATCTAAGAAAAAAGAAAATTTGAAAATTAAAAGCCGTTGGAACCTCATATCGATGTAGAACAACTTCTCTGTCTCTTGACCCTCAATGGATATTTTTTATGTAAATTTAGGAAGGATTAGTTGAGTAATGCGGTGCCTTGCCCACCAGGGCAAAGGAAATTTTATGTGGATCTCTCAGGAAGAATTTGCTAGCATCCCCACAAGGTGATATAATTGGAAGGATTAGCTGAGTAATGCAGTGCCTTGCCCACCATGCCAAATAACATTTTATGTGATCAATTTTCAAGCAATAGAAGGATATATTAGCATCCACCCAAGGAGATGGAAAGATTATTTGAGTAATGCAGTCAAGGAACAGAAAATGGACTAACTCTTTTAGGCCTTTCACAGGTAAGATTGCTATGGACGTCACCCATATGTGTACTGTGCTAATTAAGAGGACTGTGGATAAAAATCAGTGTGTGTGTGAGTGAGAGAGAGAGAGAGGTCGGTGTGAAGAGGTTCGTATTTTGGGTAGGTTTAGGGCACAAAATTCCTCTAGTGGGCAGTGAACAGCAATGAGATCCAACAACGGGGGTGCATATTAGAACCCTCTCAGACATTAAATCTTCACTGTCGTTCACCTAAAAGATTTGAGTCAAGGTTTAGGTAGGGTCATAGGGGTATCAAAACCGACCAATCAGCTATCAATATCTATCACTGTTGATACGGCCTAGAATAAAATATATGTATACAGAGAGTGATGGCCCTTATTTTATTAAATAATTGTTGGTTTGGCTGGTTTTCTCCAATTACGTGCAGGCATAATTGTGACACCATTTGGGTATCCCTTTCTCTGAAAATCAGATGAATTTTATTACTAATGTAAGACCATTCCCCGATCTCGCGCTAATAAGAAACCTCACTATTGGTTATTTGCTGGGGGGCGTTATCGGCAACAGGAAACCCATATAAATTTGGGGAAGAAAAATAATAACTATATTTTCAACTTTGTGATTTGACAATAACACTAAGGCTTTGTTTGGTTACAAGGAGAATGCAAATTTTTTATGTAAAGTGGAATTTTTTTCCCAGAAAAAATAAATTTAGATATTTGATTGCAAGGGAAATATAATTTACATGTGAAAAAGATTTCACTTAACCATTAAAATTTCTCTTTTTATTTTTCCACCAAAATAAGAAGAAAAAAAAAACCCTACTCTCACGATCTCTCCCACTCTCATGATTTTCACCCCACTCATGACTCTCTCTCTCTCTCTCTCTCTCTATTGGGTTTGTTTTGACCACAAGACTTTGGGTTTGAGCCAAATGGAGCATTACTGACCTGTTGGGTTTGTTTTGACCAAAATACTTTTGAAATGGGTCTTTCACTTATTATCAATTGTGATCTATTACAGTTTTCTTTGTGATCATCTTTTATATTATTTTAAATATTTATTTATGCTACATTCATTTGATATTTAGAATTAAATGGTTTATTTTGGTTAGTGATAGAACATAGTATCTGATGACATTTGGTGTGATTTGGTATAGACCTTGAATGACCTGATTCACATAACCAATATAAATTTTGAGGAGCTGGGTGGATTCTGGATTAAAAAGTACACTCCCCCCTCCCAATCTATTTTAAGGAGTTTAGTTGGATTATTAGTTTTTTAAAATTTTACATCTATTTTACATCAATTTTACATCCAACCAACTGTGGTAAATTAATTTCACTTCACTTCTGTTGCAACCAAACAACTCAAAAGGGAAAAAAAATTCGCTTCACTTCCCTTCCCATTTCCCTTGCAACCAAACGCAGCCTCATGAAGCTCACAAATCTGCAAGCTTAACATTTTTGTTTAAAATTGTAACTGCTCGAGTCATTCACTAGTTACGAGACATATAATATGGGCCTCGTTTGGGGTGGCCCAGATCGTGCCCTAAAATCTCGGGTGTGCGTGCTATATCTTAAAGGTCAAATGGGCTTTTTCCAATATATTATTTTCACTGCAACTTTGAAAGCTATAAAGAATCCAAGCCCACTAACGGTTTGAGGCCCATCGCTGCACCTAAACCAAGCCCCATTTCAATTAAAGCTACCACAATTTCTGTTTTTCAGGAACATATATTTTGTAATCAAATTAGCACTTATCAACCACTCTCATGAAATCTAACTAAAGTGGAGAATAGTTGGGAATAAGAAAATTCCTCTTCATGTTTAGAACTGTACCTGAACCACTCATTTTGCGAAGATCAAAATCCAAAATAGATATAAAAATTTGACATCAACTATAGCTTCAAGTCTTCAACATTAACAATATCAAAAGTGTGAATTAGTAGTAGGCATGGATGTAAATTTATCTCCAACTTTTAGCTAGATTTTGCACTAAATAGCTACTTGAGGAATTTTAGAGGTGTACCTACAAAAGGCCAAATTATAAAACCAGCTAACCTTCTAGAGATAACAAGTGGGTGTTTATTTAGGCTGTGTTTGGTAGTCATTCAGTTTTAGAAACGATGTTCGTTTTGTGTCAAAAACAAAATTTTCAGTTTCTATGCTAATAAAAGGATGTTTAAAAAAAAAAATAGTACTTGGTGAACGTGTTTCAAGAATGATTACCCTAGTTCACTTTTTTTTCTTTTGTATTTGGAACGAAACCAAAATGACGGAATAGGGTTTTGTCGTCCCATCATTTTGCATTTCTTAGTATAAATAAGTTTCTCCTTTTCGTTCAAAAAAAACCCGAAAAACACTAAGTTGACATCGAATGCTTTATTCCTTTTTTTTCCCTATAGAATGGAAAAATATTAGAAATGTTTTTCTGAATAGGAAAATAAAAACGATTTGGTAAATAATAAGAACTAGAAGGATGCACTTGAATGCAAATATAAATATACGCTTCGTGAACATGAAAACCTAATCACTAGTCGTCCACGATTGTTAAACAAGTAAGCTTGGTACAGTAGGTCAACAAGTACGAAACAATTACACAAATAAACGGATGATTCGACCAGAATTTTACACACAAAAGATAGATCTGAATTAGTAGATTACCAAATAGAGATTAAAGAATTAATATACAAAGTTCATGTGTTCTTAACATGCAAAATCTTTTTACATTTATTATCTATCCTATTTCTATTTCACTTATTCTTGTTATGTTTCTTTGCTAAGAAAAGAAAAAAAAAATTATAAACAAAAACATAATATCACAATGATATGATGATTAACTTAAGTATGTACCACTATTTCTAAATTCAAAAATTTTTTTTTTTTTTTGGCAAACACGACCTAAGCCACGTAGATATTTCGAGCGGTTGGCCATTGACAAGGGCAACCACCAACCGTCTGCTGAATATCCTTCCAACAAAACATTGTAGGGAACTTAGTGGTATATAGAGGTAATTTTATAAAACACGTGAGGACACAACAATAACTTCAGTCTCGAAGATATTTTGGAAACATGAAAAGATAGCAACGGAACTAGCCAAGATTCTCTCCAGCGCATCTGACGGCTGACCAGCACCTGATATGCGTGGCCTGGTTCTGTCAGCCGTCGGATGCACTATCACCGGAGAGATTCCCTTTCAAGTAAAAATATCTATCCAACAAGTGAGTTGAGTAGCGTGGTCCCCATGCCGAATCTAAGGATAAAGAAACCATGGTTAATAAACCCCCAACCTTAGTTAATCTCATCTGGCTATGGACCAAGGTTCCAAAACTTTGGATCGTTCAAGACCGATATCGATCTGAATCAGATCTCCGTATCAGACAGATATCGGGATTAGGATGGGTCAATCGAAATGGCAAATACGAATCCGATCCGATCTATTTTAAGTTTGTGAGGAACTTAGAATAGCAAATGCTAAACTCTACCCTAGACCCTAGTTATCACTCCGATACAGTCGGGAGCCTCGACTATAAATATATGTTTTCGGAGCCCTAGGGTCTCGTGCCTTCCCGAGGTGGATCTTGATCCTCCTCTTTGTTCTTCCTCCGATCTGTTCGGTGTTTCATCATCTTCCTCAGCAATGGCTTCTGCAGATGTTGAGTTTCGATGCTTCGTTGGTGGTCTCGCATGGGCGACCGATGATCAAGCCCTAGCGAAGGTTTTCGGTCAATACGGCGACATTATTGAATCTAAGGTCCGTTTTTACGAGGCATCGTCTTCGCAGATGTGTAGATCGGATCGGACCAGAACGGATCGATTCGGCTTTACTTCTCTGTATTCTGTTCTCTGATATTGGATGGCTTTGTTGATCTGTTTTCTGTACTACTCTGTGTCTCTTTGTTCTCTAATTGATCACCGGAAACGGTATGTTGTTCTCTTCATCTTTGAGGAGACGTGGATCGATCGATTTGAGATCAGATCATGTATTATTACTTTCTTAAAATCTTTCCAATTAAATCGCTTTGTGATATTCGTTTTTTCGGTTGTTTCAGATCATCAGCGATCGTGAGACTGGGAGATCTAGAGGCTTTGGCTTTGTGACTTTCCGTGATGAGCAGGCGATGAGGGACGCTATTGAAGGGATGAACGGCCAAAGTCTCGACGGTCGTAATATTACCGTCAATCAAGCGCAGAACAGAGGAAGCAGTGGTGGAGGTGGTTACCGCAGTGGTGGCGGCGGCGGATACGGTGGTGGTGGAGGCGGATACGGCGGTGGTGGTGGTGGATACAGCGGCGGTGGTGGTGGATACGGTGGCGGTGGTGGATACGGTGGAGGTCGACGTGATGGTGGTGGTGGTGGTGGGTACAGCCGCGGTGGTGGTGGTGGTGGTGGATACAGTCGCGGTGGTGACCGTGGTGGTTATGGAGACGGTGGATCTCGTTACTCGAGGGGTGGTGGTTCCTCCGATGGCAACTGGAGGAACTAGGGTTTGGTAGTGATGTTTTAGGGTCTGATGTCGTGAATGGTTTCGTGGTCTTGGTATTTATGGTTCTCTCTATAAGTGATTCGTCTTTTTGACCAATGTGGTTACTCTGTATGGCGATTTGATATTTTTCGTCCGATGGTTCTCTGTAGTTGTGATTCGAGTCCTCTGGTATCGTAATTAGTCATCTTACAAAGAACAGAAAAATTTATGGAATTTGTCCATAGAAATTGTGTTTTTTTCATTTAGGTTGTGACTATATTTCGTTAATTTCACATTAATAATTAAATTACATATGACCCTTTATGAGTAATGGTTTGTTCTTTCTGGCTCATGAAAACGCAGCTGTTGTGCCAATTGATTGAGGAATCAAGCTCAGTTTTCTATCTCACATAAGATTTTAGTTTATATTGAAAAAACAGAAAGACAAAAAAGACTTTTCCTCTTTCCTTGAGATTCCTGGATTTCTGCGGCTTGATGAGCTTGTTCGTGGATAGTTAAGACTTCTATTTTCAGAGATGCTTGTTATGATTTTTTGGACTTGATTTCTTGAAAAAAAAAAAAAAACAGTAATTGAAACAGATTGTAGCTGAGGGAAAGAGAATCTAACAAGTCCATGAATAGTGGAAATCTCACGCCTAATTGATGCTTCGTGTTGGATCACACTGCCTTTTAGGGGGCCTGCCTTTTAATGGAAGAAGCGATGGGAGTCGAATTAGTCGATATTTTATCTCTCCATGATTCCATAAATTACATGATCCCTTACCCCCACCACAGCGCTCCACCTCAACCTCCAACCGTTCCTTTCTTGAATTCCAGGCTTCTTCAATTCCATTCCTTTTGCACCCGATCACCGGTGTGAGTCGTGTGATTTCACCTCCACAAGTAACTTACTAATTCTTTTTTGGATTCTGAGTTCATGGGTGATATTATATGGTCGGGGTGCAGTTGCGTAGAAAGATTTTTTGGGGATCCGGATCCTCTCCTAAGCATTGATCTATATTTGGTTGAATTCTGGGTTCATGGGTGATGTTATATGGTCACTGTGCACTTGGGTAGAAAGATGTTTTGGGGGATCGGGATCACTGTTAGTTAAATCGCGTTTTGTTGTGTTTTTTTGTCGTTTAAAATGCGTTTTTCCATATGTTATTATATAATATGAAAAAAAAATGAAAACGGTAAAAGAATCCGTTTTAAACATGTATCCGTTTTTTAAGGGTAAAATAGGAATTTTAATAAAAATTTTAATTTCAAAAAAAAAAAAAAAAAAAAAAAAAAAAAAAAAAAAAAAAAAACCCCTATTAGTAAAAGTGAAGAGCGAAGACAATATGGTACTTGGTTTTTGGTTTTTAACTTTCATACTATCTATAGGAAAAAAAAATTCATCTTCTTATAACCCATTGAGTAAGGTGAAGCTAAAGCTAACAACATCTCATTTTCTTGTAGCCCATTGAGATATTTTATCTTGGGACTCTTAGAGCTTTTGGAACATTAGATGCATATATACACGTAATAATATCTCAAATTGCATTAGTATACTATTGTTTTTTTTTGTTTCATTTTTTTGAAAACTACACGTTTAATATTTGTATCGTTTGTTTTCGTCCGTTTGTCATTCCCTATTTTTTTGAGCGTATTGTTCATCGTTTTTATCTGTTTAAAACCCGTACCATACGTTTCTGCTTTTTTTCCGTTCCCATTTTAACTAACAGTGATCCGGATCATTTCCTAAGCATTGATCTATTTGGTTGATTGAACAGGTGTCTTTGTTCTAGTTAGTAAAAGCACAACCAATGCACAATATTTGAAGTCTAAGGGTGTCAATTTCGAGCCGAATTAATCAAATCGAATTGAATTAATTTGGTTCAAATTCAGTTTGAGTATATGAATATGGACCTTGGTTCGGCTTGGTTTCAGTTTAGAGTGTAAGAACTGTCAGTTCGAATCGAAACCGAACAAATGAAAAAATCCTAATATCATTAAGAGAGATTTTTTATGTGGTAAGTGTTTTCTATAATTTATCATCACATATTTACATGTTAAAGACAATTTTGGAGTTGACAATGACCATAAGGCCCATAACTTGAATACATTATGGCTTTTGATCCATCATAGTCATAGTTCAAAAGTGAAATCATTTTCATAATCGAATTAAAACCAAGGTATAAAACCGAATTAAAATTACATATCATAACTAAATTGGAACCTAAACGAAATCGATCCTAATTGAATCAGCTTGAGTATTTAAATACGGAACTGAGTTGATTCTCGATTCAGTTCTAGTCTATCATATCATCATTCGAAACCAAATCAAAACCGAAACAAATACCTAAAACCAAACCGATTGACACCTTAATTTGAACACGTGTCGCCCAAATAATTATGGATGTGAATCGGGTAATCAATACTCAAGAGTGGATCCCGATCCTATTTTGGGTGCGGGGTGACTGGGTGGGGAAGATATTTTGGTCAGTTTAAATGTCAACTTCATTAATCTTATTTTATATCCTCTTTCCTTCCATGCCATTTAAAACTAAAGGTACTGTTAGGGTGTCAATCAGTGTTCCCTTCAATGCCATTTAAAACTAAAGGTACCTTTAGAGTTGTCAATCAGTGGGTTTGGATCCATTTTGTTTGATTTTATCGGTTTTGGTGTGAGAATAGGTGAGGCCAACATTATCCAATAAAGAACATTGGTTTCAGTTTTTCTGTCGGTGTGTTATTGGGTTAACTTTGAGAACCACTTGCAGGGCCCATAGTCCCAATTTTGTGCATTCCTTATGCACTTATGATACTCATACTCTTATTATTATTTTTTTTTTAATGAAAAAAGGGTGCTCCGTAGTAGTGATCATAGTCCTTAGGACAAACACTTGTACAGTAAGTCGTGTTTTTATAGGATCAATGATCGATAATAGAATATGTCAATACTCGAATCCATAATCAGCCGACTTGAACAGTGATGGGTTGAGGGCATTTGCACCACTAGACTACCAACCCCATTGATTTATGTTACTCATACTCGTCATCAGCAATAGGGGAAGGGTTTCCTTGTGTTTTATCATAGAAGTCTACTTTGGCATCCATTAAAATTTGGGGAAAGTACTGAAAATAGAGATGAGACGAAATGGGATGAAACCAGGGATTGGAGTTTACTTTAGCATCCTTTTAAAATTTGGGTAAAGTATTAGAAATAGAGATGAAATGGGATCGAATCAGGGATTGGAATTTACTTTAGCATCCTTTAAAATTTGGGAAAGGTATTAAAAACATGGATGAAATGGGATGAAAACAGGGAATGGCATCAAGAAGAAACGTCATGGATGTTATCTTTAAGATGGAACCAGGGATTGGCATCAAGAAGCTATTAAATTTTTAAATTTTAGAAGTGATATAGCCAAATTGACCTCTCGGTGGGGGCAATGACATGTGTCGCCTCTGAGACACGTGTCCTCCGCCAGACGAAGGTTCCAAGAAATCACTCACGCTCAAGCAAGCTCAATCACTGAGGCACGGTCACAAAATCACGCGGGATCACGTCGTCTGCATGAAGGGAATATTCCCCCCCAGAAGGATGGACGTATTCGAGTGGGACTCTAAGAGGGAAGAAGGTGGACCCGAGAAGGACGTTGGGAAGGAAAGGGAAAACCCTAAACCCTATGAGCTATATAAGGGGGGTCGAGAAGAAGGAAGAAGGTAAGCTCTGAGACCCTCACCATTATTCCCTTATTGAACTGTGCGGCCGACTCTGACTTGAGCATCGGAGGACTAACCCCGGACAAAGCTCTGGGCCTCCATCGTCTGTGTTTGTGTAGGTTCGACTAGCGGGGTGTTTTGGCAGCAACAGATTGGCGCCGTCTGTGGGAACGACGGTAATGGTGGGGAGAACCTACAACCGGAAGAGGACAAGAGCGACGTCCAACATAGACATGGGGGAAGAACCTTCAGGGGAGCTTCCTCCCTCGGCGGAGATAGGACGAGAAAGGGGCCATGACGACCGGGAAGTGTCCGTCAGATACCAACGCTCGGCTAGATATTCAGTACGTGAAGGCAGTGACCATCAGCCTCCTGCAGCCCAGGAGTACGTGACGAGGTAGCAGTTCGAAGACCTCCAGGACAAATATAACCGGATGGCCGAGACTATGAGGGAGGTCTCCAAAGCTGTCTCCCATAGGACCGACGGAGCACCCCCAGGTCCCCACGTCCAGTTTGAGCGAGCTCGAGATGAAGACCGAAGCAGTACGGGATCGACAAGGGCCGGTCGTGACCCTCGAAGCCGAGTAAGGGAGAGTCTCGCGCCCCGAAGTAGGACGCGGCGCACCGCCAGAGACCCACATGGGGATCCGCACCAAGGAGATAGACAGAGGTCCGAGGACTCGGGATTAAAGAGGATGATCCTAGACCTGAAGGACGAGATCAGAAAGGTGGCAGAAAACTAGACGGGAAACCGCGAGCCTGACCTCACCAATGACATTGCCTTAGCTGACGAGGTCATGAGGGACCCGCTCCCGGTCGGCTTTCGTCTGCCCAAGTATGACACTTATGACGGGTCAGGGGACCCCGTCGATCACCTGGAAGGCTTTAAGGTCGCCATGCAATTCCATCGGGTCTCAGAAAATATCATGTGTCGTGCCCTTCCATTGACGTTCAGGGGAGCGACGAGGCTGTGGTACAACCGACTGCCGACGAAGTCGATCCACAGCTTCGGTGACCTGAGTTACTTCTTCGTGAAGGGATTCTCTAGTAGCCAGCCCCTCCAGAAGACTACGTTGAACCTAACCAACGTCAAGCAACAGGAAGGGGAATCGCTGCGAAACTACATGAAGCGATTCCAACAAGAAAAGATCACAATCAGGGGCCTAGACCCGAAGGAGGAGTTCACGGCCCTGTTAGGAGGCGTCAAGGACAAGGAGTTGAAGAGGTCCCTGGCGAAGCATACACCTAGGAACCTGACCGAGCTGAGGGCACGATGCGATAAGTACATCCAGATGGAAGAAACCCTCCAGGCCGATGAAGAAGCCGAAAGGAAGGCGGCGAGGAAGAGGCCCTCAAGGGTTGATGATAAACCCGTCGAAGAAGGAAAAAGACGAAAGTCCAAGCGCAGTCGGGCCCCCAGTCCACCAAGGAAGTTTGAGAAGTACGCACCCCTGAATTGAAGGCGAACAGAGGTGTTAATGCAGATAAAAGATTCCCCAGATGCCAGAGCCATGAAGTGGCCAGGAAAGATGGGGCGACACCCCGAGAGACGCAATGTGGACAGATATTGCCACTTCCACAGAGACCATGGCCATAATACCGAGGACTATTGGCATCTCAAGGGGGAGATAGAAGGAATGATCAGAAGGGGATACCTAGGCAGATTTGTAGACCGGGAGAAGGAGGTGGCCCCAGATGGTAACGGCCAGAGGGATAACCGTCGGAGAGATGGCGGAGGTCGTTATGAGAGAAGGGGGCTCGCCCGCAGAGGTAATCAAGAATAGCGAAGGAACCAGACACCCGAGGAAGCTGACCGTCGCCCCCGAGAGGAGAATAAGAGCCCGACTAGAGTTGTAGTGACCATCTGTGGAGGCCCAGCCGCTGGAGAAAGTTCGGTCTCTGCCAGGAAGGCGAAGGCCTACGCAAGGAGCGTACATATGGCAGAATGGCCGAATAAGAAGGCGAAGACGGGGACGATTATCTCCTTCTCAGATGATGATCTGGAAGGGGTACAAATGACGATGCCTTGGTTATCACCATGACCATAGCGGATTGCAAAGTGAAGAGGATCTTAGTGGATAACGGCAGTTCAGCTGATATCCTTTTCCTCGAAGCTTTCCGGAAGATGGGCCTCGACGAAGGGAAATTAAAGAAGGTCGAACACCCGCTGCAGGGATTCTTCGGCGTCCCGGTGAAGGTGGAAGGGTCGATTGAGTTGCCGGTTCGAGCTGGCACCGGAGATCGCCAGGCGACGGTCATGATTAACTTCCTGGTGGTGAGCATTACATCGGCGTATAATGTTATACTAGGAAGGGTCGGGTTGAACCTGTTAAAGGCCGTCGTCTCCACTCCCCATCTCAAAATGAAGTTCCCTACCAAGAATGGTGTCGGGGAGTGTCGGGGTGATCAGGAGACATCCCGGAGGTGTTACGCCACTACTCTATGGGGAAAAGAAAAGGCGGGCGAGGCGCTCCCGATAGAGGATCTACGTGATGATGCCAGTTATCAACGGGGGGAGCCGGCCAAAGATTTGGTGCAAGTTGAAGCTGAAGAAGGGGATGACACCCGGTAATTCCAGATTGGGGCTACCATGCCAAGGTTGCAGCGAGAAAGACTCATCTCATTCCTACGGAACAACGCTGACGTATTCGCCTGGTCGGCGTCGGACATGCCCGGGATAGATCGAGAGGTGATAGAACATCATCTGAATGTTAGCCCAATGAAGAAGCCGGTGCAGCAGAAGAAGAGGACGTTCGCCCCCGAAAGACAGAAGAAGATAGACGAGGAAGTAGAAAAGTTACTGAAGGCCCGGTTCATCCGCGAGATCCAGTACCCGGAGTGGATATCTAACGTGGTAATGGTCCCGAAGGCAAACGGGAAGTGGAGGATCTGCATCGACTTCACCGACCTGAATAAGGCCTGCCCGAAGGACGCATACCCCCTGCCAAAGATAGACCTACTCATCGACGCCACGGCGGGATACGAGGCGCTGAGTTTCATGGATGCATACTCGGGGTACAACCAAATCAAAATGTCCGAGGCTGATGTCCCGAAAACATCCTTCATAACTGAAGGTGGGTTGTACTGCTATGAGGTCATGCCTTTCGGACTAAAGAACGCAGGGGCCACCTATCAAAGGTTGGTGAATAAAATTTTCAAAGGAATGATCGGCAAAACCATGGAAGTATATGTGGACGACATGCTCGTGAAAAGCCTGAAGGTGGAAAGACACATCCAAGACTTGGAAGAGGCGTTCCAGGTGTTGAGACGGTACGGCATGAAGCTGAACCCCGCAAAATGTGCATTCGGAGTGGCCTCGGGGAAGTTCCTCGGCTTCATCGTCTCGGAGAGAGGAATTGAAGCCAACCCAGTCAAGATACAAGCCATTCGGGACATGAGGTCACCCCAGAACGTGAAACAAGTCCAGGAGCTTACGGGTCGGGTCACCGCCCTCGAAAGATTCATGTCACGGTCTGCAGATAGGTGCCTCCCCTTCTTCAAAGCGCTAAAAGGGACCAAAAAGTTCGAGTGGACGGAGGAGTGCGAAAAGTCTTTTGAACAATTGAAGGAATACTTGGCCGCACCCCCGCTGCTGACGAAGCCGAACACCGGGGATACCTTGCATCTGTACCTGGCTGTATCGGCAGTAGCGGTAAGCGTCGTACTGACGAAGGAGGAAGGAAGGCAACAACGGCCAATATACTACGTCAGCCGAACCCTTCTAGATGCCGAGACAAGATACCGAAAGGCGGAGAAAGTGGCGTACGCCCTCGTGACGGCGGCAAGAAAGCTGAGACCATATTTTCAGTCACATACGGTATGCGTACTCACGACCAGCCCCTGAAGAAGATACTGCAGCGACCAGATATGTTCGATCGCCTGGTAAATTTGGCCATAGAGTTGGAAGAGTTCGACATCCAATACAAGCCAAGAACCGCAATTAAAGCACAGGCCCTCGCAGACTTCATAGCGGAGACGACGATCCCCGATGACCCACAGGAATCTGCTGAGGAACGAGGAGACGAGGCTTGGACATTGTACGTAGATGGGGCTTCCAACAGCGATGGAAGTGGCGCAGGAATCGTGTTGGTGAGCCCCGAAGGCTTCAAAGTAGAATACGCCCTACGGTTCGACTTCGACGCCTCCAACAAAGAAGCGGAATACGAAGCGATAATAGCCGGAATTAATCTGGCTCGGGCCTTGATGGTGAAGGAACTGGTAGTACATAGCGACTCCCAACTCGTGGTGCGACAGGTGAATGGAGAATACGAGGCCAAAGGGCAAAGGATGGCCGAATACTTGAACACGGTGCGAGACAGGTCAGCGGCTTTCAAGGAATTTGAGGTAAGGCAGGTGTCACGAGAAGAGAATGCTAGTGCAGACGCACTATCACAGCTGGCCACCTCCGACTTCGCAGAACTGGGACGAGCGGTGTATTTCGAAGTACTACCACAGCCAAGCATCGAAAAACCCCGTGAGGTATTACCCGTAGGTGAAAACGGCCAAAGCTGGATGAATGCCATAACAGAATACCTCAAAGAGGGAAAGCTCCCAAAGAATAGGGACGAGGCAAGAAAAATAAGAATGAGGTCAGCGCGCTTCTTCCTAAAGGACGACACGCTATACAAGATAGGGTTCACCTTGCCATACCTCAAGTTCCTGGATCCCTCCGACGGTGAATACGCACTCCGGAAAGTGCATGAAGGGATATGTGGCCAACACCTTGGAGCCTGGGCCCTAGCGCATAAAGTACTAAGGCAGGGCCTGTACTGGCCGACAATGAGGAAGGACGCAGAATCACTGGTCAGGAAGTGTGTCAAGTGCCAGATGTTCGCCCCCGTGCCTAGGCTACATTCTACCGAGCTCTCGTCCTTATCTAGCCCAGTACCGTTCGCCATGTGGGGGATGGACATCATAGGCCCGTTCCCCCTGGCCACGAGACAGAGGAAGTTTATCGTGGTGGCAGTCGACTACTTCACGAAGTGGGCGGAAGCCGAAGCCCTAGCGACAATAACTGAAAAAAACATAAGGGACTTCTTCCAAAGGGCGGTGGTATATAGATTTGGAATCCCCTAGGTTGTGGTGACGGACAATGGAACTCAGTTTTCCAATCCAACCTTCGGCGCGTTCTGTGAGGCCCTCGGCATCGACCACAGGAAAACCTCCGTCGGGTATCCACCGACCAATGGGCAAACAGAAGTAACCAACCGTACACTACTTCAAGGAATCAAAAAGAGGCTAGACGATGCCAAAGGATTATGGGCAAACGAGTTGCACCACATCCTCTAGGCTTACCGCACTACTGAGAGGTTAGCTACCGGAGAGACACCCTTCATGTTAACATACAGCACTGAAGCTATACTCCCAGTGGAGATAGGGGCCATTACCCATTGGATTTGGTACTACAACGAAGACGAAAACGACGGAGGGCTTCGGGCGAATCTAGACCTCTTGGCAGAAACCAGAGAGGCTTCGCAAGAAAGGATCGCCGCCTACCAGCAGAGGGTCGCGAGGCACTACAACACCAAAGTTCGGAAGAACGAGTTCAGGCAGGGCGACCTTGTCCTGAGAAGGGCGGAAGTGTCGGACCCAAGACATCAAGGGAAGCTAGATCCAAACTGGGAAGGTCCCTACAGAGTCTCGAGGGTAATACGACCAGGGTCCTATCACCTAAAGACTACGGGGGGAGGAAGGGTACCCCGATCGTGGAACTCTCAGAATTTAAGAAAATTCCACCAGTAGTAAAGTGGCGGGCACGCACTCTTGTCGTTTGTAGTTTTTTTACGTTTGTAGTTCTTTGCAATTATCGCCCTTGTGCACCTTTTAAGTTGTAATTCATCTTAAATTCTACAAGATTTTATTCATGGATAATACGAGAGCTGGTTTACGGCAATTGAGACATTCTCCAGGCTGATGACCTTTAACCCTGCTGAAAGGATGACTGAAGGTCCTCGCCTCGGTCAGGGGCCTCAGGCAGAAACTAGGCTATGCAGGACTAGCACCCACACCTCGGTCGAGGCATGAACAAGGCTAGGTTGACCTGGCCGTGTCCCCCCGTCGGTTGGAGCCGAGAGTGGACACTTGGTAAAAATTACTTGGTGATTGTAGGGTCGACCTCCATCTGACTATCGAAGGGTCGGCCTTCGGCCAAGACCTAGATCCATGCGTCTGACAGACCCTTCGGCTGGAGCCGAGAGGGTAAACACTTAGTAAAAATTGCTTGGTAATTGTAGGGTCGACCTCCGTCTGACTATCGAAGGGTCGGCCTTCGGCCAAGACCTAGATCCATGCGTCTGACAGACCCTTTGGCTGGAGCCGAGAGGGAAAACACTTGGTAAAAATTGCTCGTTGATTGTAGGTCGGCCTTCGTCTGACTTTCGAAAGGTCGGCCTTCGGCCAAGACTCAGGGCCGTGCGTCTAAGAAGGTCAACTAGGGTTTCGGCTCTTTGCACCTATCTACGAATTAAAGACAACATTGCTAAGAGGGATAGAAGCGAGATGAAAAAAGATCTATGCATTTATAAAGCCCGAAGGCAAGGATTACAAAACAGGCCCGAAGGCCGTAGTTACATTGAAAGTCCGAAGGCTAATTACGTAAGGCCTAAGGCCCGAAACTATGAGAAGCCCGAAGGCTGATTACATAACAAAAGGGGGGTAGTCTGTGCTGAGGCCCGAGGTGACCTCAAGGAGCGTTCGTCGGGTTCGCTGCCTCGTCTTCGGCTGGGAGAGCCTCCTGGTCTGAACCTCCATGGCCGGGGGTCGGAGGGACTTCTCTATGCAGTTGGACCTCGCCTTCCTCGCTGCAGCCTCCACCATCGGCGTCGGCAACCTCGGTGGCCGATGGAGCCGCCTCCACGTCGCCGTCCTCAAAGATGAGGCCGTTGTTCTCGAAGGAGACCCCGGGGTAGCGCCCGAGGACCCAATCTCGGACCTCGGTAGCGCCCATTGTGTACCCCGGGGCGATGGCACGCTTTATCTCCTCCCTGAAGTCCTCGGAGGACCGATACTTCTCGACCCCTCGGGCCTCGGCTTCCTAAATGTGGGCCCTCACCTGTGCCTTCAGCTCCGAGAGCTTCTGATCGCACTCTCGACGCTCGAAGGCTAGATCCTTCTCCAAGTGCTCCACCTTCTCGTGGAGGAGGGTGCGCTCGTTGTCTAGGGAGACCTTCTCCCTCTCGGCGACCTCAAGGTCTCGGCACATAGCCTCGGCTCGAGCCGCCAGCTGACCCATCTGATTCTGAGCCTGCACGAAATACCGAAGGTCAGAATGCAAAAAAAATATACAAGTAAAAGAGGGCAGGGGGATCGAAGCTTATACCCGCCATGAAGATGCATGCGGAGGTGATCAGTGCCGCCGTCCCTTGCTTCTGGGCCTCGGTGGCATCTCGGGGTAGACTCCCCTTCATCACCAACTCTCTGGCGACCCGTCCGACGGCCAGCGTGTCGTCTTCCTTCACTGACCATTGGGGGACGAACCCCACCTCGGCCCTCGTCGTGGCAACCCTTGGGCCTCGGGAGACAGTGGCAGGGGAGGGGTCTTGAGCAGGCCCGTCTCTGCCAGGAGCTGCAAGGGCCTGGACAGCCTCGGCACTCGACCCTTCTACTCTGGGCCTCTTCTTCGGGGTCTCGGAGGACGACCCTTTCTTTTCCTTCCTCTTAGGCCTCGGCTGTTGTGAGGCGTCACGTGCCTTGGCCTCCTTGATCTTCGCCTGCCTCGCCGCGGCGGCGGCCTTAGCCTCGGCTCTGGTAACTTGCACTGCAAGAAGAAGCAAGGGGATTAGCATGAGGAACCGACACTCGAAGGAAGCAGACGGGGGCTAGCCTAACTCACCTGGGCTAAGCCCGAACTTGAAGAGGATGGCGTCGGACTTGAGGCAGTCGGCCTCGACTGGAGAACAGCCTTCTTGCCGCCTCGCCATTGCCAATGACTCCGCGTCTGCCCCGAATAGGGCAGGGGCGGAGTTCACATCCCTAAGGTCCAGGATATCCCAGATCGTGCCGAAGGGTACCCCCTCGGTCGACTTCACGAAGAAATACTTTTCCTTCCATTCGTGGATGGAAGTCGGGTAGCCCTTCAGTAGCCGAAGGTCCTTTCGGGGGCAAAAATAGTACCAACCCGTAAGCCCCTTGCAGGCCTGAAGAAGGAAACAATTAATGAAGAGGGGAAGGGAGAGGGGCCTCTTGTGCCGAACAAAGAAGATGACGAAGCTTAACGCTTGTCGCCACCCGTTCGGCGTTAGCTGGGTCGGGCATACCCCATAGTGCCGAAACACTTTGGTAAAGAAGGGGTGGAGGGGCAGCCGAAGACCGGCCTTGAAGGCCTCCTTGTACAAGCACAGCTCCTCGGAGTTCCGATAGCTGGCTCGGTCAGAAGGTCTGGGCAGACGGAGCTCGAAAGCGTCCGAAACACCGAAGGAGGCCCTCAGCTCCTCCAGTTCTGGTTCGTCCATCGTAGAGACGATGTTGAGGGCCTCCACTTCCACGGGCTCCTGGGTCTGGGCTCGGGCATCGAGCACCCTCTCCCTGAACCCCTCGCCGTTGGAGCCACCCTTGGACCCCGACTGTGAGGCCGCGGACAATGAGTCACGGGAGGAGGGAGAGTCGGTGGAATCCGAGGACATCCCTCGGACTTCCCCAGGACTCCTATACCTACGTTTTGGCCTTGACCTCTCGCGGGACGATGGGCTGTAGCCCGATGAGGAAGACATCACTTACTTGTGGGTGTTGCTAAACTAAGGGAAGATGAAGGCGAAGGTTCAAAGGGACACCGATGCCGAAGGTGAGCTCTCCGAAGGGAAAAGAAAAATGCCCCACAAATGGCCCCCCACACTATATAGATGGGGGAAAGGCGGTACGACTTCCCTAGCATTAATGGCACCGCCACGTCAGGATACGAAGCCTCGAGGTTTGCGCCCGAACGGACCTAACAGACGGCCTCCCCTCGGCTGGGAGTTCGGCCAAAGCCGAACGGACCTGACCGAGGGTCCCTCCTTCGGTTGGGAGTTCGGCCAAAGCCGAACGGACCTGACCGAGGGTCCCCCTTTCGGTTGGGAGTTCGGCCAAAGCTGAACGGACCTGACCGAGGGTCCCTCCTTCGGTTGGGAGTTCGGCCAAAGCCGAACGGACCTGGCCGAGGGCACCCCTGTCGGTTGGGAGTTCGGCCAAAGCCGAACGGACCTGACCGAGGGTCCCCCTTCGGTTGGGAGTTCGGCCAAAGCCGAACGGACCTGACCGAGGGTCCCCCCTTTCGGTTGGGAGTTCGGCCAAAGCCGAACGGACCTGACCGAGGGTCCCTCCTTCGGTTGGGAGTTCGGCCAAAGCCGAACGGACCTGACCGAGGGTCCTGCCTCGGCAGGGGGCTCGGTAAAGCCACGAACGGACCTGACCAAGGGCCCCTCCTTCGGTTGGGAGTTTGGCCAAAGCCGAACGGACCTGACCGAGGGTCCCTCCTTCGGCAGGGGGCTCTGTAAGGCCGATCCGAAGCGACCGAAGGTCTTTCTCTCGGTCGACCCCAAGCCTCGGTCACTAGTAATGCCAAGGCCGAAGGAACAAGTCAACCAAAGAAGAAGATGTTGGTTACTCCCACAGGAAGAAGCTCCTGGTGGAAGTAAGGGGGCTCCTGATATAGCCAAACTGACCTCTCGGTGGGGGCAATGACACGTGTCGCCTCTGAGACACGTGTCCTCTGCCAGACGAAGGTTCTAAGAAACCACTCACGCTCAAGCACCCTCAATCACCGAGGCACGCTCGCAAAATCACGCGGGATCACGTCGTCTGCATGACGGGAATATTCCCCCCAGAAGGTTGGACGTATTCGAGTGGGACTCTAAGAGGGAAGAAGGGGGAAAAACCCTAAACCCTGAGAGCTATATAAGAAGGCACGGAAGAAAGGGGGAGGTAAGTTCTGATACCCTCACCATTACTCCCTTATTGAACTGTGCGGCCGGCCCTGACTTGAGCGTCGGAGGACTAACCCCGGATAAAGCTCCGGGCCTCCGTCGTCTGTGTTTGTATAGGTTCGACTAGCGGGGTATTTTTGGCAGCAACACGTGTTGATCTCAATGAAGCTAGCCGGTGGGGTAAACAGCTTAGAGATCGACTGTACTCATTCCAGAATTTTTTCGCGACAACATAAACTTCAGGGGTTTATCAATGTTCTTAAAAACCAGATCATTTCTTGCAAGCCAGATAGACCAGCAAATAAAAGAGTACAAACTGAATCTCTTCTTACCTTGGACTTTAGCACATAAGCTGGGATCATACGAAGATTGTATCCAGTAGTGGATTAAAGTGGAGTCATCACCTGGAATTCTATGAGTGTGTGAAAACCCAAACCATACTGCTTTGGCAAAGGGACAATGAAGAATTATATGGTCTAGGGATTCCACATTATGGGCACATCTGATACATGATGAATCAATAGGGGCTTGGCGGGTCTGGAGCCCTTCACCTAAGGCTAATCCATTAGCACACATCCTCCAAAGGAAGGAGCGGATTTTGGGGATAGTGGGGCACTTCTCGATGAAATTCTAGATATAACTTTAAATATTTCTCCTACTAGTATTCTTGGATGAAGATGGCTTGCAAACTTCTTCCCCTTACTACTGATTTGATAGTAAATGATATGCAGACTTCACTAATTTGATAGTAAATGGTGTGCAAACTTCACTGAGGAGGAACTGAATTAGAAACACCCCATCTAAGGGCCCGTTTGGTATCGTTTCTATTCCAAAAACGTCGTTTCGTGTCAAAAACGAAAATTTCAGTTTCTGTGTCAAAACGCAGTTTTTAAACGAAAAAATGGTGTTTCAAAATTTCAGATTTTTATCGGGATTTTTTTTTTTTTTTTTTTTGTAAAATGGAATGAAACTGGGAAGATGGAACTCCATTTTGGAGTTCCGTCCAAATCTCGTTTTCAGTTTTTTTTTTTTTTTTTTTTCCTTTTTGTTCCAAAAAAACAGAAACGGACCATAAGTGCACCAAACAGAAGATTCTGTTTTTTTGTTCCAATGGAACGAAAAAACTCCAGAAACGTTTTTTTAGAACGATACCAAACGGGCCCTAAGTGTTCCCATTTTGTTTACACCAGCTCTCCCTTATCATAATTGGAAGACCTCACTATCACAAGACTCACAACTCACATGGGTTCTGTCTAAGGGTGTCAATCGGCTTGGGTCCAGTTATTCCGTTCGGTTTTGGTTAGGTTCCTAGTGATGATAAGATGGATCAAAACCAAATCGAGAACCAACTCGGTTCTGTATTTAGATACTCAAGCTGATTCAATTCGGCTTGGTTCAGTTTCGGTTTCAATTCGGTTCTGATATGCAGTTTTAATTCGATTTTTTTACCTCGGTTATGAAAATGGTTCCACTTTTGGACCATGACTATGATGGACCCAAGGCCATAATGGACTCAAATTATGGGTCTTATGGCCATTGCTAACTCCAAAATTGTCTTAGTATGTAAATATGTGATGATAAATTACAAAAAACACTTACCATCTTAAAAATCCCTCTTAATGATACTAGGGTTTTTCAATTTTTTTTTTTTTTTTTTTTTTTTTGTTTTAAGAGTAATTCGGTTGGATTTTGGTTCAAACCGACGGCTCTTACACCCTAAATCGAAACCGAGGAGCATATTCACATACTCAAACTGAATTTGAACTGAATAAATTTGATTCGATTCAGTCCAATTAATTCGGTTCAATTTCGAATTTGGTATTCAGTACGAAATTGACGCCCTTAGTTTTGTCACTACTCACTACATCTGCCCTTTGAAGGTGATCTATTGTTTTCTTTTTCAATTACCCAAAATCTAGACACATTGGGCTACTAAAACAACAAGTTTACCAAAAAACAAAAAACTACTAAAGAAGAAGACTATGATTTATTTCAAGGCAAAAAGTAAGGGGAGAGAGAGAGAGACCCATTATCCAATCACATTCACAATACACCTTTGGAAATTGAAGAAGAATTGCAGAATATATATTTACAAACATAAAAGGTCTAAAAAAGAAAATAAATAAATAAAAATGTCTGAGCCCGGGTTCGAACCGGGGACCTCTAGTGTGTGAGACTAGCGTGATAACCGACTACACCACCCAGACTGGATGCTTCTGCTAACAATCATATTTAATTAATTACAGATAGTGCATTGAATAGCTTGCCTTTGTTGAGAAAAAAGTTAGTTACTAAAGAATCGTCACAATTTCTGCTTAGCTCAATTGGTTAGAGCTCTCGTATAGTGAGCGGGAGGTCTTGAGATCGACTCTCAACGAACGAATCATTTTACTTTTCTTGCACTTTCTCTACTCTGTAACAGTTCTATCCCTTTTTTTTTTTTTTTATAAGCTCTCATCAGGATTCAGGAAGTGAAAATGGCGATGGTTGCCTTGCAACATTCAACGGTTAACAGCTTGGGTTGGATATTTCGATTATAAGTTGAAGGAACCGCACTAAAAGTCGCGTCTTAAGTGATATTGGAATGAATGAATGCAGTGCTCTCACTTTCTCCACCAACTCCGAGCCTGTGCCAAATCCCAAAACCTATTGCAGGGGAAGAAGTTCCATGCCCAGATCATCAAAACAGGTCTGGAACAATGGGAACCACTCCCCAACAACCTTATCGATATGTATGGCAAATGTGCTATCCTCGAAGCCGCATTTCACCTGTTCGATGAATTGCCTCAACGAGATCCTGTTTCGTGGGCTTCCATTCTTACAGCTTACAACAAAGCCAATCTCCCCCATCGTACCCTCTCCATCTTTCGCAACATGTTTGCATTCGATCAATTACAACCTGATAATTTCGTCTTTGCGACAGTTGTTAAAGCTTGTGGTAGCTTAGGTGCGGTCAAACAGGGCAAGCAAGTCCATGCCCGCTTTGTCTTATCTCAGTTTGCCGATGATGATGTTGTTAAGTCCTCACTTGTTGATATGTACTCTAAGTGTGGGCTATTAGACGATGCCTGTTGGGTTTTTGATTCGATTTCTTGGAAAAATTCTGTTTGTTGGACGGCTATGATATCTGGGTATGCTCGAAATGGCTGGACTTTGGAGGCTGTTAAGCTCTTACAGAGAATGCCCATGAAAGATTTGTTTTCTTGGACGGCTTTGATTTCTGGGATTGTGCAGAGTGGAGATGGTTTTGATGCGATAAAACTTTTTATACAAATGCGGAGAGAAGGCGTCAAAATAATTGATCCTTTTGTTCTTTCTAGTGTAGTGGGTGCTTCAGCAAATTTAGCTGCATTGGAGCTAGGGAGACAGATTCATTGCCTTGTAGTAGTCTTTGGTTATGAATCAAGTGTTTTTGTCAGTAATGCACTCGTTGATATGTATGCCAAATGCAGCGATATTTTGGCAGCAAAAGATGTCTTTGATAAAATCCACCAAAGAGACGTGGTTTCTTGGACTACAATTATAGTTGGTGCGGCTCAGCATGGGAAAGCAGAGGAAGCATTGACTCTTTTTGATGAGATGATCTTGGCAGGATTAAAGCCAAATGAGGTCACATTTGTTGGACTAATTTATGCTTGCAGCCATGTTGGTCTAGTTGACAAAGGTCGTCACTTGTTCAATTCCATGATTAAGGAATACAGAATTAATCCTTCCTTACAGCATTATACTTGCTTGTTGGATCTTCTTAGTCGATCAGGGCATCTTGATGAGGCTGACAATCTCATCAAAACCATGCCATTTGATCCTGATGAAGCTACATGGGCTGCTTTACTAAGTGCTTGTAAGCGCTATGGGAACAT